>NC_140170.1:146825077-146935428 GCF_963971535.1 Notolepis coatsorum
GGATATTCTTTACCACCTGCACATATCAATCACGCATCTGGCCGAGCAGCAACTCCACTGGAATAAGGGGGACAAAGGGAGGGGGGGGGGGGGGGGGGGGGGGGGGGGGGGGGAATCTCCTTGGAACTCAATCCAAAATACAGACAAAATGGCCACTGTCGTGTGGTAGTGTGTACGGTATTAAGCAATGCTTCTCCGCTTAGGCCCTTATATTCTTTTTGTGGTTTTAACTGAAAGCACCCCATTTGGCAGGGGGTAAAGGTGTCTCTATTGACAACCCAACGTTGACCTTGGCACCAGGCTCTCCGCTCTCAGCCGGTGGTCCTGGGCTTCTCCTGTGCCTGCTAGTTATTTCCCCTGCCGTAGCACACTATCATGTGTCATCATAATCTACAGGAATCTGTTGACACAACCTTTTCAACTTCAGATAGGAGGCATACATTTTTAAATACAAGGCCTGGAACGGGGAATTTATGTGAGAGTGTGAGAGAGAGAGAGAGAGAGAGAGAGAGAGAGAGAGAGAGAGAGAGAGAGAGAGAGAGAGAGAGAGAGAGAGAAAAATAGTGAAAGAGAGAGAGAGGGGGGGGGGGGGGGGGGTGCAGGTTAGGCCGGTCTGGAGGAATGCTTGTTTAAAACATTTAGACCCATGTTAAAATCTGGGAGCTTAAGTAAGTTACAAAATAAATATAAATTCTGTCTCGGAATAAGAGCAATAATCAGGGATAGACTTCAAGGAACCTAAGCACGTTGTACTCTTCACCATATGGCCTTTCAAGTTTCAACCAAAATATATACAGTATATTTAGCCTACTTTCTCTTTTAAAAAGGAGCATGGGCACTGGGCAGTCCACTCCCCATCAGTATCAGTAGAAAGACTGAGAGGGAGACAAGAGTAGAGGAGACACAGATGAGATTGTTCTTTATTGAGACAGTAGGAAGGCTGAGAGGGAGACAGAAGGTTCTGGAAGGATCTGATCCCCAGGCCAGCAGGGGTATTTGTGGAGAGGCAAGGGTCTTAACCACTACACCATCTCTGGGAACAACGTAGCCTACTTTCTGCTGTGCTCTTGAAGCTTTCGTTAACAGCTCATGGCAGTCAGAATAAGTCAGTATAGCATGGATCTGCAACATGGAGCAGTGAACGCTCGGTCTGTCACCACATGTAGTCTAACTTATAAGGACAGTGGTTTTGCCTCAATCCTGTAACGAGTAACAGACATGCTTTTTTCTGATCAATGATATATGACAAGTGGTATCAACAAACCCACCACAGAGAGAGGACTGAGAAAAGAGGGGAACAGAGAGAGAGGCTGAAAGAGAGAAAGAAGAGAGTTGCTTCCCTCCTTAGAATAATTTATCCTTTGAGGAAAAACAACAAAATTGGATCTCTCTCTCTCTCTCTCTCTGCCTCTCTCTCCCCCCTTCCTCCCACATAATAATAGGAAGTGTTGAATGAGACAGAGAGGTAGGAGTTGAAAGGGAACATCTCTCTCAGGGGAAAAAGCTAAAGGCCATGGCGGCGTGAACACAGAGCGAGAACCACGCCGATGAACAATCTCTTCTATTTGCACACATTTGCATCAGAATGGCGCACGGCGGTCACCGGTTCCACTCGTTGCCGTGTGAATGGGAGGGAGCTATCTAAAGACGCTCCCCTCGAGAAGCCGGGGAGGATGGGAGCCGGGGGGGGGGATTCTAAAGCCGCCCGTGTTGTCAGGATTAGCGAGTGGAAGGAAGAAAACTTTCCACAATGGAGGCCAGGCTTCAGGCGACGTGGCTGTGTCGCATCACCGCCGGTCCAACCGTGTGCTCTTTGTGACCGCAGCAAAGCATTCTGGGAGCACACGGCCTCTGCCTGCCAAAACGACACGATTCACCGTCCGGAAAAGTGGACACAGCTTAGTATATTCAAGATGAAAGAGGGAGCAGGTGCACACATCTCTTCTGTATAGTACGCCCGCTGTACGTAAACACATGTTAAATGCACATGCCGTGTGAAAGAACATCTGCGCGTTGATGTATTCCAATTATCTCCCATATCTCGGGCGTAGTCAGTCTACGGTGATGTAATGGCTGTGTGTTTTGCATAAGTAAGTAAAATCCTAATGGGGCCTTACTAAACACAATCCAACATCTGCTGGCGGTAATCAGCCACAGCAGAGTCGGGAGAGAGCATTGGAAGTGGCGGACGGGACGCAACTGAGACGCAGGCCAGGAGGAGGAGGGGACAACAGAGACGCAGGCCAGGAGGAGGAGGGGACAACAGAGACGCAGGCCAGGAGGAGGAGGAGGGGACAACTGAGACGCAGGCCAGGAGGAGGAGGGGACAACTGAGACGCAGGCCAGGAGGAGGAGGGGACAACTGAGACGCAGGCCAGGAGGAGGAGGAGGGGACAACAGAGACGCAGGCCAGGAGGAGGAGGAGACAACAGAGACGCAGGCCAGGAGGAGGAGGAGACAACAGAGACGCAGGCCAGGAGGAGGAGGAGACAACAGAGACGCAGGCCAGGAGGAGGAGGGGACAACAGAGACGCAGGCCAGGAGGAGGAGGGGACAACAGAGACGCAGGCCAGGAGGAGGAGGGGACAACAGAGACGCAGGCCAGGAGGAGGAGGGGACAACAGAGACGCAGGCCAGGAGGAGGAGGGGACAACAGAGACGCAGGCCAGGCGGAGGAGGGGACAACAGAGACGCAGGCCAGGAGGAGGAGGAGACAACAGAGACGCAGGCCAGGAGGAGGAGGGGACAACAGAGACGCAGGCCAGGAGGAGGAGGGGACAACAGAGACGCAGGCCAGGAGGAGGAGGAGACAACAGAGACGCAGGCCAGGAGGAGGAGGAGACAACAGAGACGCAGGCCAGGAGGAGGAGGGGACAACAGAGACGCAGGCCAGGAGGAGGAGGGGACAACAGAGACGCAGGCCAGGAGGAGGAGGGGACAACAGAGACGCAGGCCAGGAGGAGGAGGGGACAACAGAGACGCAGGCCAGGAGGAGGAGGGGACAACAGAGACGCAGGCCAGGAGGAGGAGGGGACAACAGAGACGCAGGCCAGGAGGAGGAAAAAAAGCTGTGGTGCGTCGGTATGTCACCCTACTGTATTCCCATCGCAGAGGTCTCAGTCGCATGAACCGCAGGTGATCGTAAGCGAATGGCAGGTGAAGCTCATTAGATGACAATCGTGGCTAATGAGCTGTGGCAGCGGCGGCGCACGGCTCTAGGACACCACGCATCATAGGCGCTATCGATATAAAGATGATGTCTAATGGAAGACGGAGTGGAGCTGTGGGGAAATGTATTCAATAAGCCCATTTCACAGGAGCGCTGATATGAAGTCTCCATTTGAAAGGAATTCTCGTATTCTTTTGATTAATTTGAAATAAGACATAGTGGATTCAAACCACTGAATTAGAATTGAAAGTTGTTGTGTGATCCTTTGTCAAAATTGCTATTGTAAAGGCCACTATATAAACCATGCTTTTTTTTTTAGATAAAATAGTATCTGCCAATTAAAGGAAAGACAGCACTGAAGTATTGAAACAAGTCCCTCACAATAATTATAATCATAATAACGTTTGGCGGCTGGGTGGCGCAGCGGACATTGCGCTCGTCACCAACGCAAGAGACACCGGGTTCAAATCCGGCTGTCGGCGTTGCCTCCGGCTTGGGCCGGCCGTCATACTGGCTCAATTGGCAGAGTTAGCGGGTGGAAGTCGATGGGTGGTAATCTGGACGTTGTGGACAGCGACTCCTACAGGTCGGTTGGCGGGGTTGGCGGAGCCTGCACAGCAGAGACAGGAAGTAGCGGGGGTAGTGTGAGCCTCCCACACGTTACACCTCGCCAATGAGAGTCCGCGCTGGCAGGTGAAAAGATGTGACAGGCTGCCTCCTTGTGTACCGGAGGGGACACGTGATGCAAGGCGTCTATCCTCCCTACAACCGACCTGTGGGGGGCATATGCGAGCAACGTTCAAGGACAGGGGAGGGGAGAATTGGAAACAGCGAAATTGGGATGGGAGAAAAATAGAAAGAAAATAAGGAGAAAAAAGTGGATCCAAAAAATCATAATAATGTTGGTATTGGTCTTAAAGTCCACTCAGAAGTACCACATTGCCAGGAGTGATATAGCTGTGTGGGTCCATCTGTTAAACCTGCATTCAAAAGAGGTATTCCACTGAAATGACGATTGCGTAACAAATAAAACTCTGTACATGAAAACGTTGTGTCCCAAAACTGCAGCGCGTGTCAGCGTTCAGTGATTTATCCTGAGTTCTCCAGCTGTGGCTTAGCGGCCTCTCTTCCATAATTGATTTTACTGCGTGGAGCATGTCTTCAGTTGCCTGTCTGCGTTCACTTTTCATTTCGCATGATGCCCAGATGAAATCATAGAAACAACTGCGGTTCAAACTTTTTTCCCCCCCTTAAGGAAATCAATCAGACGGGAATAAGCTTAAGGGACAGCAGGCGTCTGGTTTGCCAAGTCAGTACCTCTGCCGTGCAGAGAGAGGAGAGAGAGAGAGATAGAGATAGAGATAGAGATAGAGAGAGAGAGAGAGAGACATAGAGAGGGAGAGAGACAAACAGAGCACAGGGTAGGCTAGTGGTTAATGTGCTGCAGTCAGGCTGCATCAGAGGGGCATTGGGAGGAAACGACGGGCCATTACAGCACAACCAAGGGTCTGTTAATCAGCCTATTAGGGTTTAATTGAGGGTAGTTAATTAGCGGGACGGTGGGCAGTCTGTATGTGGGGGTCAGGGACTGACAAGGAGAAGCAGCCCGGGCCTGGCGACCTGAGACGATTGTTGCTGATCCGTTTACACAAGCACAGTGATTGATTGACAGGAAAATTAGCCTTAATTACACCCGTCTATTCCTGACCCCTTTAAACATTTTAGGAGCCATAAATTAGCACAGCAGCCACCTATGAATGAATGAAAAGCCAACCGCAGGGGTCACGGCGACCAGAGGGGATTGGCTCAGACCGAACACAGTTACAGTAGGCCCCAGACTGTACGTCTCCACCAAAATCATCAGCCGTCAGCTTCACTCTTTGAGGACACAGGCTGTGAATTTTTTTTATTAAAGAGTGGAAAATATTATATTGTGTGCGCGGTGAGGGACGCAGACAAAAGGAGACTGCGT
Source organism: Notolepis coatsorum (assembly GCF_963971535.1). Lineage (NCBI taxonomy): Eukaryota > Metazoa > Chordata > Actinopteri > Aulopiformes > Paralepididae > Notolepis > Notolepis coatsorum. The sequence goes on from NC_140170.1 coordinate 146,830,219, forward strand.
GGGCCTCTGGGTGGGAGGCGTGAGCTCACCTCGCGCCATCTCAGGGTTAAAATGACAGACAGCTTAAAAAAAGACTCACATCTCCCCCCCCCCCTACGCAGCGATGGATAAACAAAGATGTGCTTGTCCTCACCCCTTTAAGAAAGCAGCACAGGGCAGCGGCTACCACCAGAAGCTGATTATGGACTCTTTTTTTAAAGTTAAAGATTTGATTTAATGTCCTGCTCCTGCCTCAGCGAGACCACAGAGCGGAGGAATGCGGCTCTCTGCTAAGCCTGGCCTGTTTAGCCTGGAGTGGAATCACCTCGGCCAGAGAGAGAGAGAGAGAAAGAGAGAGAGAGAGAGAGAGAGAGAGAGAGAGAGAGAGAGAGAGAGAGGAGAGAGAGAGAGAGAGAGAGAGAGAGAGAGAGAGCGAGAGAGAGAGCCAGAGAGAGAGAGAGAGAGGGCCAGAGAGAGAGAGAGAGAGGGCCAGAGAGGGACGGCGGAGCAGAGGGATATTCAGCCCGGGCCCATCTGGGGAGGAGACAGGCCGACTGCACGGGGGCCAGAATCCAATAAAGACTCTGACAAAGGCCTGCTTCTTACCTCGCGATGCCAAACAACATGTGATCCCCCTGAGGGGAAATAACTGACATGTCCTGTTCCTCATAGCGCTCGGGGTCAGAAATAACGCCCGGGGGAACTCAGTGGCACATGTCCTGCTGGAGGCTGGAGCCATGTGCTTTAACAGCTTCTTTAGTGACAACAGGGACAAGCCACCTACGCCTTGCTGGGCTGACCTGACACTCTGTTCCCGAGAGGAGCCTGGATGAAGCGCTAATACAAGACGTGCGCGCGCACGCACACGCACACCAACGCGAAAAGCCCCATTCCACTCTGTGAGATCATGTTTAATGCCAACGGGAAAATGCAAACATTTACAGTAAGCTGCGAGAAGACTGGCGAACGCCGGCGAAGCTTAAGTGTAAATGTCTTTAATCCGGGTGAAGTCACGGAGGTTACAGCTACAGAGATCACGTTGTTGAACATGGATTTGAAAGCAGTGCTGAACACAAAAGAAAGCACAATACTATAAGAAGTACAGATTTAAATAAAAACAATAAAGTAGCAAAAAGAATGAAAATCAAACAGCAAATCAGGAAACTTCTAATTATTCTCTGGCCACACATTTTCCAATGATTACAACCAGTAACTGGAGTGCCTACAGAAAAAATGTACACGGCAACTTTGCCCAAAAAAAATACGGGAAAGTAGCAAAACTGCCCTTCCCTTCTGTGCTGCGGCCGCGCGCCCGTCCCCAAGCTCTCCAGAAGTGTCTCTCGCCCTGGGAGGGGTGGGGGGCACTAACACCCTGACATCAAAAGGAATTAGGGCTCATCAACATGCATACTTCAGACCTGCCCCTCGACAGAGCCCCCATTGACATAGTGCCGGTCGGCTGTGTTCTAAAGCTCTGGCTCTGCCTGAGTGAGTGGAAACTAAAATAACTGCAGGGAGGTATGGAGTGTTAAGTGGAGCACTGTGTGTACAACTCCACTGTCACAAAGAGATAACAACGTCACTAATGTGTGGCCCTACAGAGACTCACAGTTTGACTTCCAGATCGGGAATGTGGACATCAACTTGTCCACGTTAAAAAATTAAAGCTATTCAAAAGGAGAAAGAACAGCAATGTTTTGTATTACGGATAATCCAATCGTTACACAGTAACTTAAAGGAACATGCCGACAGAGGCAGACAAGAAGACAAGATACCAATTTCCTCTCTGTGCGTTCAGTAGAATGCTATCCGGCTGCAAGCTAGCCTAGCTTAGCACAAATTAATGGAAGCTGATAGGGATCAGCTAGCCTAGCTTAAAACTAGCATAAAACGCCCAGAGAGGTGTTTTTGGCCAACAGCTAGGCTAGCTGATCCGAGCCAAACGAAAAAGTCCAGTTTTTCACTGAGAGTGGATGCAAGTCTATGCAGCAGGCAAACATGTAATGATTAATGATATGATCCTTATATATCAGAGGGAAACCTTGGGAAAAGGGAAGATAAATGTCCTCGAGTTGAATCAGTATGAAGAGGTTAACATTTTGGTTGCCGGAAAAACATAGATCTACGCTTCTGTCGCACAATCGTTGAGTGCCGGAAACGTAGATCTACGCTTTTCTCACGATATTTCTTTTATTCGCTATTGCCATTATAATTCAGCGGGGCACCTTGTGCATGGTGTACTGAATGTGTCTGAGCTGGCAGACGGTCTTATACCGCCCTCTAACGCCTTCGGCCATTATAGCACCCCGTTAGAAACGGGTTAGTTTATTTTCTCTACCGAGCTGCAGCGTGGGGGCGGGTCCTAAACACTCCGGCAAAACGCACGCTTGTAGGGATGGTTTTGACTACTGACCCCGCCCGCCCGTTGAAGTGCAATGCCCAACAACGTCGGAGACAGGATCGCTGTGGATAACTGGAATGGCGATCAGATATTTGGATTCTTTTTTTTGCATTACATCAGAGACCAGGTAAGGACATTATATATGAAAGCTTGCGTTGATCTGATATTTATTTCTACCCCGATCGACGCTGTCTCTGTGTCTGTATGTGTGGCTGTTTGCCGTTGGGTTGCAGGAGGGGGGGGGGGGGGGGGGCTGCGCGCCGGTCTAAACAACATTGCATGTGTGCACGAGGATGGATAATAATTATGATCTAGTGTTGATTTCAGGAATATCCGTTAATCAGGCGAAAAATTACAACGTGTTTATTGAATTACACAAAAACGCAGTTTTCGCGTCTTTTCCCTGGAATGACTCAGAAGCACCCAAACTATATTCATATTCAAAACGGTACTAAACGGAAATGTACGGATGAAAAAATTATCTGTTTTTTGCATGTTGACCAGAAGCAAGTCACTGAGACTCGACGGCGTTATTAGACCCATAGCTATACTATAAAACAGGGGTAGGCAACCCTAGGCATGCATGCCTGCATAGGCACGCGGGGGCATTTTCATAGGCACAGGGGGCAGCATTAAAAAAAAATATATATATAAAAAATTATATATATATATTTTTTTTGCTTTGAAATATTATAGTGAAATATTTTGCACTGTTGTCGCATTTATCTTGTTGAAATCCTCCCACAGGTTATTTTTACTACCACATATTTAATTGAGACCCTTTATTTGTTTATTATTTCAATTTAGCTGGAAATACATTGCTACATCATTCAGTAACATTTGCAGAGCCTTATAACAAAAACATTATTACGGTCATCATTGTGACCAGCGGGATTAATCAACAAATTTTATTATTTATTTTTCTATTTCATTGAACATTGCACATGTTAAAAGCCATTTTTTTTACTCAAAATGTGAGTATTACTAAGTCAACTTGTGTTATTAAAACAATGACAATAAACATAGTTTTATTAGGTTGAAATAATGTGGTTGTGTACTTATTTTTCTGTTAACTTATTATGGATTGAAAAATGAAAACCTTAATGCACAGTAACTGAACTCAATATTTTTAAGTTCTGGTAACTTATTATTATTATTTTTTTACAGTGTAGTCTTGCGATCAATCAAAACTTATTTACACGATATACCTCACATTCACCCTCCATTCACATCCTGGTGTTCTCCTGGTGTTCTCCATTAGGCCTGTAGGTGGAGCTATGACAGCACACGTACAGTACACACACCAATGGTGTGTGATGTGTCCAAAAATGAATGGGCAAATGTGAGTGAAATGGTCGCACTGTATGCAGCTGTTTGTTTGCATTGCATTCCCCCCCCCCAACTCAGATTTAGGGTTGATACAACCATCATAATAATATTGTTAATAATAACAATAACAATAATGATGTAATAATGTAAAAATTATCATTAAAAAGACCTGATTATGAGAAAAAAATATTACGATGCATGGAATATTGTTGAGGCACACTAGTTACAACTATATTTCAAACAGGCACTCCATGTCAAAAAGGTTGCTGACCCCTGCTATAAAATATAGGTTTAGCTCTACAAACTACAACTACGTTTATATGGGATTAATGGATGGCAAGGAAGGGGTCACTTCCCGGAAGGGGCGTGGCACTCAATGTGTTTCATCTACATCACTTCACAGAGCTGTAATTAACACATCACTGGTGGCCACATTCAAACTAATTTACTCTCAATAACGGTCACACTAACTAAACTAATGTGTGCAAAACAAGTTTTTGGATGTGTGTGTGAGATTATGTGCAACATTTATCAACATCAGTTTTTTTTTGGTGAAGTGCCCCTTTAAGAGTCTGACATTCAATAAGATATAACTATGCCACAGAAAGTTGTTTTGTTTGCAGTAGCCAACTACGCATATCATCAGACACGCGTGATTGAGAGCCATCACATTTCACTACTGCGGGTATCCTCTTCCATGAGGTAGTCCCGCAAACTGACATTATGCGCCTCGAAAAAGGTTAGACAAACAAGAGGTAATCGCCTGTGAAAATTCAACTTGCGTCATCCGTTACACAAATGTGTGCGCTACTCTAAAAATAAAAACAACAACAACAAGGGTGAATAATCACAGAGGAAAATCACATGATGCCTTTCTGGAGGAGGGGGAGGGGGGGGGGGGGGGCACACAGCACTTGATCAGAGCCATATGGTGGAAGACCAAATGATAAAGACAACACATAATGAACATGTAAGCGTATGCCAGGATACGGCAGAAGTTGTTGATCTGTTAAACCGTATCTTCTCTCTCTCTCTCTCTCTCTCTCTCTCTCTCTCTCTCCCAGCTTTCATCTTCATACGCAGAGAAAAAAACCCAGGGATTGGTTTAAGTCGCAGAGTGAACACAATGAGACCACTGAGCAGCGCTGTAAACAATGCTGCTAACCTAAGACAGGCTCTAGCGTTACACCCTCAACACTGCTTTCTCTGTGGCCCTCCGGTCTTAAGTGCTTATATCGCCTGTCACACAATTCAACCCGGGAACACATTTCTACTGGCGGTAACGTCTTTCCTCCTCCTCCTCCACGTCAGAACGGGCATCTCCTTTGTGGCGGTTTATTTAAAAAAAAAAAGTAGTTGTTGTCATTCACCCCCTGTGACCCGGGGGGGTGTATGCGGAAGATTTACAAGGCGACATTTACAGCTGCGGCCCATGCCTTCACTCGTTCTCTCCTTTCATTCTCACACTCGGACAGCCACGAAAACAACATCCCTCGTTTTCCCCTGAGAGATCAGGCGTAGACTCGTTTTAAGGAGGGCGACATCGTGGCTCGAGTCATGCGGGCCATGTAGGACGGAGCGTTGAAGTGAGAGCTAATAACTCCCCGGGTCGTCCTCAAAAGGCGAAACGAGGTGAAAGACAACGTGTTCCGACACTATAGACGGGTTTCCTGTTCATATGAACATATTATAGACATTTGAGCCAGTCAGCAATACCCGCTGAATCACGTGACCAAGTTGCCCCCCTACCTACTCTGCGCTAAAAGAGTACAACGGGGGCTCTATGGAGAAATCCTGGCTCTCCCCGACTTGTTGTTTTGTTGTTTCAAACCAAAACGGCTGGATGTCATTTTGCCAAATCAGCATGGCTGTGAGTGTGAGTCTTTCATCTTTTACATATCTAGCTTTGGTAGGGGTTGATTGTTTTAGATCGCTATGGGACATGGGATTACTGGAATTACCTTTACTACAGACTACACATACCGGTTTGTTTCACCAACGCATAACCAATCTCAAGTCAGGGGAAACGTCAAAAACAACCAGGCTGAAAAAAAGTCCTCTTTCGAGAGATCGGTGGCACGCGCATAACGGAGCGCCTTCATGCCGGAGAGCGACCTCGGCGAGTTAAATCCAAACTTATTTATCAAACACGACACGGCTCCTGACCAGAGTGCTAAGATTCTTCAGCTCATGGAGGGGGAAGGCTAAAGCAAACACAGCTCGGAGGTTGGGGGGGTGGGTGGGTTATGAGAAAATGTCTCTGACTCGAACAAGGAGTTATTCATGTACTGATTTATCCCAGCCTGTACCACAGCGGCAGAGCACAGACATCTGCTATCACACTCCCCTACTAAGAGGCTGCTTTAGCGGGACGGTGAGCCCCTGGCTCATCACGTACATGTAACATCCATGTAGACTTACTGGAACTAACACCTCAGCCTGGAGGGGAAGAGAGAACACCTCTCTCCTGGCTGTTTTGGAATGCGGTGGTTTTGTGCCTCCTCGGTTGAACTTGCTTTTTTGGGGGGGGGGGGGGGGGGGGGGCGTTATGTAAAGCTGATACCTGTAACAAGCTAGAGGGACAGTGTGATGCATGGATAGGGGGGGGGGGGGGGGTCCATCCATACATCCATGTTATATTCTTTGTAGGTTCGTCTAGCGTCCGTTCACAGATGAGGAAAAGGCGGTGGGAGTGGAAAGCGTGGGCGGTAGTGGCTAAACGCAACGACACACGAAACAACATACATCTCATTCTCATGTGCTGCAGACTGGAAACGGCGTCACTGTGTGGATTACTTCCGGGTGAATCCCGATATCCAGACTTTCGGAAATATCCGTGCAGCATTGCTATTTCCAACTGGTAATTATGTATAACTTTGGCACTCAAATGTATTCAAAGGTGGTATATAAAGATGTGCTTACTTACTTACTTACTTAATCATGACTTTTGGAAAAGGAAAACAATGGAGTGAGAAAAAAATTTATAAATATGAATGAATATCAAAGGGATACATGACAAACTCCCCACTCGTCTCAGTGCTTCGATGTGAAAACTTCATGCAAACAACACACCAGTAAATTAAACTTCCTTGGATGTGGTCGGTGATTGAAGTTAATCTGCTCACAACGTCCCGAGCCGACTTCTTGCAGAAGAAGAGCGTCGAGGAGGTCTGTCGGGGGGAGGGGGGGGGGGGTAGATGTGTGTCTGACGGGTACAAACAGTGCTGGTAGTGATCTAGCGTCGGCTCAGTGTTTGAAAAACGCACACTCCCGCTGTGCACTGTAGTCCTGCGTGACGCAGCCGGGTAGAATGGATCTCCAAGCTGTTGTTCTAATCACCCACAGGACCTCGAGAACACGCTACACGAAACTGCCTGTGGGGGCGGCTCGCCGTCAATTTATCACTGCGCGGCCTGCCGGCTCCACGGGCCCATGATACGTCACCCCCGGCTTCCAAGACGCCGAGTTGAAAACCCCCTCGTCAACGAAGTGCATCTCTTATTGTGTTTGGAAAAACATGACACAGAGCGTTTTCTTTTTTGCCCAGTAACAATGGAGGAAATCCAACCCGCCTGCCGATATCAGCTTCCCTCTCCAGTGACGGGCCTCGCCGAGGGAACAACAAATAAGGACTATACGCGCCATTATCTTAACGCCTGGATGATTTATTCTGCTGGGTTTTGTTTGATAATCATTCACCTCTTGAGAGAAGGTCACTTAATAGGTTCCTTTCCCTCCGTCCTTAGGCTCTTCATGTCCTCTTTTCTGCCAGTGTCGGACAGATTTGGTGACTTCTCCCACAATGGGTGAAAAACAATGCAAGGACAATAACCACCAAAGTAGATGCAATATCATCCTTAAGCCAAATCTCTCATTCTTTTTAAGTTGATAAAGGATGAATGGCTATTAATCCTATACAGGGGTTTCGTCTCAAGTAACCAACTGCACAACCATCCGGCCTATAACATGATTCCTCCTAGAAACTCCATCTTTCATGCACGCACACACACACATATATGAATGCACAAGCATGCACAAATGTGCATGAATGCACATGTATGGGTGCGTACACACAGCCAGGTTTTCATGCCTTGTGATGACGTTCTATTGACTTACATTAATTCCCTAACTCTTTACCTAAACTTTGACCATAACCACTACTCAACCTAACCCTTTCCCTAACCTAACCATAACCCCTAACTTAAAAAACCTTGTCCTTATGAGGTCCGACCAATTGAAAACTCTGTTAGTTCCAGTGGCATACATCCATGTGGCACGTCAGCAGCTAACCCTCCTTCCACGCCAGTCAGCGAGCCACTTGGAGTCTCTCCATCAGTCTGTCGTGTTTTTGGTGGCTCAATCTGCCCGTTGGCAAGGGAGCTTACGACACATCTCAATACGCAGAGGGGTTTGAGGCCAATTTAAATATGGTACTTGAGGAGGTTACGACTGAGGTCTAGAGTGTCACACCACTTATAAATAAACTGAAGACGTGGGACTTTTTAAATTTTTTTTTTGATCGACACGCCGGTAATCAATATGGTCCTTTGTTCTTTACGTTGTAAACACTTTCCAAGAGAAACGCACAAACATCTACTGTAAACACAGTGCCTGATGGCCAATTTAATTGAGGTCTGACGGCAATTCCCGGAGCAAACCATATTTGTCATGTTGTGGCATACAGTGATACATGCTTGTAATCCGCATAAACCTCCAAGTTCAATGCATCCTTTGTGAAAGCCTCTGGTTCATGCCGCCCTATGAAAGTAACCTTTGTGATGTTGATTTTTCAGTGCACCCCTCAAGTTGACCTTTGTGGGTGAGGTGGCCTTTCCACACAAGATTCTGTTTAATAGGCTGCAAGGAAGCGGCTACACAGCAGGTCTGTCACAAGGGATTTATCAAGCGGGGAAGTAGCTGATAACTCAGAAACCAAAACAGAGACAGACACCCTCGCCTGAGGTTTATCTTCACACAGTGATGCCCTCCTTAACTCATTCAGCGCCAGGGATTAGCCTGGTCCCGTTCTAGCTGTGCCACGCTTTAAAGATCGGAGTGCGTCACCTTGTTTGTAGAGCTATATCTATATTCTATATTCTAGCTATGGAGACAATACTATAGTCATTTGACAGTGACTTTCTTCCGTCGAACATGCAAAAAATAGATAATCTTTTCATGCATACGTGTGTGCGTTATCCCGTGGTGAATATAAGTATGTTTAGGAGTAAACCGGGATAATTCCTGAAAAGCGAGTTATAGGGTGCTACATGTATTCTACTATAAGCGTTGGCATTTCTTGCCTGGACACGCTACTATTTCCAAATCAAATGTATATAATAGGCATTATGTTTCATCATGAATGCATGAAAGGGGGGGGGGGGGTCGTTTCGTTATGCTTTGATGGCCAGTAACGGCATTTGTGTTGAACACTACAGACGCTGATCAGCTGGATGGATATGAAAACATTGTTGGATCAAGCTGAAATTGATGTCAGATAGTCCTTACCTTTGGTCGGGGTTATTCCAAAAAGAATATTCCAATTGTCTGATCGCGATTTCGATACCAGTGTCTCTGGCGTTGGTGACGAGCGCTTAGTCCGCTGCGCCACCCAGCCACCCTATGTTAATACTCTCTCATGTTTTATTTTCAGAAGTCACTGGTTCTCATTAAAGGGGAATGTCACCCATTTTAAGAATTCATGTATGTTCTACCTGTGCCCCAGGACAGTTTAGTCTTTGGCTCTGCCTTTTTGAGGCCATAAAGTGTTCACGTGAGCATGTCTTCTTATGTTTTCAAATTAGGTTTTTATTCTAGCATTGCTAGAAGACACATCACTAATTGGAGGGTTCTCTCTCTGGTTTCTAGCTTCGGGAGAGAGTGGTGCTCGCTCACAGACACCGATTGAACCGTCCGGGCGCACAGCAAGGACATACAGTATGCTTTCTTAACATCGGTGACATGCCCCTTTAAATAAGTGATCAGGTTCTATGCATATTCACATTCACAACAGGCGGTGCAAATCCAGAGCCTGCAGAATTATGAAAGACCCTCACCACCCCAACAACAGCCTGTTTAAGCTGCTGCGGTCAGGCAAGCGCCTACGGTCACACGCTGCAAGAACAGAGAGACTCCGACTCAGCTTCCTCCCCCAGGCCATCAGAACACTGAACTCTCCACTCACAAATACACATGAGCACACACAGACACACACACACACCACTCATGCGGCAACCGCTAAAACAATCACTTTAAACAAAATGTCACTTTAAAAAATATAATCTTTAGAAACACTTTAAAAGAAGGAGGTACTGTATAGTTTAGATACTTTAAGAGTTAACATTGTAAATTGTATATTGCATAGTAGTGTATTATAAGAACCAGTTTCTCAGGAACCTAGCATGTATTTTTTTTTTTTTACCATGCATATCTTGTGTCTTATCTATTTAATTTTTTCTATGCCTATTTTATTCTATTTTATTATTGTATTTTGCACAATCAATGCGGCCATGACCACCCGCATTTCACTGTATGCCCTGGTATGTATGTGACAAATAAACCTCTTGATTCTTGATTCTTGATTCATTCTCTGTATTTGGAATAACTGACACACACTATAATCTAAGGTCTCTCGCCACGCAACAACAACAGTTTATGTCACCTACCTCTATGATCCTGTCGTGGATCTGAAGGCCTCCCTCCTTGTCCGTGGGACCATTTTCAACGATCTTGGAGACAAAGATCCCTTCGTTTGAAGTGCCGTCATTGTCATCCTGTGGAGTATGATTCATGATTGGATGATTGATTGGACACATTGGATCTAGTTGTATAGGAAAACACATAACTAACATGCAATTGACCCATCTCAAACACCGGCTTCTTTTCTTGAGCAAGCAACAGTTGTGATTGGAGGATCAAGAAAATAGGGTGGGGTTTGAGATATAGGTAAAGTTTTTATCTTTATTATAAATGTATTGGCTATATTTATGTCTTTCTACTATTACCATGCCCATGTCTGTACCTCCCCTCCCCGTCCCCCATGCTGCTATGACGCCCAAATGTCCCAGTGGGGATCAATAATGGAATATCTGATCTTATCTTAATTAGCTGTGTGATGCCCCAAGCAGGGCTGTGCAATCATTCAACCTGATCATTTATTCAATGGGATCATATCGTGGTGAAATTATGATATTGAGATAGCGTGACACGCAATCAGGTTGTTCTACATTGATAATCACAAGCACATATTTATTTAAGTAAACATTTTCACAAATTTGTATCTGAAATGTTTGTGGGAATGGCATATGAAATCTGAAGTTTTGGTTTTATGTCACACTTTACATTTACCACACAGTTCAATGAGATTGACATCAACTGGATTAGGCTACAGAACCCACAACTGATTTTCAAACACGTGAGCAGATGGCATGATATATATATATCGATATAGAGACAAAGCACTTGTGATTATTGTGTTATTGATTTAGTTTAGTTGTATTTGTGCGCACAATTTAAAAATACACAAAGATTACAATTAATATACAGTGCAAGGAGAACCCAGTGGCCTTATAGAAGCCTCGACCTAAATAATATTAACATTTTACAATGTTATAGAGAGCACAAAATGAACATGCAGTCAAATAATTGGACTACATGAAAGTGATGGCAAACTCATTTAGAAAATAAAGTGGCAGCAAACTTCCAAATGGCCCAGCCCTGCCCTCAAGTAACAATAATGCAAATTAAAACATAACTACATTCGAATGTGCCGTAAGTTTGTTCTACAAAAGAAATATATATTATAAAAAAAAGAGCTAAGAACATTCCATTAAACTCTCGTTAAAGCTCAGTAACCTACTTTAAAATGCCCCAAAGAGATTATGCAAACAAGTCAAATGTCTTGCTTTCCTGTAGCAACCAACTGTTGTGAGAGACCCTGGTGTCTTTAGACCCTTTCACTGCCGCACTACCAAATGGTTTAACCCTTTCACTGCAACAATACATAATGTTAACCCTTTCACTGCCACATGACAGACGGTTCCGTCTGTAGTGTGATAGTAAAGGGTTAACCTTCTGTAGTGTGGTAGTGAAAGGGTTAAGCAGAGACATAACTGGAGTTGGTAACCGTGCCCAGTTAAATGTGGAAATAAATCCACCCTAAAACAGAATGTATGTATATCTTAGACAACACACATAATCTCCCTAAACTGGAAAACCAGAGCATCAGGACTTGAATCAAGTGATGCTTTTTCCCCCTTCTAGTTGGTCCGTTAACTAGTGACTGATTTTGTGGCCTCACAGAATTTTTGTTTGAACGTAAATCAGCGTAAATCAGCTCGGAATCAGAAAATGTACCCATACCCCAGTAAAATCACCATGGGTACCGTCATAGTGACCTAGGAGTTGTCCCACTATTTACTCTCTATCTCTATTAACTCTGATGTCATCAGGGACATTGATATGAGCACCATGATATGAAGAAATAGCAATGCCTAGTCTTATAGGGACTGCTACCTTATCATTTCATTGAGCTGTAATTAACACAACAAAAGGATTCAATGTCCCCGATCACTGGTGGCCATAATACAATTTTACTCTCAATAACTGTCAAACTAAACAAATGTGTGCAAAACTGTTTAGGGTTTTTGGATGTGTGTGCGCGATTATACAGTATGCTAAATAAATCAGCATTTCTTTTTGGTGAAGTACTCCTTTAAAGGAGAAACTCGTTCAAATTCACATATTTAACCTGAGCTGTACAATGTTATAGAAATAATATACATGAATGCTATTTTAGGGTGGATTTCCCCTTTAACCCCGCCATTGACCGCGGGGCGAGGTGGCCTGCAGGGACCGGCAAGTGGTTGCAGGTGCACATTATTACACAGAGCTTAATGTTACTCTGCAGCGGTCCCCCTGCCAGGACGGGCTGCTGCCAGCTGACATGCTTCCCAGCCCAACAGAGGAGCCGGATGTAGAGCGGCCATGTTGGATGGAAATGAGGTCCTCTGTGTGCATCACTGCGGCCGCGACCCACGCGACACCAGCGCTAACATTAGCTTAACAAAAGCCACTGCCGACACCCCTCCCCTCACCTCTCAACACAGAAAAATCGACGCTCCTTGCCAAGTTGTGCGACGCCACTGAATGTTAATGGACGGAACGCTTAAAGGACCGTCCGAAGTCCAGCTGTGAACAAGGTAAATAATTATTCCGGGGTCTGCTTGCTTTCTTTTGTTCGGCATCACCGACGTTCACTGGAAGAATGCTTTGCCAAGAGTTGTACGGGAGGAGTGCCAAGGCCAGGGGACTGTGACAACAGAGGGGGCTTCGGCATACATCCCTCTGCCGGGCGGCACAACGACAAACTTCAGCACATAGCCCGTCGAGGTCCAGAATCCACAAAGCGCGACCCCTAATAGCAGTCAGCGCAGCACCCGGGCAGAGCGGTGCCGGCACAACAGCCCCAGTCAGGGGGGAAAACACCCCGCGTCAAAAGAAAACTACAGGCCTTCCATTGGTTATTTCCTTTTGAATCAATAGTCTCTTGAGGAGGAACTGCTGACCTCTTTATAAAGTCATCTGGAACTTTAAAACACTGCAGGCTGAAGTGGAGACTAACGCCTCGACCCGTGGGGAAGCTTGAGAGACAACTCTGGCAGAGGATCTGGAAAGGTTACAAATCTAAAAGGAATTGGTGTTTAGACGTTTTTTACAGTTTCCAGCTATAAAACGTTTTAACTGTAATAATCCATGTCTCAACAGCAAAGTGCGTCACTGTAGCTATTTAAAAAACGAACCACAGAAAAGCAGCCCAGGAGAAGTTTGGCACACATTCCCAGTGAAACAGATACGGTACGGACCATTTCAATGGCACCGACAAGCCCACTCCATAAGAAAATTTGTCTATGGAGGACAGGGTTATAACTAGTGATTTTGGACCCGGCGCGGCTCACCGGACCACATGTCATTATTAACGGCCTTCTCCTGAAAACCGCGATGCGGCGAACAAACACGCAGCGCCTGCGACGGCTCGCCATCCGACGGGACGGAGGCCATTTTCACTCCTCTCCACCACGCCACCCCCGAAATCCCCCCGATTAGAGACAACAACAACTGTGGTCAGAGTCATAACCCCGGATTTAACTCTCATATAAAAGTAATTATAGCTTTTATCTGTAATGTCAAATCTGCTAAACCCAGACCAATGTACAAACACACTCAAAGTTGATAGATGCGGTCCATCTATCCACAGCCTAAGTTCTGTTAGTGCAGAGGACGGTTTGAGGTCCAGTTGAAGCATGTGCTTCTCAGTCATGGTCATGGGTCTGCCATTCAACATAGGGATGTCCCGATACCGGTGTCAGATACTGTGCTCATGTACTCGTAAAACTACTCCAATCGAATTCTGGTGCAATTTTGTAGGCTGATGAGTTGTTTGTTTGTTTGTTTATTATTTGTCACAACAAAATACAGAATACTTTATGATGAAATGCTTGTTTTTGTATGAGCCCCTGAGAGTGTGCTACACACAGTAAAAAATAAGTAAGTAAAAATAAAAGTTATTAAGAAGTAAGTAAAGGAATGTTCAGTCAATAATAATATACATATATACAATATACAATAAAGAGTAAAAAGAAATTGGCATTCCTGCCGTTCATACGTGTGTAGTTCTGAATATCTATGGAATTTTCACGAAAAGTACATTACATATGGTCTTGCATTATATACAGAGAGGCTCACGCCCGATTACAACAAGCCTTAATTAGGCACATTTTAAATCGATCTACTAAACTGAGGCTTCAGATTTTCACAGTTAATATTAGCTTATTTAGAAGAAAATTATTTCCAGCTCGATGATCCGTTCAGCACAGGCCTTACATTTCAAACATCCCGTCTGCAGGGATTCAGGACGACACCCCAGAAGGTGACCACGTGACCTCACCGCTCTATTGGGCTTGTCTGCACCAACCTACCCCGCATGGTCGTCCTCCTATGATGTTAAATCCCAGAGATCCCGCCTCCCGATGGAGGACTACCGCCACACTTTTAGCCTCACCTCCCTGTAGACAGACGAGAGAGAGAGAGAGAGAGAGAGAGAGAGAGAGAGAGAGAGAGAGAGAGAGAGAGAGAGAGAGAGAGAGAGAGAGAGAGAGAGAGAGAGAGAGGGCAGGAGGTTATACTTTATAATCCATAAATAACGCTCGTCTAACAATAGCATGACTTCCTCTGGGTTGGGTAATTGCAGAGGGGTAGAGAAATGACAATGACCTATAAATTCTCAGTCGCATTAGAGACTATATACAGGTACGTCGTGGGGAACCATGACGTGCAAAAATGACAATTGCCGTAGTGGCCATGGGGTAAGGGAAGGTGAATGATTCTTCCCTCCCGTCTATGGCAAGGGCAGGGGAGATGTAAAGCTATAACAGTCATCATAAATCACCAGTGAAGGAACCATGTTCACGGGTCTTTGCCACATGAATCGACACCGTTCTCTGTGGCAGTGCCTCTCATCGTTATTGGTTCGGGGGGCCCCTAAAAATAGAGGGGTGTCTGATCGCGACCTCGATCCTCAGTGTTTGTGCACCCCTGCTCTACGGCATAAGTGGCCCTCTGTGAAAGAGCTGTAAAAGTGAACGCTTCAGTGAATGGGTTAAGTCCCTTTCCCTCTCACAATCCATGGGCCTACGGTATGTATATTAATATACCAGTAGGCCTTTCACAGTCAGTGGCCAGATGACATGAGGAACGCAGGGAGAGCAGCACAGTCAGCTTCTAATCCAATTTTTAAAGGTACTTGGTGCCCCCCCAAGGCCCCACTAAAGGGGAGAGGGGTACTGAGAAGTAGGAACATAATTTCAGCTGTCATTCCAGTAAGCCACAACATACAGGGACTAGCCTAAATATAAAACATATATTACTGGCATGTCCTGCCTGCCATACAGGCCGAAGCTGTGCTGTACACGCCGGTCATGCAGGAATCTGCTCTACTGGACCGGTGTCACTGAGACATCAGCGGCACGTGTTTCCACAACATGACGGCACAGCAAAGTACAGCGTGTTGCATTTAACCTTCGGCTTTTAACCAGGAAAGTTTCTCTTTTTCCGAGGGAACAATGACGTATTGGCCAGACGGATAGTTCAGCATTAAGTGAAAAACCCAACCTGACACGAACAGGAATCAAAGCTGAGAAAATGAAATGCCTTGCCGGATTAATCGCCGCTAAGCCGTGGTGGATCTGCTATGCCTCCCTAATCAAAAATGGATGAGCTTCACGCCGTTTTCACACGTTGGCCGTTTCATCTGTTCCGACTGAACTCGGAGCGATTAGTCAGCAAACAAACCGAGATCCCTCTGAAATAAAGTGAACCGAGCAGCGGGCCCTCACGTCGGGAGGTGGCCTGACACGGGGTCACCTCTGTCCCGCCTGCCAGCTCACGTCGCCTGTTCCTTTTAGAAACTGCGCGTGGCTTTGCAGGGTTCATTAAGAGCAAGCGGTTTATTGATTCAATGAAAGCGCAATTAAATCCTTGGAAAGGACACGTATCGTACGTGCCACTGCCCTTCTCTCTCGGGGGGGGGGGGGGGGGGGGGATCAAACTCTGTCCGAGCATGGGTGTCCTTTCGATACCCAAAGACATCAAATAATAGAATTGTATTATAATCTAATCTTCTCGCAACCGAGAAAATGCACAACTTTGTCGTAGAAACTTGAGAGGTGATAGGTGGAGCGATGGCAGGTAAACCCATGTCATACATTATCAATCTGAAGACAAAGAAAACAGGATGGGTGATGTGGTATAATATATAATGTTCTCATGTAAATATAGTCCCCTCCCCTATATCCCCTTACCTGTGCCCCCCCCCCTCTCTGTGGAATAATCACCCCCCTCCCCTGTGTCCCCAAACCTGTACCCCCTCCCCCCCATCTGACCTATCAAATGGGACCACACACCCCCTTTGTTGAACTATAAAGGGCTCTTCCCGACCACAATCCAGGTCTTACCTGGGTAATTTCAGCTGATCACCTGGGGCGAGAGCCTCAGCCATTCTCTCTATGTATTCTATCTGTTTGGTTAATAAACCTTGTTATTATCCAAGCCTCGGTTGACTGAGACATTCTTCATCAGGATATCCACAAATATCCCACAATTGGCGTCTACGAACTTGTGACGGACTTTTTGCGTCCTCCCGGCGTGCTGTATCATTCAACTATACAGAGAAAAGTGAGTATAATAGGATGGTCGACCAAAAATGTATGGAAGGAATTAAAATCTTCCCGCTTTTCTCTGTGCCAGGTGAATATTACAGAATGTTGTCCAATATTGAGATCATGGCTGAGTGAGAATAATGTGCATTAATATATCTGATCTGTATTGAGAATCGTACCGGGGAAACGCGTGTACCTGGGTCCTTATCTGGACAGATGTTCTGAAAGGATGGGTTGTCTGTGCTATTCCCGGATTTGGCTGTTGCCAAACCGAAAGTTAGGGCACAAAATAATCGGTTGTTGGTTTGCTAACCCAAGTCTAGCTGATGCAGGCTAAAATATAGGCAACAAGGCAAGAAGCGTGGGCTTATTATGATGTGATATCCATGGAAAACGCTACTCTATTGGAACCTATTAATTACCAGAGTAGCGTCATAATATTCATTGTTTCAACCTCAAACTAAACCCACAATATCTTCCATTCCTGAAAACGATGTATTTGGATTGAATTCCAATTGATTATACAGATAGCGGGAAGATGACCTGTCTCGGGAGTACGTGAATGTACATTTAACGAGTCGCAGGTCGAAGGGACCGTGAGTGTGATTAAAAGGTATATATAATCTAATATATCGCTGGTAAATTTCGAAGTCAGGTTCGGTCGTTATGACTTTAAAAACGATGTGTAGTTAAATCAAGGGATAAATGCCTTGTCGCAACAGATGTTGGCCGACTAAACGTAAAGCGATCCAATACAGTCAGATATACACACACGTTAACTTATATGTATTAATGTTTGTTTGTCTGTTTTAAGTCTCGTTTGTATGTGCACAAGTATTATAGGACCCGTCGCGTTGCTTTATTGAGTCAAGAACCGGCTACGGATAGCGCGACGAGCATTGAGAGACTAGTTACCGTTATACAAAGAATAACATTGAAGTGCAGTTCACGGGAACAAACTAGGATAGTAATTTCCGGATTCCGCAGAACACCGGCCCACGGGAACGGCCATTTGGGGAAGTATAGTTTTATCGTTTCAGTTTGTTTACGTTTCACATATGCACAGGCGCGTTCATTCGGTAACAAAACGCTGGTATAGGAATTCCAGGCTATTGAGAGCTCTTGGAAAAATACTGTATGAATTGCAAAGCGTTATTTCCGAGGCGAATGAGAACGCACGAACGTCGCATGGAGCGATGACGTCACGCTATGCGCGCCGTGAAGTGATTATTTTATATTAAACTATCCATAAGCGAACGTAAAGTGTAATGTACCCAAGGCCAAGGGTGCGTGAAATCCACGTGTAGTATATGTTTTATTTGTATATGTATGTGCGCGCTGCTATTGGAAAATGTTGAGTTGAGGTGGCGAGATGCGGGTTGCTGACGACACGTAACGGATCCAACCCAACACAACAGCTGTCCCCGGTGAGTATGACAATCATAAATATAGATGCATTGATTGATTGAAAACTTTATTAACAGATTGCAGAATGGGTACAATACAGCACAGCTCAATACACAATTGTTAAGGGGATGCAGACCAGAGAGAGACTTTAGTCTTGTTTACATCAGGGTCCCCCATTTTCAATACCAGATTTGTTTACATCAGGGTCCCCCATTTTCAATTTATCAGAACATATTATGACATACATGACAGACAGATAGTCAGTACTGCTACATCTGTACATTTATGACATACCAGATTTGCAAATTCAGTACTTTTTGTGATACAAAAGGAGTCAAGAAAAGGGAGTCATTTGACGTAGAAACTGTACATATACACAACTATCAGTTAAAGCAAATTACAACTATCTCAGATCACTTGAGTGTTTATGTGCTTTAATTTACACATTATAAGTCACATAAAGCTAATTACAATGTCTGTTTCAGAATTATAATACATCTGTGGGCGTACCGGTCATACTGACCATGGGAGCTAAACAAACACTTCCGGTTCCCAATATATGGCAGTACAGGAATTGTAGTCCACATAAACAGCGTTAGATTAGACTTTATAAGCTTTCAATGTTGAAAACTTGGAACACAAACAACATAGATCATGTTTAAAAGTAAGATGTTTAGGTTATATTCACTTGAGTTAATGTGTTTATCTAAAGAACCAATGAAAGATAACTAGCCCTTTCCATTGTAAGACATTTTAAACATGATTCAAAATGTGTGGGTCCACATTCATATGCTTGTGTACATATGCGATATGATTGATAAATGATAACACTATCATTACATCCAAGAACGGGATGGATGAGATCTAGCTAATGTTTGTTGAGCACACAGACAGTCAAAGAGGATTCACCCAGGTTTTAGAAAAGAGTGGAAAATTAACATGTGTTTGTATTTACAGATCTGGCTCTGAGGCGAGATGCAAAACAGTGAATGACTACACCCAAATTGTATCACAAAAGACAGAAAATCCAACAATTTGCATGTCAACCGAGAGACAGTGCAGAGCTGAGAGACAATCGATTGACCATTTGGAACAAATCTACATCCAAAACACCCACATGTAAATTTCTTCAGAGTGGGCACTTGGGAGACAAAGCAATGCAAATGCCTGCACTCGTGACCACAGACTTGATGAACTCACCTAGCGGTGGATGGCAACAGAGAACCACTTAATTAACATGAATTAGACACCGGTGATGAATTTGCAGTTATGAAAATCTACCTAACTCCCATACTAACAATAACTAACCAGTCGTTTTCATCATCTCTTTTCAAAAGACACATGAATTAGAGAAGTGCCCGAGATGAAAGATTAATGATGAAAACAACTACTTACAATCCCCTCCTTCTATTCTCTGTTTATAACCAATAACATGCATGACTTTCCTTAGACTATTCTTTTAACAACTAATACTTTCCATGATTGCAAAATTATCAACCACCAAAATTGCAGCACAATTATCTAAATGTACAAGATATCAACAACATTGATCATTTAGCTGACGCTTTTATCCAAAGCGACTCACAGGTTCTGTACGACAGGACATCAGGCAAGGCACACCTCTATCAGCTGAGTAACAATGGTCATCAAAGTGTTGAGTGCTACAGTGTAGATTAGTTTATTAGGACAAATGCATGACAGTAAGGTTAGTTAAAACGTAGATGACAAAACAAATGATTGTTTTTCATGCAAAAATTAACTGGCTACCTAGATTTTATGTTTTTTCCCCATGCTATGCTATGATGAGCCACACTGAGATGTGAAGAACAACAGAGAAGTCATAGCGAGGTAAGTATCCTGAGGCACACTCAACGCATCCTGAGGTAAGATCAACTTCAATTTAACATCACAGACTATTTTATCTAATTCAAGACTTTGGCCATTCATTTACAATTTTATTTATTTAAAGCCTAATGCTGTAAGATCTAGGTAGATCCAGTTAGATACAAGAGCTGATAAAATTGTAGTGAATGTGACCTTCTTGACGTAAGGAATCACTGCTAATGCAATTGGCTTGCATTTCCTATTTGTCAATTAAGTGATTTTATCACTGCTAATGCAATTGGTTTGCATTTCCTATTGTCAATTAAGTGATTTTATTTACAATGAATTGAATTAATCCCAAAATGATTTTCCACTTTAGCAGAAAGGCGTTGAATCATTTAGTGAGGAGTTTTCTAAGGCAGTGTTTATCACCCTCAGATCACGAATTGGTGAGAGGACAGGACGAGTGAGACGATGCGCGACCTGAACCACGAAGCTGCGGACACAACCAATGACGATTCGGACAATAAGAAGAGATCTAAAGACGATAAAGGGCGAGAATGTCTCCTTCACTATCGCAGCAAGCGGGCAGCCAGAGAGACGGTATAGGATTACTAATGCTTTCACCAGCCAAGAAATAGGCCTGTCGCAGTACACCTACCCCATCGCCAAGCTGATGGATAAATATGTGCACCTGCGTCAACTACCTATCCCGCTCATAGACGGTGCCACCCCGACCCTGCTGATAGGCTCCGACCATGCAGACCTCATAGTCCCGATAGACCGGGTCCACACAGGGCCCAGAGGCTGTCCTGCAGCAGTCGAGACCCGCCTAGGATGGACATTACAAGGCCCCCTCGCTAAGTCTCTTAACCGAACAGCAGCCACTAGCTGCCTCCACTCCAGAGTGACAGAAGAAGACACCACCCTCCTACAGCATGTCGAGAGGCTATGGACACTAGAGACAATGCCCTTTAAGAACGAAAAGAAAGACATTCGTTCCAAGGAAGACATTTACGCCATAGCACTCCTCGAGCAAGGGACAAAGAGAGTCAAAGTCAATGGAGTGATGAGATACGCAACTCCACTCTTGAGGCGAGAGGGTATGCCCACCTTCCACGCCCCAAAAGAAGCGACGGAGCGGTATCTATTGAACACAGAGCGGCGCCTAGCCAGAGACCCCGCTCAAGAGACTGTGTACCGCGCTGAGATTAACAAGCTAATCACAGCGGGACACATAAAGAAAATTGACAACCAGAGGCGACGACAACAACCGTGGGAGAACCATCCAACCCAGCCCACAGACATCCCCAAGAAAGTGGAGCAGAGGACCACGAAGGAGACTGACCAAGGAGACACTGACGAAGAGGAGATCAACCTTTGACGGCCTCCACCCCGGCACTGCAGACCAAACCCATCACCTGCAGATGAGAACCAAAGCCCCGACCATCAAGGTGGATTCCCATGACAAGATTGTCATCCGTGTGAGAGAGAGCGTCCTACTGACTAGCCACTACACCGGCGGGCCCTCGCCCTCCATCAAGTGGTACCGCAATGACGAGGAGAGGACAGCGAAACCAGCACAACACATTCAAAAACGCCCTGACCACCATGTCTCTGGGCCTGATGGGAGCCAAGCGTGAGCACAGTGGCGGATGTGTGGTGGTGATGGAGAACAACATAGGCTGCAGGAAAAGACCACTATAGTTGACTGCTACCGGTGACCCTTGACAAGGTACACAGGGAGCGGACGGCGACCTCCTGTAGGCCCCCTCTGAATGAACGACGACCAGTGAATGTTCCCGACTGCATCGTCAAGAAGAGACATCATCAGAGACCTGTAGACCAAGAGACTTCTGAACACACATTGTCCACATTGTTATGTATGTATTTAATTTTTACTGTGTTACTGTTTGGCCCTGCCACACGACAGACCGAGAACAGATGATCAACACTTCACAGCAACTGTCAGATTCACAAACAAGAACTGTTTCACAGAGTTCATATGTATCTGGAAAATTAATGACTAGGAATATAATGAAATACAATCAGTAAGATTGCATTAACCAATTTTATAATGACAATGAGAAATGATCACAGAGTCACATTGCAAAATGGTATTGTTAAACAGGGCAGAACCAGTTGGATTGTTCCAAGACACCAAGTTTGTTTTGACCACAGAACAATGCATAACGATTATCATAATCACCTTTTATATTAACCACTAGGTTAACGGTTTTCAATTTTATTTTGACACATTAGCCACTAAGGTAATGTCTATTATATATATTTATTTAATTTTTATGTGTTACTGTTTGGCCCTGCCACACGACCGACAGAGAACACCTTGTCAACAACGACGCAACATCATTCAGATTAATACCTTCACAAGAAGGAAACTTTTCACACAATTGTATGTATCTGCAAAACGATGAACTAGAGATGTGATGAAAAGAAATCAATGAGAAAGCATTAACAATGGTTAGTAATAATGAGCTAAAATGTATTGCTGAAGGAAGAAGTGACCACATGATCACATTACATCACATTTGAATTACTTAGGTTACAAAATTGTATTGTCAGACAAGAAAGAATCAGTTGTTTTATTCTCTCATAGAAGAGGACATGTAACGTTGTTTTGCACCTATATGGTGATGCACTAGAATTACATACAGAAGCGATGCATAAGACGTTTTATCTCCTCATTTATAGAGAAGAAATGGAGAAAATTGCCTGATTCTAAGTAAAGACCAACAAAACTGAGGCAATCACAGATGAACGTGACACTCAAACTCAGGGTAAATACAACTGGATCCTAAGTAATTTCATCAAGAATCATCATAAAACGTGCAAAAATATATATATATATTTTTGAACAGTTTCCCATAATCAATCATGTTAGTTTTATTAACCACCAGGTTAACGGTTGTTAAAATGTTTTTGTACACATTAGCCTTATGTGTAAATCCGATTCCTAATAATTATGAACACAATTTTGTTTTTTCACCCTGTGCACTCTGACCACACAGACAGTGCATGTATTTAATTGGTTTATTACGATGCCTGTATGCACAACGATCACATTAGCTCCCCAGAGTCACGACATGAACGACTGAAGGTATGCCAAGATATTTGCACAGCGATAGCTTCTAATGATTATGTTAATTGTTGTTTGATATCAGAGATGAGGACCACTCATTGATATAGGTATTTTGAGCGATTAATAAAAGAAAAGGGTGATATCTCATCTCTGATATCAAAATAACACAGACCGCAGTCCAGTCGATCATGTCATGAATCATGTATGTAAATAATTCTATTAATCATGTATGTAAATAATTCTATTTTTAAACTATTATCCCCACTTTTACCTGTTCCAAACAATCCTGGTATATTATACATTAATCTCACCCACATTATAAGAAAGAAAAGTGAGTATTGTGGTATAATATATAATGTTCTCATGTAAATATAGTCCCCTCCCCTATATCCCCTTACCTGTGCCCCCCCCCCTCTCTGTGGAATAATCACCCCCCTCCCCTGTGTCCCCAAACCTGTACCCCCTCCCCCCCATCTGACCTATCAAATGGGACCACACACCCCCTTTGTTGAACTATAAAGGGCTCTTCCCGACCACAATCCAGGTCTTACCTGGGTAATTTCAGCTGATCACCTGGGGCGAGAGCCTCAGCCATTCTCTCTATGTATTCTATCTGTTTGGTTAATAAACCTTGTTATTATCCAAGCCTCGGTTGACTGAGACATTCTTCATCAGGATATCCACAAATATCCCACAGTGACTTGCTACTTTGTGTCTTCACCTTAACATCAGTCACACTTTCCTTCTTCATCATATTGCTTCCCCTTGTCTGTCTCTTAACTCAATGAAGGCCAAACACGAGATAAGTCGGGTTAACTCGCCAGAGGTTGGGCGCCAGACCCGAGATTTCTCTGGTTTTGGTCGTTTATTCCTTTATTCGATATTTTTATTCATTATTCATCCAGGGACCTTGGTGTTACCATAGGGAATGAGTCTGAGATCGCCAAAGTGCAATACCGGCCGCATCCAGCTAGACGGCGGTATTGATCACCCTTTGTAACCTTTTATCTTGGCCTGTGTAACGGCCAAATGTCTCCGGGCTCACTTTTCCTTGTCGGGCGAGTGGAGCGGTTCTCCCGGTTCCATTGAAGCACGTCAAATATCCCCGATCCATATGTTGTGGTGGGTTATGCCGTGGATTAAATGGACATCGGATGTATCAGATGACGATCAAACAATTGGAATATTATTTTTGGACTACTCCCGATCACAGGTAAGGACTATCTGCTATCTGGCGTACATTTTTGCTTGATCATGCAATGCTTTTATACCGATCGGGCTGCTAAGCGTTTTTAGTGTTCAATACGAATGCCGTTACTGGCAATCAAATAATCAGAAACGACCCCCCCCCCCCCCCTTTCATGCATTCATGATGAAACATAATACCTATGACATAGATTTGATTTGGGAATAGTAGCGTGTACAGGCAAGAAACGGCAACGTTTATAGTAGAATTTACGTATAAGGCTATAACTCAGCATTTCGGGAATTACCCCAGACCGCTCTAAAACCATACTTATATTCACCACGGTATAACACGGGAACGTATGGATGGAAAAATGTATTCTTTTTCACATATTGAACGATAGATAGGTGATGTCAAATGGGCCATAGTATTGTATCCATAGCTATAATATAGAATATAGTTATAGCTCTACAAACAAGGTGATACACTCCTATCTTTTAAAGCGTGGCCTTGCTATGACGGGCCCCGTCTAATAGCTGGCGCTGAATGAGTTAAAAGGAACAACATGCCAACATTATGGGAAATGCGCTTACAGAGTCAGACAAGAAAATGGATACCAATTTACTCTCTGTGCGTTCAGTAGAAAGCTATCCGGCTGCGAGCTAGCCTAGCTTACAAACAAATGAATGGAAGTGAATACGGACCAGCTAGTGATCATGGTGTAAAGTAAAGCAGACTACCGGTAAGCTGGTTAACTAGCAGCTACTAGGGGTTGGATTCACCAGAGGCCCCAAGTTGCGATATTATCACGATACTCACAATACGTCACAATATTGTAATGTTGCGATATTGCTATATATTGTAGGGATGCACCGAAATTTCGGTGGCCGAAAACTTTCGGCCGAAAATGGCCAAAAATGGCCTTTCGGCTTTTGGCCGAAAGAGTTTTTTCACCGAAAATATGTCACCGAAACAGAAACAACCTGTAACCTAACGCGTGTTGTTGTGATGATGTCGCGCTGTCGGGAGTCGCGCTGTTTCTATGTAAACTCTGCGTGCAACGTGTCCAATAAATGCGTCTTTAACATGCTTTTATATCCTTATTTACTATATGCCCGTCGCGGTTAATCACTGAGTGATCTAATATGCATATTATTCAGAGCGAGAGGGGGGGGGGGTTGTGTTTCTCACATTGACGCTGTCTGTCTGTCTGTCGCGCGTCTACTGTGCCGAGTCAAGCGAGCACATTCAGCTGGGGACTAGAAAGGTGCGCTCAGTAGAGCACAGATGTCCGCTGCGCAGCCAGAGAAAAGATGGGATTAATGTACTGTATGCAATGCATTCAGAAGTGCTGAATAAATGTTTTATGGACCCATAATAGTGATTATTTATTATTTAAGTAAAGTTTAGCCATAATCATATATTTTTCCATAATCATAATGTTCCACAACATTGGTAAAAAAATTCTATTCTATGAATCATTTTCGGCCTTTCGGCTTTCGGTTTACGGCCAACTGTTTTCTATTTTCGGTATCGGTTTCGGCCAAGAATTTCCCATTCGGTGCATCCCTAATATATTGTGATATTGTGACTTATTACCTTTTATGTTCCCAACGAAAAACGTTGTTAACATTTGCAATACAAATATATATACATCATCTGTTTTATCTAATAGGTCTGTTCACCTCTTTCCAAGAATTTTTATTGCAGTAAAATGAGATCGTTTTTTTCTTCTTTATATCGATACTTGGCATCACTGTATCGATATAATATCGAGACGCAAATTATTGCAATATATTGCTGCATGGATCCCCCCCCCCCCCCCCCCCCACACACACACACGCAGCCCTAGAAGCTACGCTGTGTGTTCTTTGAAATGTTGATATTTTTCTTTTCTTCAGACGTGTGTGAGTAGGCGAGGGTGGAGAGAAAGAAAACCTGCTTGTGATTTCGAAGGCTGACATCGAACGCTAATTTCGATCGATTCTCGACTGGGGTTGAAAATCGTGAGACACCCCTAATACCTTTGCATGGATCCATGGTGGTAATCCCTTCATATTCTGTATCCCTCCCATCCCTACTCTGAAGCCAGCCGTGAGCTAGGCCTATGCCTTGTGTATCTAATCCACGCCCATGTGCTGGAGATTAATAACGGGTTACAGTCAAATTGTCTCATAGCTTAATCAGATTTCCACCCATGGTTAGCCTGATTAAATACAATAAAAAGCCAATCTGTCTTTTATGTCTTATTCCCGGTACTTTGACAGAAGCTTTTTTATCACAGGGAGAAGCCCCAAATATCCTCATCCATAACAGCTATCTGGCTTGGGAAGCAGACATCATGGTCACGTCAAAACGTCTGGGCCAAGCCGCCATCTTTGAAGCACCACTCTGGCTGACCAAGGGCGTTGACAGGCAGATGTCTGGGTTACATTGTGGTAGGACGTCTTGTTGCGCCACAGAACGTCCCATGGGAGGAACCTTCTTTTCCTCCCTTCCAGTCTCCATTTTGTACGTTTTTATACGTCTCAGTGGTTCATCTGCAATAGAACAGACGTGATCCTTCAAAGACGGGCGACCGTAGCGATCTTCCAACTTCCCGAGCGCGACTTAAAGAGCTTGAGTTCAAAAGAAAGATGCGAGTTTGAACAGAAAACGGACTGATTGCTGAAGTGAACCGGATTGAGAAGAAACCCTCAGAAACGACAATGTGAATGCAAACAGAACTGAGTTGGGTTTCTTTTGGTCCTCTACTCTGTCCCAGTTAAAGAAGACCTAGTGTGGTTCATGTGAAAAGGACTAGGCACCACTGTGTGAAAAAAGCTGTTATTGTTATCCAACCAAACATTCCACTGGCCTGGTCATCATAGTGTTGACCTCATCTCTCAGCCACCCCCGTCTGACTTACAGCAACACATTAAAACACTCCATCCTGGCCGGCCAGCCACCCTTAGTCAAAACACCCTTACCCAGTGACTAGTCTAGGTAGGTTATCATCTGTTTAGGTAGCTAAGAAGTAGGTTAGCTGTGAAAAGTTGCACAAAGTGACAGGCCTGTATTAGGGCCGGGCGGTTAATCGAGTTTCAATTTAAATTCCGATTTTGACTACCCATGATCATGAAAACAAGATAATAAAGATAGAATAATCATTGTGGCGCATGTTGTGTTGCTCTCATTTTGTCTTGTGTTGTAAATGCCCTTCCTTCACCCCCCCCCCCAAAGCCCAAACGGAAGTTTCAGCTCACGTTGAGAGAGAGGAGGGAGCCACGGTGCGTTTCTCCAGTTATTTTCAAACGTCTTTGGTAACTTTTAGATGATACAGAAAGGCACAGAGAAGAAAAAAAAACTTTTCACTAATTTATTTATTTTCATTTATTTGTTTTTCAGTTAAATTTGCCTATATTTAAAGTTCAAAGTCATTGTGTTAAAAAAATATATCACCTGTGATGAAGTTCAATAAACACATATGATGTTCTCAAATCAATGAGTAATCATGTTTAATAATCGTGATTTTCAATATAAATAAAGATTTATTGTGATTATGATTTTTGCCATTATGATTTTTGCCATAATCGAGCAGCCCTAGACTAGGACTCAAAAAGAAAAGAGAAGAAGAAGTAGATTACCTGTCATGTTGCACAAAGTGACAGCCCTGTATTTCCTTTTCTGGCAGTGGCTTGGGGAACAAGTATGTCATAAAAACTAATTTCAAGATAAGCCATAAATTACAGTGGCTCCGATAGCACGTGATTACTGTAGTGCAAGCAGAACGCCAGACAGGGGCTCAGAGAGAGAGAGAGAGAGAGAGAGAGAGAGAGAGAGAGAGATAGAGAGAGAGAAAGAAAGAGAGACAGAGAGACGAGAGAGAGAGAAAAAGAGAGCAAGAGAGAGAAAGAAAGAAAGAGAGACAGAGAGACGAGAGAGAGAGAAAAAGAGAGCAAGAGAGAGAAAGAGAGTGCCAGCGCAGTGGCAGCCTGCGAGTCGCCCACCTCCCGTGGCTAATTCCACTTGTGTCTTTTCCGTCTCGTACTGCCACATGTGCATTCAAAGTTCCCTGCAAAGCAATCCTGTTCACTGCTCGACTGGCTCCAAAGGAAAACCCTTAAGACAAAAAAAAGCCTTTAAACTAACCGCATCATCCACGAAAAGAACGTCTTTTTCTTTTGTTTGTTTTTCTCTCTCTTTCTTTTCAGATCTGCTCTTTTGTGGATAATTTGAGAACTAATTCCTATGTGTTCCGTGGGGCGACAGTGGGTCAGGAGGTAGGAGGCGGTCGTCTGGTAATCGGAAGGTTCCCGGTTTGATTCCGGCTCTTCCCGGCAGCGTGTCGAAGTGTCCTTGAGCAAAGAGACTTAACCCCTGCTTGCTCCCGATGAGCAGGTTGGCACCTTGCATGGTTGCCTCTGCCATCGGTGTGTGAGTGTGTGAGTGAATGGGTGAATGTGAGGCATAGGTTGTAAATCGCTTAGGATAAAAGCACTATATAAATGCACTCCATTTTCCATTTACCGTGTGTGGAGAGGGGGGGGGGGGTGTTTCATTCTATTTACACAGCGTTTTGCAGTGAAGAACGACATCATTGTCAAATGAGCTGTGTTGAGATGAATGGGTGCCGCTACATTACGTAGATCCTGGGAGCCGCTGGCGTACTTTCCCTGCTCCGCTGCGTTTCACGTGGAAATCATCCGTCTACTGGAAGATGTCTCCCAGAGAATCAAGCGTGTGATGATGACATTTCCTCTTGACTATTTTTTTTTTTTTTTATTAAAAAAAAAATGCACTCGTGATTTCGTTCACAACCGCTGTACTGTAGATTGTGATTAATGTATGTATCCATCCGTGCATCTATACCTATTGTCTGTCTGTCCGTCTTATCTACTGTAGCTAGTATATCACTGAGCCTACTGTTTGTAATGGTGACAATGTGGCATCTTTTAAGTTTATTGTCAGTTAGATAAGAAATCTGTAACCAATGTTAAAAGTTAAAGTAGCCTACAAGGTTAATCATTCATAGAGGCGCAAACCAAATATGGATGCTGTTGTCAAAAAGGTCCCACCCAACAGAATTCTATACCCAACAATGATTGTAAAAAGGTCTCTATCTCTCTCTCTCTCTCATTAACCCTGTGTGTCCTACTGTAGTGGGGGACCATATGTGGGACTATGGGCTAGTTGTTATGGTTACAAGGACCATACAGGTCTGATTTTGACATCTTGCGTATTTGTGTACATAAGTGTATACAGTCAGTGTGTACTTTAATCGATCTCACCCTACATTTTTAAACGTCATTCACTGCCAATCGTGTTGAAACGGTGTGGGAAGACACAAGTTGCTGAGTGTAGGTAATTTGAAAGTCACACATGTTTCTCTTGGCTGCATCCCATTGGCCAAAACATCTCTGGCTGGGTCTGATTGGACTTTGTAACCAGGAAGCTGTAAATATTAAGGTAGTAAGAGAAACACTGCTCTGCAAAACAACACTACGACATGGCCAGGTATGAATATGATGAAGACGTGGGAGAAGATGGAAATAATTTGTGGTACAACTGCAACAAAATGTTGAGCCGAACGTTGAGCTGTTTCTGAGACGGGCAGAGCCCTCTGTGGATCTGGACCATGACACAGAACTAGGTTTGAGATGTGGTAGCTTTGCCAATTCTGGAGAATAACTTCTTAATACGTGTTTACAACAATACACATAAAGGCTGTAACTCTGCGAAATCAATAGGTGGTTTGGGATTGTAGCCAGAATGGCAAGCAGCCATTTTTTGCAAAGTTCAGGATCATTCGGGAAAATGAATCTGTGATGAAACTATCACAGTCATGAACCGTGCCATGTATGATTTGTAATTTTCCTTACTTCTTCCAGCTTTTCCGGCAGAGCAGGACTCTGACTGCCAAGGCACAAACTAGCCTAACTACTCGGTTTCCTGTTTACAAATTCACACAGGTCCGAGGTGTAACTTTCAGCCAATTGTTGCTACTTTGGTTCTGCCCTCCGCGTTATCAATCACAACAGCACTAAGGGAGCTGTTGATGTGGATGTTAATATGCTTGTACAAAAAGTTCCCGACTAGTTCTGAATTTCAAACTCACATTTTAGTTTGAAGAGGAGTCTTAATGGTACAATGAGTTGTTGCCAACGTTGACACAAATGTCCAGGTAGGCCTAGTACATTCTGTAACGTTTATTGTAGGGCTGACCTGAATGCTTAGAAGCTTTGACCGTTGTCATGGTAATCTACGCCAAAATCAGTATTACATTTTTTTGTACATTACATACGTAATTACATACATTATGAACCTTCAGGGAGAAACTGTGATTCAAGTTGGTCACTCATAATTGTTTTGCACCTTGTTACTCTGCGTGAACCTGCAAATAATATACTTACTTCTTTTAGCCAATCATATGCTGCATATTGCGCAAGAGGAGAGAAAAGAGGAGAGAAATGTAGCCTGCAGTTTTATTGTTGTTGAGCCAAGAAATGTATGTTGTTTATGGAAGAATGGAACTGTATCAAAGTGAAAGGAACACGCCAACATTTGGGGAAATTAGCTTACCGTCTTCTCCAGACGAATGGAAGCGGACATGACGGGTTAGCTTAGGCATTCTCCAACTAACACCTCTCCCGAAGGCTAACCGGTCATGTCCGCTTCCATTCATTGTGCTAAGCTAGGCTAACATCCAGCCAGATAGCTTTCTACTGAACGCACAGAGAGGAAACTGGTATCTATCTTCTTGTCTCTCTCTGGAGAAGACGATAAGCTAATTTCCCAAAATGTTGGTGTGTTCTTTTAAGAGTTTCTATATCCGGTGTGAGAAGATTACTGTTTGTTTATCGACCACTAAAAGTGCTTGTTTTTGCCACTAAAACAGAAATCTAGTTCAAACTGAAGTCTCGCTCTAAATCCCATGAGGCGTGTGTGTTTACCTTGCGATGCAGCTGGATTGGTGGGATGTGTGCCAGGATTCTATGTGTGTGTGTGTGTGTGTGTGTGTGTGACGTGTGTGTGTGTGTGTGTGTGTGTGTGTGTGTGTGTGTGCGTGCGTGCGTGCGTGCGTGCGTGCGTGCATGTGTGTGTGTGTGTGTGACATTGGTTACTGGATCATGGATTGCGGACCTGCCATTGATTTACAAAAGGAAAGTGCTTCAGTACTGTAACGGCTAATTAAGCTAAAGGCTTCAACTCATCTTCCATTCATCTAATAGCTCCAATGTATGCGCGCCAAGTAAACTTGCAAGCTTGCGTAGAACAAAACGTTTTCAGTGCACTCTAAATGTAGCTGCCCATATTTACTTAAAAGAGGTGTTGAAGCTTCGAAGCTTTTATTGAATATGGACAAAACGTAAACAAACACGATATCTAAAAAAAATTAAGCATGTTTATGTAGTTTATGTAAACTATGTGGCCGATGTTGACAATAGACGATGACATGTAGTAACACAGGCATGGTCCTTTAAGGTTAGGGTGAGGGGTTAGGGAATGATTGTAAGTCTATGGAATGTCCCCACAACACAAAACATGGCTGTGTGTCACTGTGTGTGTGTGTGTGTGTGTGTGTGTGTGTGTGTGTGTGTGTGTGTAGGTGTGTGTACGTGTGTGCATGTATTGTAGGTGCTTTGTAAACAGACCACTTCCCACACAAATGGATTATTAAGTAGTAGTAGCAAGTGTTGGTTGTAGTAATATACTAGATAGTAGGCATAGTTCCTCCTCCTTTTCTTCTATGGGACTTCATTACTAAGCATGCATTTCTTCAACTAGACTTCCAAACATGAACAAATGAGAAAGAATTAGAAACCAAAAATGAGAAATAGTGATGCAGATATGGTTTCATTCTCTATTTGATTGACTGAGCTCTTGGTGCAAATATTAACACTACACAACAGGTAAATATCAATTTTTTTTGGCTGTAAAAGTTTGTTTACGTGTTTGTAAAACAGACCGATTCTGAACGTTTCAAATAGCCTATTTTACATCTACATATCAACTTATTCTAAGAATGTAAGTGAATAATACTCAACATTGACATGGTTTCTTTATTTATTTTTATTTTTAAATAAATCACAGATTAGGGCTTTCAATTAAAGCATCACTACTCCCTGGTCAATGTGCCTATATAGGCTCTTTATGATATATCTCATTATAAATAACAGTAGCCATTAAATTGTTACATTTATACATTTATTACAGTGCAAAAAATATAGTTCTATATTTACTCCTAAGCATTACTCCTGGCTATTGTCAGGATAGTGATATTTTCACAGTAGCCCAATGTTTCTCCATAATACTGTACATTACTGTGAATTGACAAGTAACAGCAATTTGTATACAGTATGTATTGTGATATCACACAGCTATTTCTTTACAGTGTAATTGAGACAGTCATTGCATTCTTGACTAGAATTTGTTATTGTCGGGGGAAACCTATCTAATAACAACATAGTACATCTAATAACAACATAGTGTACATCTAATAACAGAGGCTCAAACAAGCAGGCCACGAGGAGGCAAAGCTAATGGGACTTGAGTCTTGGTGTGTGTGTACAGAACAGCAGTAAATATTTGCCCCTCCCCCCTGAGTGCCAGCTGGCCATAAGTGCAGCTGACAGACATGTCTCAAACCAGAGACAGAAAAGAAACAAACTTCTGAACAGAAGCATTTGGCCCCCGCGAAGTTTCCCTTCAGAACTTAGAAAAAAGGGGGTTACTACAAACAACACGCGAGGCTGTATAGTAGTAGGCTACAGTCAAAAAGCCTGACCGTTTGGAAAACCAGACCAAATGTCCATTCAAAAAAAAAAGGTTAATGTTCTAAATTCAACATGTCGCCCAAGTGTCTTTATGGCTACTACTAGTGTCATTATGCCTGTATAATTGTACACAATAATACTACAGCTCTGTACATGCATCTGATTAGCACTATTACTCAGTCAGTACTACTAATTTATATATTTGTATTGTATCCAGTTTAATCACCAGTACATTGTATATTAAATTAATAGTACTGCACTTTACTGTTAACATTTGCACTCAAAAACATTGGATGCCAAACTTATTTTTGTTCAATTGTATTGTGCTGTATACTTACAATACATTTTAAGTCTAAAAATCTAAAAAGCGATACAATGTAACCGAACACAAATCAAACAAGCCAAGTGTGTGAGAGAGAGACAGAGAGAGGGAGAGAGAGAGAGAGAGAGAGAGAGAGAGGGGGGAGCCCTGACATTCCTTGTACCCAGAGCCTGTACCTTGCTGCCCGGGTGCGCGAGGGTCTTGGTGAGGGAGTCGATCCTCGCGCTGTACTCGGTGAACTTCCTCTGGTACTTCAGCGCCGTCATCTGCAGCTCGTTGTGCGCGGCGGAGAGCTGCGCGAGGAGCGACTTCTCCCTCTTGCTCGACCTCACAGATTGCTTCTTGAACTCCTTATCCAAGCCGACCACTTTGCCGTGCAGCGCGCCGTTGTGCGCCTTCAGGGCTCTCACACAACAGTGGTTGTTCAGTGTCCGCTCCCGGTGTGTGAGCATCAGTCCGCAGCCGTCCTCGCAGATGCCGACCGGCCGGTAGTCGCACGTCTCGCGCATGTGAGCGTCCGTGTCCTTCAGGTTCAGCACCTCGCCGCAGCCTTTATTCCTGCATTTGGCCGGCGAGTGGTCGCACGTCTCGGCGTGCTCCGCCAGATGCTGCAGCTTCACCACTGTCTCGCAGCCCCGGGCATGGTTGTCGCACTTTATGTCCAGCTTCAGGATCAGGTTCTTCAGCGGCAGGACGTGGTTCAGCTCCTTCGTGGAGATCCGCTGACATTTCACGGGGCAGCTGCTCTGCTGGACGACCCACGGCAGCACACAGCCGGCGCAGAAGACGTGACCGCACGGAGTCGTGAGCGGGTCTTCGAGAACTTTATTGCACAAGTTGCATTTGAAATCCGGGTCCACGGCCCCTTTGAACCGGTCCAACTCAAATCCCATGTTTTTAAATAAAAAAAAAAATAGATCCAAAGTTCGGGGGGTTCCCACAGACCAAAGTAGGAGTAGTGGGTTTTTTAGCTTGTCATTTGGTAGTCTAGGCTGCGCACGGACTGACTGACTCTACGAGCTCTCCTTACTGTCTAAACTAATTGACCGAGACTTCCTTGGGGGGGAAATGTAGAGGAATTCTCTACCGTAACTACTGTAAGAACCGCGCAACGCACGAAGCAGGAATTGTGGCATCACCACTATGGCCTTATTCTAATACCTTTAACATTTAAGAAATATTTCTAACTTATAGCCTACATTTATTTGTAATAGATAAACACATTTCTGAACTTAAAATATGTCACACTGTAGCCTACACACAATCTGTTAGTTCTGGTCATTTGCCAGATTTAGGAAAACATTTACCACTGTTTTGAGGCCTATTGATTTTTTCTTGACACTGTTGTTCTACATCACAACATACACATATCAAACCAAAAGGAAGGGATGTGACTATAAGGTTGTGTACTATACTGAAGAACTTTAATCTGAATAGTTCTAACTGGCAGATATGTGAACTCAATAGGCGGCAGATAACGACATGGATTGATCCAAAGATAAGATAAGATAAGATATTCCTTTATTGATCCCCTTGGGGGAATTCAGGCATCATAGCAGCATGGGGGAGCGGGGAGGGGAGGTACAGGTAGTAGAAGACATGGTACAGGTCATAGAATTATAGTGCAGTGGAGAAGTAAAAATAAAAATAGCACATATGGGCAACAAGGTGCAAGATAAGGGTATGTATGCCCTCTCAGTTATATTTGCAATATAGGGTTCCATTATAGGTTCCTCCCTGTCTTCTGCTTGATCGTCACACGCACTTCACACTCCAGCTGATCTCAGATATGCCACAACCCTTGTGAAAACAATAAATGACAGTGAATCATTGTATCAACATCAGGAGGAGAGATGTGTTTCAACATATTTTGGCAGAGGGACTGATTGCAAAATAAATTGGAAATTGAAATAGAGCATGTAGCAGCTACTGCATAAACAAACAATATTCAAGATCTATATGGTATTCTCATCGGCTATCCTCCCCCAGTACCCAGCGTGCACGTGCGTACCCATCCACACACACGCACGCACACACACACACGCTCACCTCTCCATACTCTGAATACAAAGAAAGAGCATAGCCTCACTCTATCTCACCACATTTATTGGAGGGGATTGTACATTATCTGCAGGAAGTATTACAGCCATATACTAAAAGTATTTGAATTGTAAATCAAAGTCAAAGTCTTTACATGTCACACACACCCCGTACAAGTACAATGGCAGTGACATGTTTCTTCTGCTAGCTCTCCCCAGCATCAAACAAAAGATAAAGAGATCAAAGGATAAAATATAAATAAATAATTTTCATTAAGAAAAAGCCAATAAGCCGCAAATAGCAGACAGCAGGCTTTATAACTACTGTATTGACTATTTACCATACAAGATGTGCAGAATAAAACATTAACGTGATTGTGCAAAGAAATATGGGTATATGATGCAGCTTTTCCTTTAGGATTCACATGAGTAGTAATGGTGGAGGAAGGGGGGTGGCTCGAGATGTACACTAACGTGCTCAATGAAGGCCCAAGAACAGCCACTGCTACTGGCAGCTTAACTGTCTTTTGTGAACTAACAGACCCGACCTGTTTACAACCTGCTATCAGTGATGGAAAGTAACTAAATACTTTTCAATTAATTCAATCTTTATTTAAACTCAATATTACACAGAGGGGACAGCCCTCATTTTCAGTGTCATCGAGAATTAAATTAAATTTAATTGAATAATCATATTATATAAAGTACAAAGAAGAGAAAAATGAATAAATAAATAAAACTGTAAAAAGAAATAGAATCCTTCAAAACACTTAAACTAAAACATAACACATCTTTACTGAAAGTACTACTTAAGTACAGTCTTGGGGTATTTGTACCTTTCCCTGACTATTTAAATTTTTTGGGGAATTTATACTTTTACTCCACTACATTTGAACCCCTTTCACTGCCACACGACGGTCGCCGTTGGTTGTGTGATAGTAAAGGGTTAACCTTCTGTCGTGTGGCAGTGAAAGGGTTAACCTGCTGTTGTGTGGCAGTGAAAGGGTTAACCTTCTATGTATTGTCGCAGTGAAAGGGTTAACCGTTTGGTAGTGCGGCAGTGAAAGGGTTAAAAGCAAACATACTATACTATTATAATTATGAATTGAGAACCATTGATTTGACCAGAGTATTTCTATTATTCTAAATTAAGTGGATACTTCTTTGACCACTGTCTGCTATGTTTGATGGGAAACACAATGAATCTGGCCAATATAAATTGTATTATCTATTGGTCAAAACAACAATATTTAATAAATAACTAAATAAATAAATAAAAAATACAGGTGTGTAAACAACAGTTGGTTCTGATCAACCAATCTGTTTGACCGAGAGGCCAATGATGTTTCACCTGTATTCCTCTGCTTTGTTTACAATCAAAGCATCCTTTGCATTGTAGCATATCAGATTGGCTTATTCCTATTACTTATTTATGCACTGTTCCATATTTATACATCAGCTACGTTTATGGAACTATATTTGTTTTGCTGAGCAGAATTAGAAACTCTTAAATCTCAGTATTTAAATGTTTTATCCATTGACAGTTTGATTAATGGTTAGATGAAAGTAATATAACACTCAAGGTTGTATGTTATGGTAAATCAAACAACAGAAAACAATAATTTTCTCAACTCAAACATGTACCACCTCGTTATTGCCGACGCGTTTTGGTGTTTTTGGAAAAGGAAATTATACGCTATCTAACATGGTTTGGAATGTCCTGTCGATGTGACATCTATCTAGGAATGTTTCCCATCCAATGGGATGAGGTGGCAACAGGGAGGCTCAGACATCTCATTCCCGGGTCTCCATCCCAAAGACAGACAACGTTCCTGGTGGAGATAAGAGTTAATCCCAACCCTCCAGCCGCCAGCTGTGACTGAGGGATCAAGACAGGAGTTTTCTCCCACCTCAGCACTCAGTCCTGCACCACGGTACCAGGATCCCTCACACAACTCTATCATGGCATTCTGAAAAGAAAGTAGAACAAAGAGAGAATATGCCTCTCAGTGGGAATGAGTGATCTGAAATAAGAGGTGAATTCTGGAGCACAAAAAAAAAGCTATCATTCCATAATTCTTTGGTCACTACCTCGGGGATTGTATTCCCAGTGTCAGAAATATTGTCTGTTACTATGCTTGAGTAAATTGTAATGAACCAAAGGAGAATATCAATTATTATTATTATTTAATTTATTTTCATCTTTGATGGTGAATAACACCATGCTAACATTGACCAGACGTGGAAAATTGCCACTGAGCTCATTCAGCACATTCTTGCGATCAAGTGTACTAAAGATCTAAGCAAATGAATAAAGGCCAGATGACTTACAGGGTTTTTTGTACAGTACTGAATTTTGCCATCCGGACACATGAGATTGAAATATGAATATAGAACATCAGGCCTATAAATGACCATATTATGGCCAAGTCAAACATCTATGGGTCTGCCCAAATCTCATCTTTCCAATGGCAGAGTTAAATCTGGATTTAGTACCACCAGACAGAGGCGGGGGGGGGGGGGGGGGGGGGGGGGGGGGGGGGTAGGATGATTCCAAGGGCCCAGCACTGGGGGGGGGGCAGAGAACACTATTATTATCTTTTTATTAATATGGTTTTATTATTATCCTAAAGTAAGTTAATGTAGTTGACTCAAAAGTATAATTGCCTGTATTAAAGAAAAACATCACAAAAGAAACAAACAGGTGCTTGTTACTTTGTTTGACAACATGAGCACCCCTCCCTTCTTTCATTGCATGGTTCAGTCCACATGCACAGCAGCGCACAGCGCAGCTTGAACAGAGTCAGACTGACAGGAAAATATCCTCTACAGCTCATGAATCAGGAGCTCAGAAACGAAAGAAAAAACATCAGCATTGCAAGAGGAAAATAATAAAAGGTTGACAGCTTGTCACCAAGTATTTTCACAAGAAAGTAAATTATTCACAGAACTTGTTTTGAAGCCCATAACAGCTTGGCCAACATTTTGTGGCTGATGTTAGCTACCTGTTGCTATCAAAAATTAGATGAGTGTAGGTAAGCCCAGTGAATTTGTATCCAGCAGCTATGCCCTTTTGCTAGCTAACCTAACCTGTATAATGTTACATGCTAATCACAGATGCGGCTTACAAGTACCCCTTGTCCCCTTCCCTCAGGCCAGCTCCCAGTTGAAGGAGAGGGAGGTAAGCAGCAGGGCTTGGGGTTAACAAACAGATTTAAAAATATGCTTACCATTGAATACAACTTTAGGTAATATTCACATTTAGTTACTCTAGTTCTTCCAGTAATTGCAATACCATTGACCACTGGCACATTAAATTGAGGTTGTTACAGTAGCTATAGCTAGATTTGAGCAATTGGAAAATATCTATACAAATTATTATTATTATTATTATTATTATTATTATTATTATTATTATTATTATTATTATTATTATTATTATTATTATTATTATTATTATTATTATTATTATTATTATTATTATTATTATTATTATTATTATTATTATTATTATTATTATTATTATTATTATTATTATAACAATTAAGAGATAGCTCGAGCTGTACTGTGTTATTATTATTATAGGACATTTTATAAATCATGTACACTATGGATACTCGAGCAAGGCAGCCAACGAGGAGAGCAGAGGTGAAGAGGCAGAAGTACCAGACCAGTACAAGAAGAAGTTGAGGACCATGAAAGCAGCACAGATGAGGAGAAAGCAGCTATGGACAGTCAATGTCAGGGACAAAGTAAGGCTCCGACACAGGATTCCACAGATACTTGAGGTAGAAGATCTGGTATTGAATTGAATTGAAAACCTTTATTTATCCCCAAGGGGAGATTCAGATGTCCATTACAGCATAACAGAAATTTAAAAACAGTAAAAACAGTTAGTGGAAACAGTTAATACATAACATACACTTATTAGTATGTGTTAAAAACAAGATGGACAAATACATAGGGATAAAGAGCTAAAATAGGGCTAAAATAGAGATAAAAGTGGTGAAAAGAAAAAGAAACAAGTCCAATCATGATGTTAAATAATTAAATTAATTGGTTAAAGTCCACAACCCAGCTCCTCCAGTCCACGGCAGTTGGCCCGTCCTGGCCCTGCCTGGTTGTGGAGCCTGATTGCCACCGGCACAAAGGACTGCCCGAAGCGCTTTGTGGTATGTCGGGGGGGGGATAAGTCTGTGGCTAAACGTGGACCGCATTGCGGTCAGCTCATCATGGAGGGGGTGGCAGGGGTTCTCAAGGATAGCATACAGCTTCCTCCTCGTCCTCCCCCACCACCTCCAGACTGTCCAGGTCCGCTCCCACCACAGAGCTTGCTTTTTTGACCAGTTTGTTTATTTTGTCTGTGTTGGTGTTACCCCCCCAGCATACCACAGCAAAGAAGAGGGCACCAGCAACCACATGCTGGTAGAACATCTGCAGACATTAAAAGACCTGAGCCCTCTCAGGAAGAACAGTCTGCTCTGTCCCTTCCTGTAGAGGGCCTCGATGTTGTTCGTCCAGTCCAGTTTACTATCACTTGACCCAGGGTTGTTCCCAGCCTAGTGCGATTCAAGGTTCTTTGGTAGACTATTGCATTGGTCCATTCATTGAAGATGAACGCAATGCGTCATCCTTTACTAGGCTCACCCACCAACAGTGCAGGTGCTGAACTGCTGATCCGAATGTATAAAACCATATTATGTGTTTTCATCAATAAATAAATGGCCACATTTGTTTTTGCTCGCGCGCTAACGTGCGCTCGCATGGATTGGGGGCCCACAAATACATTCTTTCATGGGGCCCAGAATCGACAGCTACGCCCCTGCCACCAGACGTTCACAGAAAGGTAAAGAAACAATATACGTTGTATTTTATGGCAATACCATTCAGGTTTGTCCGACCCGTGAGACATAATCATGAAAATATGGCCAATATTCTTTTTTCGTGTCAGTCGGCTGCAGCTTTGACAGCGGCTGGTGTGAGCTGGGTAGTAGTTTTATGAAATTCCGACGTCCATAGAAAGCCCTGGGTCTCCTTTTTCTTAGGACTACAACGATTCCATGACGGCGTCATTTCCTTGCGTCTAAATCATCCGGTTTCCGATGCAATGCGCAGAGATTTTTATAAGCTCATATTTAACACTTAAAATCATTGGTAAACAAACGTAGTGCTGAAGATATACACTTTGACTGCTGTTTTGATAGGGTTAGGGTCTTTACTCTTGGCTAAATTTGAAAAAGAAACACAACATTAATTAATACGGACTGTATTGATCTATTTATAAATCAAACTCAACCCGGTACCAGGCCAATCGGGCTTAAATGTATGAATCGCCTTTGAAGGTTACGCTTTTCTCTTAACAAAATAAATGATGAATTAATTAGTTAGTTAATTCATTAATAATAATGAAAAGCCCCCACTGAACATTGATTTCTTGTGATTCATATCATGGGTTTCCAAAGTGCCCTTGTTTTTCACACAAGAGACAGACTCAATTATCGTCCCTCAACAGTGTTCACCACCCAGCCGTGGCGTTCTTATCGACTCACACAACACGCTCATCAAATCTACATTATCATCTCTAGTCCATGTTCATTTCACAGATGATTTGTGTGCGGTTTCAGATGAATCAAGCGACATACTCAAATCAGATTCCATCTAACATAGGATCCATTACATATCGAGAAACTAATAACTGTCACTTTTGTTGTTTTGAAAAATCAAGTGGACTTGTTTGTTCAGTTGCCTCACGGCGATGATGGCGATGATGACTCAGGCTTTCAGATCTCTCCGGGCTAAAATATCTGACTGCCACTTGCCGCCTCGGATTAGTCATCGAGGGAATCTAATGCCTATAAAAGTCTGCAGTTGGAGAAAAACACATAAAAGGGAGGACCAATTCATTTGACAGCTAAGCGGTGCATCATCATTTGAGGTTGTGAGTGATATGGATAGAATGCTCCTGGGCTTTGCGCGCTGAACGGAACCCTCTCTCTCTCCCTCAGAGCCCTCACTGGAAGACGGAGCTGGGATCTGCGTTTCAGCATGTGTGCCATGAGGGTGTTTCTGTGCGGCCTTTTGGAGTTGCGCCATTTGGTAATCATCACCACCCTTCTTTTAGATATGTCAAAAGAGATGAGGGCCATGTGGGACACAGTGAAGATGAGTTATGGCCTTTTGGGGCTGTCTTTTCATGTCGCGCTGAAACACGATGTACTTACAAAAGGAACTATCGTCTAAAATGTTGCGGTTTTCCCATGTGCGTGCAACCCTCTGAGAAGTCGGCGTTATTGTCAAAACTTCATTTTAACTTAGTTCAAATGATTGACATTTACAGTATATAGTAGCCTATATTATCCTCGCAAACATCAGTCACTCGCTACACGCTTCATGTGGGAGCTGACGTTTTGTGTGGCTCCGATGGGCGGGGGGGGGGGGGGGTTCATATGGGAATTAAAAGTTCTGTAGCTTTTTGAGTGAAGCAAGAAGTAATAATGCAAGTTTTTCTTTCCTTTTCCTTGTGGGAATGTGTTTTTTTTTTATAATTTTTTATTTATTTTATATAATACAGTAGATCTTTGGATCATGTTTTGACCCTAACCCTCAGCGTGGATCCTGGCTGACACCATTCAGGACCATTAACTTTTACAGTGTGTGGTACATTTAGAAGACCAGGCATCTATAGCCTACTGTATATAATTTAGCTGGCTGGGGTAGGTTTTCAAATGAAATATATCACAGGTAATGTCACAGATAATCAGAAATGTCACATCTGTCATGAAAGTGTGTTTCCTTCTGTCTGTGTCAATTTAGCTGTTTTAGATAATTGAGCACCTCAGATGAAGAACTGTATAACTCTGTTTTTAAGTTTTCATAGGAACAACATGTTCAACTTCAAACTTTATTAACTAAAGATGGTGAATTGGAGCGTTGTGTTCATTCACAGTTAAAGACAGTAGAGATTGAGTGCTTTCTGGTGATATATCACATTCACAATTATGATTTTGGATTGACTTTACAACTGCAAATACACAGGCTGTCCAAAACATAAAAGAAAAGGAGTTATCGTGATAGTTCAATTAGAAGTCTCCATATTAATTAAGATGCAGGTGAATGTAGCATAGTAATCAGCACTTGTAAACAGTGTAAAAGTGTATAAAAAATTTATAGATACTTTTATGAATGAACAATATAATACATTAAAAAGAAGCAAGGCCAAACTGGCTTCCCATAGGACGCTGCAGTTGACAGACGGTGTGAACCAAACAGCCACCCTTTCCCTCTCTCACACTCTTCTGTTATGACAGTGAACAGCAGCTCAACCATCACCATAAAATCACAGGCAAAAACATGCAAGTGTGTCATTGTTGGTAAAGAGATTGCACATCGCAGGTGTTACCAGCCCAGCTGCTGCTGAAATGTGTTCAAGGAGG
Source organism: Notolepis coatsorum (assembly GCF_963971535.1). NCBI lineage: Eukaryota > Metazoa > Chordata > Actinopteri > Aulopiformes > Paralepididae > Notolepis > Notolepis coatsorum. Next base: position 146,873,206 of record NC_140170.1, read on the forward strand.
TATGAAATTCCTTGACACGCTGTCTCAAAACACAAAAAGAGTTACTAAACAAAAAAGCGTTTGATTTGAGGTGAGCACACGAATAGTGGATTTATAAACATAACGGCCAGAACATGATGAGATATTTCCCAACACACACGTGAGGATTTCAATAGCTAACATGGCTGCACTGTGAACGTTGTGTGTGCCGTTAAAACATTGAGTGTCGTTGCATGCCGAATAAAGACCTCTGCGACAGGTCCTGCATTATTATTATTAACGTTGCAGTGAATCAGATTGCAGTTAGAAGCTGATTTATGAAAGCCGCTCTTTCTGCGTTGTTACGGTAAGCTAAAAGGCCATAGGGCGAAGAATATGCTGCCCAAGTAACACACACCAGATTGAAGTGAACTCTCTTTCTGGGAGGATTAGGGACAGGATATGGGTCAGGAGAACCTCGAAGTACCACCACCCAAAAGCAAAACTGCACAAGAAGAGAAAATCCCCATTTTATATGAACTGAGTCGAAGCCTAAGAACAGGATCTGACCCAAGTCTGCAGCCACATACAGTAGCTAATTAAATCTCCATGGGATCCTATGAGAAGAGGCTGAGAGGGGAATCATGTCGGATTGGACGTCCTGAACAACACAGGTTCAACATTCTATGGTTGTAGCGATATGTAATCAGTTTATAATATAGTCCGGATTGGTGTGTTCTGAGGGTTTTAAAAATCCACCTGAGAAAATAAGTATCTCCAGAATGCGATCTGGCATATATTTTGTATAAAGCCTTCAGCGTTGTTGGCAAATGGACTGGTGTAATGCATTAGTTACGGAGGTTTCAACGGGACAAGTGTGTGATATTAGAAACAGATGAGGAGGAGGACGAGGACGACACCCGAGACTCTTCAAAACAGGATGGAGGAAAATCATCAAAAGTTCCATTCTGAAACACGTGTGTCGCCGCAGATTTACTCTCCCGGGACACGCACACACACACACACACACACACGCACGCACGCACGCACGCACACACACACATGCACATGCACATGCACACACGCACCTGCACATGCACACACACACACACACACGCATGCACACACACACACACACACATGCACACACGCATGCACACACACACACACACACACACACACACACACACACACACACACACACACACACACACACACACACACACACACACACACACACACACACACACACACACACACACACACACACACCAGGAGAACACACATAACACGCAAAGTCAACTTGCCACATTTGATCTGTATCATTTTATTATCCAATGATAAAAAAAAGGAGGATTTTAAAAAGTGATCTACACTGGCTTAGATTAGGACCACAGAGACGCACACGTGCTCGCGTTTAAGACCGGCCTCTCGTCGTTACGCAAGTGATATTTTGAAAAGTAATCTTCAAATGAAAACCCAACGCATCACACGAGCGAGACGGACGACGGCTTATAACCACGTTCCAATCCGTCCGGATCGTTCAAATTATCACCACGGCTGCACACACACACACACACACACACACACACACACACACACACACACACACACACACACACACACACACACACACACACACACACACACACACACACACACACACACACACACACACACACACACACACACACACACACACACATACATATGCGCAGTACACACACACACACACACACACACACACACACACACACACACACACACACACACACACACACACACACACACACACACACACACACACACACACACACACACACATTTGGGTGAGTTACAGCGTGTCATATACTTTCGTTTTCAGCTGGAGTCATGCATACCCATGCTGGACTATCTATAGGTCGAGGCGTGACAGAGATATGTACAGTAGGCCGGTCAGGCATGTTTGGAGGAGCCGTTCTCTGGACACGGCTGACACACCTACGGCTGGGTGACAGCAGAGGCCGGAGCTGTAGATACAAGCAGCTACGCTGAAAGCTTGGTGATAATGAGAACAGTGGCCATGAACCAACAGGCTGTGACTGCAGTGTTGACAGGTCATCAGACAGGCACTGACTCCCCCTCCCACAGCGCTACTAGTCCCAACCAGCTTGTTTTGGCTCCTAGCCTACTGCAGTCAAACTTCTAAGAATGTTTAAAGGTCCCAATCAGTGATCCAAATGTAAAACAAACAGATCATACAACCACAACCAAAAATAAGACATAAGAATATTTTGAAAGAGATGTGTTTTCATGCTCTGGTTGATTGATTGAGCTCTTGATATAAGGACTAAGAGTAGACAGGAGGTAAATATGACATTTTCATTGTATCATGTAACTATTCATTGTGTTTTGTGTAAAAGTTGTGTTTATGTTGGTAATGTTTGTAAACATTGGAGTAAGTATATTCCAGTTTACAGGGTTAAGAAAATTCCAAAAAAGAAGACCTTTCATCTACAGATCAAATGATTGAAGTATTAATGCGTGTATAGACCACATATTTACAATATTATGGTAAAAATACCCAGACTGGGCCTTTAAATGAGTGACTCTATTCATGCAGCTAATTTAAATCACTTCATAAAAACAATACAGATTTTATTCTCACTGCCATATCTGATTTTAAAATTCAAATTACGGGCAGAATGAGATGGGAGAATGACGATGCTTCACTGCATAATGTGGTGTTATATTTTATATTTATTAACTTGACCTTCTCTCCCCAGCAACCTCCTGCAAAGCCTCACCTTCCCTCCTCTTTCTAAATGTTCTACCCTACCCTCCAATCTCCCCCCAATCCCATTAAATCTTGTTTGCTGCAGCTCAAATATCCCCTTACCCCACTTTGCCTTGTATGTCTCTGTCTGTGTTTGTGTATTGTATGTTTGTTTTTGTTTTGCTGCCATTTTGGCCAGGTCTTGCTCGAAAAAGAGATAATTTGATCTCAAGTGACTACCTGGTAAAATAAAGGTAAAATAAAAAATAAAATAATATTATGGTAAAAAATACCCAGACTGGGGCTTTAAATGAGTGACTCCATTCATGCTCTAATTTAAATTGTTAACAGATTTGGCAATGGGGCGACAATAATGTATACAAGAGGCATGGTATTCTATCTTTGGCCTAGCTCTGCTGGCAGCGGTTTATTTATCATGTTGTCTCATAATACAGCAGCACATATGATCTCCTCTCCGGGAGGGGGAGAAGTGAGAAGAAGGAACAGTAGGAGGGAACCAAGGTTTATATAGTCCCAACCTGGTGTAGACAGTAGACGCTCCGCCTACAGCGCCCTCCAGTGGACACAGATATGCATGCAGTCATGAGGGCAGTAGAGAGCAATTACAGTCAGTTACAACCATACATACACCCTCTATATTCAACACTCCCACTTATGGTTGCTTAACGTAAGGTTATGTATATAACCAAGTTCTATGAGTTATGGTGACGCTCAGCATCATCTTGCACTGTACTTCACTTCGTGCACGTGCACTGAATAAAAAATTCCACCATGTACCTTTACATCCCAACATTCGTCTGGCCACACCCCCATCCACATGTGTGTGGTCACCTACTCGCCTCCTTCCCAAACTTTCACCACAAGGCGAGATCAAAGGCCGCAGCGGCGTCTGATGCTGAGCGTCACCATAACTCATAGAACTTGGTTATATACATAACCTTACGTTCTATTTCGTTATGGCTTTCGCTCAGCATCATCTTGCACAAGGGAGGCTGAGCGGGAGCCATAGCCCGACAAATGTACCCCGCTGAGGCCCCCCACAACCATCAGACCGGGGAGGACCGAGCCCCCCGACCCTCCCTAATGGAGGATACCCCCCTATTGGAGGCTTACGGGAGGGAGACGGATCCGACCGTGCGAAGAGGAACTCAAGCAACCCAACGCACAGAGTGAGCAGACCGTGGCTTGACCCCACGACTACACACACGCACAACCCGCATGCCACCAGGGAACGAACGGAAGGAACAACCTCGTTACTGCCCCCAAAATCACGGGGTCCAGAGCAAACCCAACCCTGCAGAACAGGCAGTCAGCATGGCCGTAAGCACTCAAAAAGGTTAACCAACGGAAGCAGGCAGCGCACCGGGGAAACCAGGCAGCAGGCTGTAACCTGAGCCTGGAGCACTGCGGACGAGACAGGCGCCAAAGGAGTCAGCTGAAAACAGCCCCCCCGGCGGAAGGGGCGTATGCCGGGCGTTGTTGATCACCATGACAAAGCCTCCATTAAAAAAAACCCACCCAGAGGGGTCGAGGCAGAGAAGGCTGACATGATTGTCAGACGTCATGAACGTGCAGGGGCACACTCAACCGGGCAACCCGGGAGTTGACACTGCCCCAACATACCAGGGAATCAACTACCCTCTCGGTACAGACAGTGGTTGTTCCTATAACCCCTCAAGAAAAAAACTCCAAAACACACCTGCGGGTATACACCAGCTATACCGCAGTACAAGCGTTTCAGTTTTCAAAAAAGGGTTATCCCAGGCCTACGGTATCAACGAAACTTTACTTCGGACCGGGCCCGGCGGCTCGGGAAGCCCACAGGGTTACCAGAGGAGGTCCAGAAGACCACCCCAACAGCCCCCTCTTTGCCATGCGTGAGAGAGGAGCGAAGAAAAGGAGAACCAGCCCCTTATGATAGTGCCAGGTACAAAAGAGTACCCAAGAAGGGTCTCCATAACGCCTAACCCTGTGACACCCGGGCCGACCCGGCATTTTTCCTCCTGAAAAAAGCCCAAGTCCCTCAGGGTACCAGAACAGCAGATCTGCATCCCCGGCGGACAACGGGTTAACTGACCTGGACCAGCGTGACCAGAACCAGTCCCGTGCCCTAACCACGCCGACATGCCTACTCCAGGAGAAGGGGCAGATATGCGTGTTGATCTAAAACATGAAAAGAGGGCGCCACCCAGACGGGCCGGTTTGAACCGTGCTCGGTGGCCCACCCCAAGGGTGTGAGACCCCTCTACTTATGTTCTGATCTATTCCGTTAACATCCCCCAGATATGAACGAGAATCCGTCGAGACCCAGTAACAGGCTCTCGGAAGAGGAAAAAAACCCCATCCCAGTTGCTTTATAAAAACGCTGTTTCAATAACAAGCAACCAAGGCGTACTAGCCACCCCCATGATTCTTATCAGAAACACCCCGAGCTAGCACTATGCATGCATCGGGACACAAAACACATCAATGAACAGTCTAACCAGACCCCACATTGATCCCTCAAGGCGCCTGGGAGAACGACAAGAAGGGTGTGGTGCTTCATATACTCCACACTCTTTTATTAAAAAAGAAAGAAACACCGACTGACATGAATCCCACTTGACAGAGCCAAGGATAAAAACTGTTTACATTTTTATATCCCGTCATCCCTACCACAGAGGATAGATGGAACTCCCCAGAGAGACTTCCCACGTGAGCCATAGATTGAAAAAGCCATGGTAATCTTGAGTCATGTGACCAACCGACTCAAGTTACGCATATATCGAGCGTAGTGGAACCGTAATTCCTACGCTCTATCCCGACACTTTGACAATAACAGACCTTACATACGGGTCTAACTCACGGAAGCCATCGTCAAATAGCAACGTGCGTAGTGACGTGTGCTATGACGGGGGGAAACCCAAGACTCAACGCCTGTTAATAGGTGCAGAGTCTGGGAACCCCCCTCCCTGCCAAGCCGCCTAACAGCTTGGCCCTGACTGGACTAACAAGAGAGGAAATAAACCCCCTGACCAATCAGAAGAGGGAAGGAGGGGTTTATCCGGTACCCCCTCACAAGCCCAACCCTTGGCTACAACTTAGCCATACGTTACCTTTAGTAGCAATGCTAATGAATAGCGCAAGCTAATACAATGCACGCTAACCACAGACAATCTGTGAACAGGGTTTATAACAAGACCAAGTCGCGTGTGTGTGTGAATCCTACACCCGCATCCATGTTGTAACACAGAAAAAACACTGATAGAGAGAGAGAGAACGGCTGAGCCGTGGTACGTTTTCATACGAGCATTACTGCAAACCCAACGCAACAGTGTTGTAGCTCAATATCACTGTGTAAGCAACAGAACACACAACTAGCCTCTACCTTTATGTGGAGATTCAGGCCGAGGCAGAAAAAACCCTTTTTCAACCGAGTGTAGGCTGCAGGCCTTGCTTAAGCTCTAACATGAACGTAACCCTCCTATCAACCCATACTAGTGAAGATTCACACGTTGCAACCCCATCATATGTTTGGTGAATAAACACACAGTTTGTTAACAAAAAATACAGTCCCCCTTTAGAGGGGACTCTTTATTTTCAAACAAAATCATATTATGGTGGGGCCGGGAAGGGAAACAGAGGGGACGACAGGGGAAAAAAGTCACTGGGTCCTAGCGACGCCTGCCACGAGCCGCTCGGGATTTGCCACCCCGTGGAGCACCAGAGGGACGCTAAACGATCGGCGGCTGGTCTCGACGATCCCTACCGTCGCCTCCGGGCGTAGATGGGCCGGCTGTCGTAGCGGAGGCGCCCTCTCTCCTCCTCGCCTTCTTCATCGAAGGTCCAGCAGTGGCGGTGGTGGCAGCGGCGGCCACGGCGGAGGTTGCTCGACGACGTGGCAGCCGTCTGACTCCACCGGCGACATCGGGAGGGGGAAAAGGAGGCTGGAGCACGGATCGCTCCTCCTGCATCTCTCTGCACGTCGAGGTCATCAACTGCAGGGCCGTCCCGAATAGTCCAGCATCGGAGAGGGGTGCCGTCAGAAGTGGAACTCTCTTCTTCTCCGGCACACAAGCCTACTCCAGCCAAAGGTGGCGCTGGACCAGAGTTGCCAGGGCGCGCACTTTCCCAGCAGCTATAGCCTGCGGCTGAGTCAGATGCAGGATGGCTCCTGCCGACTGGGCGAGCTGGTCATGTTGTACATCACTCAGCTCCATGCCGCCCGTCAATATCCCGGACATGAATCTTGCCAGCTGCGCGATGTTAGATGCGGCAGCTAGAGATTGTGTTCCGGAGATAAATGACTGGTCGCTCCAATATGCCAACCGCCTCGCCGATTTCCCTTGGGGAACCGGCTTCCGTAACGGCTCCCACACCACCTCCGGACAAAGGAGCGCTGCCATCGACCTATCAAGCCGTGGCACGCCCTCCTTCATACCGTCGACCAAACCCGCCACGTAGGCAGGAGTAAGGCCTATGATGTGGGAGACCACCTGGCCCTGACGGACATAGGCCGCCATTGAGGGGAAAAATGGGTAGACAACGTCCACCCCTCTCACCGGGCGACGCTGCCATAGATGACCTATGAGATCATCAGGGACAGGAACAGGCAGTGGCTGCGGCAGTGGCACGCCGTTTGCGACTGCCGCCGCCGCCGCCATGAGCTCGGGAAACAAAGCCTGCAGTTCCCCCTGCAGACTTTCCTCCACCGAGCCCGCATCCCTCACATACAGCAGGCTACTACTGGTCAAGGAGCCACACTCCGATGTGGCTGATAGCAGGGCATCTCGCCGACGAGTCAGAGGGTCTACCCCAACATCTTCGAACGAGGTGCCCCAAGGAGACATCTCACCCCCCTCCAGTGTTACCTGGGCGGGCGGGAGACATGTCTCCACCGGGCCTTCAAATAAGAACCTGTCCGCCTCTATCATGTAGTCCTCTGTCTCCATCGGGCATGTAGAGACCGACGCATCCTCACCTGGCTCCAGCAACTCACCAAAACCGGGCCGTTCGCGTCTGCAAGCCACCATCTTGCGACGGGAGTGAGCTGACGCAAAAAGTTTGCGTCTCAAATCCCCTGCAACCAAAGGAACCGGCCGTCCAACAGCGGACGATTCCTCGGAAACAGAGGAACCAGAGCCGGAACCAGGCCATTGCACAGGCGACGGCACCGGTGCACCAGCTCCTTGGAGAGGCAAACTACCCATTGGACGCCTACCGGGCGTGGCCGCCGACCACGAGAGAGGTCTCAGCCCCGCTCCAAGGCGCATGACGGAGGCGGAAATGGAGAACCGCTGGTGAAGAGTAGCGTTGCGAACACGACTCTCCGGAGTAGACATTATGACTTAGTTTTTTTCTATCAAAATATATGAGAGAAGAAAAAAACAAGCAACAATGTAAACACGTCTCAACTTTCTTCAGCTAACAACCTCGTCAAGTGTGGGATCTACCGAAGGCACTTCCTTGTGGTGAAAGTGAAGAAGGAGGCGAGTAGGTGACCACACACCTGCTTATGAAGGTAAGCGGATGGGGGTGTGGCCAGACGAATGTTGGGATGTAAAGGTACATGGTGGAATTTTTTATTCAGTGCACATGCACGAAGTGAAGTACAGTGCAAGATGATGCTGAGCGAAAGCCATAACGAAATAGAACATTCTGTATGTGTGACGGATCATACTGGGTCTGCGTTGTGTTTGATGTTAAATGAGAATGTCCCGAGGGGGAGTCGAACAGGGGGCTCCCGCGTCGCGGGCGACGACACAGGCCGCTGCACTAAGAAGTGAATTCACTCCTAACTACCGTACCTATGCGTCTATTAACCCTGTTATGGGGAAGTGAGTTTCATTTACCAGCCCGCACTGCCACAGTCACTCGTCAACACACCTGTTTCCGTGACTGTGGACATACTCACGGGCTTCCCCGTTACATATGGACTCTTCAAAACAATTTACAAAGGAAATAACAGTCTTAGAACACCAAAAAGAGTATGGCATTCAATATTTACACACCAAACATAACCTCTGCAAATCTTTTCAATTTCAGTTTGGAAGCAGGTTTCGTCATAGCGTCTGCTACCATGTCATCTGTTGGACAATAAATCAGTGTCATTCTTTCTTCCCTCTGATGAAATGGTACTTTATGTCCATATGCTTACACCTCTGTCGGCACACAGGGTTTCTCGCAATGGCAATAGTACCTTGGTTGTCCTCATAAACAACAGTTTTCTTATATACATAGTTATCCATCCCCCCGAGCAGTTGTTCTAGGTAAATACACTCCTGTATCGTCATGGCCAGAGCCATGTACTCGGCTTCACAAGTTGACAGTGCTACTGTGGGCTGCTTCTTTGTTTTCCATGAAACCAGTGAGCTGTTTGTGTTTAAACTAACACAGTATCCAGTTGTACTCCTTCTATCTGTGGTGTCAGCAGCCCAATCTGCATCACTGTAGGCTTTAAGCCCTAGGCCTTCGCTGCTCTTTCTGAAACAAAGTAGTTTATCTACTGTACCTTTTAGATAATGAAAAACATGTTTTACTGTGATCCAGTGTTCCTCTGTGGGATTAGCGAAATGCTGTGACAACTTACTCACTACAAAACACAGGTCAGGGCGGGTACATGTTGTTAAGTAGATGAGGCTACCCACGGCTTCTCTGTACATTTTTACATCTGTCAGTTTCTGAGCATCCTCTTGGTAATCAAGTTTCTGATCACATGGTGTTTCCCTTGTTCTACATTCCTGCATGTCAAAACGTTTCAGGATCTTTTCCACATATCTCTTCTGGGATACTGTTACACAATTTTCCGACTGCTCAAAGTCCATACCTAGGAAATGCTTTAACCTGCCAAGGTCTTTCATTTTGAATCTGGTGGAGAGCATACCTTTCACCTGATCTAGGTTCCTGGTGTTGTCTGCTGCGATGATCAAATCATCCACCCAAATGACGATTATCACTTTCCCTGACACTTTTGACTCCCTTGAGTAAACACAGGGGTCTACTGGATTCTGTAGGAAGTGATCCTTGATGAGGCATGTGTGGAGCATCTCGTTCCAATTTTGCCCAGACTGTTTCAGGCCGTAAATGGATTTTTCTAGCCTGCACACTAGCTTTTCCCCTTTCTTTTCATAACCTTCAGGTTGTTCCATATATATCTCCCTATCTATGGGTGAGTGCAGATAGGCTGTCTTCACATCCATCTGATGTAGAATCAGATTGTCCTCAGCTGCTTTCTGAACCACTACCCTTACACTGGTCAGGTTGGCGGTGGGGGAAAATGTTTCACCATAATCTATCCCCTCCCTCTGGCTGAAACCTTTAGCTACAAATATCGCTTTGTACTTTTCGTGGCCTTCGATCCCTTCCTTGATTGAGTACACCCATTTTCCTCCCACTGTCTGTCTGCCCTCTGGCAATTGTGTGAGAGTAAAAGTGTGGTTGTCCTCTAAGGACCTCATCTCCTCGTCCATTGCTCTCTCCCACTTACTCGACTCTGGGGACACTATGGCTTCCTTAAAGGACTGAGGCACGCCACACACCACTCTGTAGCAGTAGTCAATATCGGCGAGTGTACTGTCATCCTCGTCACTCCCTCTCCGGGCATAATCTATCAGATATTTTGGGGGTTTTGTTCCCTTGAGGGATACATCCCACTGCTTGGGGCACTTGACGTCACCCTCGGGTGCTCCTCGTCATCGCCCTCTGGGGGTGGCTGGCTGTCTGCTTGCACGCCTGTGCTCAGTACGCTAGGCGGGGGTGTCTCTGTCCCCCCATACCTTACCCCGGAGTCCAGCCATGGCTCCTCTGTCTGTGTCTCGATTTCGCATGTTGTCTTGGTGACAAATTTCACTAGTCTGTGCTTTTGCACCTTCCCTTTACCGGGATAGTAGACTAGGAGTGCTGGGCTCCCTCTGTCGTGTCCTACAAAGAACCCTTTTTCACATCTGGACTCAAGCTTGCCTCTGTCCTGCTGGTAAGTATAGCACACTGATCCAAATTTGTGCATTCTGGCTAGATTACATCTTTTCCCAGTCATTGCTGTATATGGGGTGGTGCCCGTGTGTTTATTAAAACATCTGTTTCTGGTGTAAGCAGCTTCTTGTACCACATAATGCCACAGGCTCTTCGGTATGTTACTATCGTCTAGCTTACACCTGGCCATTTCAAAAAGGGTGCGCCATTCCCTCCCTGCTACCCCGTTCTGATGTGGGGAGTAGGGACATGACGTCTCGTGTCTGATCCTGTTCTTTCTTAGCAGTGATTGGAACTCTCTGTTCGTGAACTCTGTCCCGTTGTCTGATCTCAAACATTTTAGGGGGCTACATCGGCAAGGAACTTTTCCGTGGCTTGGAGCGCATCACTCTTTGCTTTGAGGAAATAGACGAACACTACGCCTGTACCCACATCTGTAAAGGACTGTACGTAGTTAAAGCCACCTATGGACTCGTTCCTTACTGGACCGGCTAGGTCGGTGTTAACTAGCTCCAGCGGTCTCTTTACTTTCTCCGTGGGGCCCCTGTTCCTTGTTTGGGTAAACTTCCCTCTTATGCAAACTTCACATTCTTTGTCAGGTCTATGCCTCTCACCTTTAATGTGCATACCGTCTGTCACTGCTTGTAGCTTTAGCAAATCCTTGTGATTACAATGACCCATAATTTCATGCCACGTCTGGATGTCATGGCTAACAGTCACATTACATTTGTCATTATTATTGCACTCCGTTTGTAAGTAATACATTCTCCCATATACGTCGATATTAAACCGCGTACCATCTCGTTCTACAAGAACATCTTTACCTTCACTGAAGAACACTTCGGCGCCGTTAGCAGTAGCAGATTTGACTGAGAATAGTTCTTGTGGGAACGAGGGTATATATAAAGCATTCTTTAATGTCACTGTACACCGGCGTCCCTTACTGTCTATAAGGCGTACCTGTGCGTCTCCTCTCCCTTGCGCCAACCCGTAGGTGCACTTCCCGTCTGCCAGCTCCATGCTGTGTCCCTCCGGCTCGAAGGATTTATCGAAGTTCTTGAAACTGCTCCTGTCATTGATGATGTGGGACGACGCACCTGTGTCTACGATCAACCCCCTCCTCGGGAGCTGCCGGTGCTGTGTTGGCCGGGTGACGCCTGTAGTCCGCGCCCCGAAAACGAAATCCTCTCGTCCCGCCGCTCTTCGTGCGTCATCTCGACCCGTCACACGATCTCTGTTGCCGCCATCTTGTCTGTAGTCGCCCTCTCGTCCACAGTCGCCATCTTGGCCGCGGCCGCGATCTCGTCCATCGCTGCCATCTTGTTTGTAGTCGCGGTCTCGTCCGTTGCCGCCATCTTGTCCATGTGCGCCGCCTTGTCTCTGGCCGATATCTTGCCCATGTGCGTATCGGGCGCTCTGGTCTTGTTTCTTTCGGCACTCTTTGTTTGTGTGCCCCGATGATCTGCAGAAGTTGCACCAGACTGTCCTGTTGCAGTTATCTCTCCGATGCCCGTTCTCTCCGCATCTCCAACACGTCAGCTGCGTCGTGGGCCTAGCCCTTTCCCTCTGTGTCGCTCGGGCTTTCAGTGCTATCCCCCCCGCTTCCGCGACGTCTGAGTGGATATCCTCTGAAGCCTCAAAGTTCCACAGCTTGGCTTTGAACTACCCCAATGTCATGTCCGTTGAACCGTGGGTAACCAGTGGCACGAACGGCCTGTATAACTCCGGCAGTCCTCTCATCACCATTGCCATCATTAGCCCCTCTCCTGGTGCCTCTCCTGCACTCTTGAGCGCCGTCATGATCTGCTCAGCTCGGATGATGTATTCTGTCATCGTCTCTGTGTGCCCCTTCTTCAGGGCCGTTAACGTTACGTAGAGGGACACTACTAGGGGCCTTCCCCGTCCGATGTAATGCTCCCTCAACACTCCCAGGCTTTCTCGGCCTTTGTCCTTCGTGTCGCGGAATATTATTCCCAAGCTCGTATCGTCGAGCAGCGGCGCCAACTCACAGTATGCATCCGCGTTTAGTTTGTCGTCTTGTGCTTGGTCCTCCGCCGTCAGTGGCCCCGCGGGGGCCGCCAGGATCACCGCCTTGAGTCCCGCGCTGTGCATGCAACATAGCATGCGCTCTTCCCAGAGCTCATATCCTTCCGCTTTCCCGTTAAATGTGGGCCACTTGCTTCTTCCCTTGGTCGCCATCCTCTTTCTTGGTGGTAGGTGGTTGGTGTAGCTTAAGCTCTGTTGGCCTAGTATCTAGCCACGCGGTACTCCCGGTGCTGCTCTGGCCTACACGTCAGCTAAGCTAACTACCTTTATTATTTCGCCCCTGCGAGATCTGGGCCCATAACCTGTTAACAGATTTGGCAATGGGGCGACAATAATGTATACAAGAGGCATGGTATTCTATCTTTGGCCTAGCTCTGCTAGCAGCGGTTTATTTATCATGTTGTCTCATAATACAGCAGCACATATGATCTCCTCTCCGGGAGGGGGAGAAGTGAGAAGAAGGAACAGTAGGAGGGAACCAAGGTTTATATAGTCCCAACCTGGTGTAGACAGTAGACGCTCCGCCTGCAGCGCCCTCCAGTGGACACAGATATACATGCAGTCATGAGGGCAGTAGAGAGCAATTACAACCATACATACACCCTCTATATTCAACATAAATCACTTCATAAAAATAACAGATTTTATTTTGCACATAATCTCACACACATCCAAAAACTCTAAACAGATTTTCACACATTAATTTACTTTGACCTTTATTAAGAGTAAATTTGTTTGAATATGGCCACCAGTGATGTCATCGGGGACATTGCTACCATATCTTTTCATTGAGCTGTAATTAACACAACACAAGGATTCAATGTACCCGGTGACATCACTGGTGGCCATATTCAAACTCTCAATAACTGAATGAATGTATGTATGCAAAGCCGTTTAGAGTTTTTGGATGTGTGTGAGATTCTATGCCAAATAAATCAGCATTGTTTCTTGGTGAAGTGCCCCTTTAACTCAAGTTACTGTAACTAAGGTTATGTGTTGTTACAGGAGATAGAAGAGCAGTGTTGGCTTGGAGAGAAGGAGTGATAAAGTTGTGTCTACCAGGGTTTCACTACCATGACCTTTGCACCACACATATCCTCCTCTTTCTTACTTTTCTTCTGAGCCAGATTGAACATGCTAGCTATCTGGCCTTGCCAAGCATGTTACTGTAAGCAAGAGGTGTGCGATGGCATGAAATGAAATCCCTTGATTCCTGGACACCAAATATGTTTTTCACTTGTTTATCATGCTTTAAAGGCAGTCAGTGTTTCCCAATGTAAGCAGATGGATAGCCCCACCACCAAAAAACAAGAAATAAGAATGTAAACACATTTTAATTCCCTAGTGGATTGACTGAGCTCTTGATTACATATTATTGCATGAGAAAGCTGAGAAATATTGAGATAAAACAAATTAAAACTGTAGTCCCTGCACCAATACGCGTTATCTTCCTGGTCCCAACAACTGGCTGAGCAGAACTGGGCTCACATCAGGTTGGACAGGTTAATCTGTGTACATTGGGTCTTTGCCTGCAGGAAACCAGGCCACATTGAATGCAGTACAGGTTGTGCAGCACAGATGGCATCTACTGCAGCTGTCCTCAGTTTCTGCTTCAGTGGAAGAATATGTTAACGGTCTCGTATTCATGCAAAACAGGATTTGGCTGGTCTTACTGTACATTAATTAGCAGTATTAAAAATACCATTACATTAGCACTCCTTCCATTGCTGTTTGGTCAGAAAACATTCAGAATAAGGAGTTTTTGTCATGTATTGAAACAGCAAATCACATTCAACTTAAAGGGGCACTTCACCAACACAACAATGCTGATTTATTCTGCACATAATCTCACACACATCCAAAAACTCTAAATCTTTTTGCACACATTCATTTAGTTAGACAGTTATTGGACACGGTGTTGCTATTCTTTCATCAACATAATTTCATGGTGCTGTAATTAACACAACACAAGGATTCAATGTCCCCGATGACATCACTGGTGGTCATATTCAAACTCATTTACTCTCAATAACTGTCAAGCCACGTGTGAGATTATGCGCAAAATAGACCAGCAGAAGTGCTGCTCTAATCTAAACAGCTGCTCAGTTTGTAAAAGTGTGTTTACTTTTCAAGCATCTAGAGCAGCCAATTAGGGAAGGAAAAAAAGTAATGAATAAACTGTAAATTTGGTGTGTGCCTGATTTCATGGGAGGAAGGATTTGCTGGAAAATAAATTATTAAATGAAGTTTTAACTAGGTCTTTTTTCTTTCTTTTTGTATTACAATATAAATATATATTTTTAAACAAACATGTTCCAGACTCCAGGGAATAAAATATTAAAATGTTGAAAAGATAAGATTTTCAGTATAATGAGGCTGTTGCCTACCCTAAGACATAATTTAGATATTGACTAGATGGCGTATGGTCTTCCTACAGAAAGAAAGGAAAACCGTTTTTTATCAAATGCAAAATGACCAGTACAGAACTGGCGAGAATAGTAAATTTATATTGTCACTGAAGTCAAACTCTCTATGCTATAGCTGTATCCTGTCCATCATGCTAGCTGCCCGTATCCTGTCCATCATGCTAGCTGCCTGTATCCTGTCCATCATGCTAGCTGTATCCTGTCGGCGTGTATCACTTCCGCAACGGTCTCTCCCTCTCTCTCTCTCTCTCTCTCTCTCTCTCTCCCTCTCTCTCTACTCTCTCTCTCTCTCAGATTCAATAAGAAACACATGTGTATATATTGTCATTTTAAACAAGTTACCATTCATTGTCTGAGTGGTTATGCTCTACCCGCGGCGAAATTAGAGAGAGAGAGAGAGAGAGAGAGAGAGAGAGAGAGAGAGAGAGCGAGAGAGAGAGAGAGAGAGAGAGAGAGAGAGAGAGAGCGAGAGAGAGCGAGAGAGAGAGAGAGAGAGAGAGAGAGAGAGAGAGAGAGAGAGAGAGCGAGAGAGAGAGAGAGAGAGGGGGAGAGAGAGAGAGAGAGAGAGAGAGAGAGCGAGAGAGAGGGGGAGAGAGAGAGAGAGCGAGAGAGAGAGAGCGAGAGAGAGACAGAATTAACTCACTGTTTACGTGGTCCACTCACTGTTGTCCCGACTCCCCAGACTGTTGATGTATATCAAGCCGGAGGGCTTGATAAAGTGTATAATCCGCTGTTGATGATGTATATCCAGTCCACTGTCCAGACTGCCATATAGCTTGTTAGCTGTTAGCAGTTAGCACCAAACAACAAGTAGTTTGATTTCTTTGTCCATTTCCGCGTCGAACAGACTGCAAACTACCTGGCGTTCTATCGCCATGCTCTAAGACAAACTCTAACCTTAACCAACTTTGAAAGAGTGCCTAAGCTTAACCGTCGAAAGAACTTGCAGTCACGCTCTAAGACAAATAGCTCGCATCTCAGTCACAACAACACAACTATGATCTCTACCACCAAGCTAGAATTGGAACATAGAAATTGGATTCGGCCAATCAGAGATTGTCTCCGCGAAATGCGGCTACAGAAATTCTTGACGCTGCTGCCTAGACCGCTTCAAATCGCGCCCGGATTCCAACATAATAGTCATATTTCAACGCACAACGCGTTACGCACTGATTGGCTGCGACGGATACAGCGATCACACAGTGACGCGCACTCAGAGCGCTATCGCGTCTAGCCCGGGCCGAAAAAAAAAAAAAAAAAAAAAGTTAGTCACTTCCTGTTCAGGAAAACGAGTATTTTTTATTTTATATATAAACGTTATATTGTGCATTGGAAACACAAACATACTTAAAATGAGTAAATATTATTCATTTTAAACATGTTTATATTATTTATAGGGCTATAAAACGAAAAACGAAAAAATAATTTTTCTTGTTCTACTCTCATATAACCAGGGGCCTGAGGGGGGGCGGCGCCCGAGCGCCCCTAGTGGTGAGCCGCCACTGACAGAGAGGCTTAGGCTCAGCTTCTTCCCCCAGGCCATCAGAGCCTTGAACAATGAACACTGAGTGCCACAGAACACTGATCTATCCACACACAAGCACACATGAGCACACACACGACACGCACGCTGTGCACGCGTTTTTTTTACCGTTACGCATATAGACTGCCCTTCTAACTGAAAAATGTCAGGATAGAATAAAAATATTAGGGACAGAGAGAGAGATGCCCCATATTCCATTGCAGTTTGCACGGCCTCCTCCGCAGACCTATATATTTTATGCATAGCGTGGGTGCTGATGATGATGATGATAGAAACCGCTGTGGCGCATACAGTTGAATGCTGGTATTACACTCATTGAGGGACACGAAGAAGTCAAGTCCGATGGGATTTGGGAATCTCAAATACAAATCGGGATTGGAATAAAAAATGCATTTATATTAAAGAATACAGAATATACAGCACTTCTTGGGGTCTGTAGGGTAAGCACTTATTCCCTCCCCCCCGGCCTTTTAAGTCAGTGATAAAAGTGTCTTTCAAGGATAAGTGAGCTCCTGCACTGATTATTATAGTTCAATATTCAATATTTGATCAGCAAAACCCCCCAAAAAGCATAGAAAGGGGGCCCCCCGCCCGAAAAGGGCCCTTAAAAATCGTGCTTGCGCGCTATGCGTGCTCGGTTAATATATACACACAAGTGTAGTGCCCTTTTCAGTCTTTGAGCACCTGCCCCTCTAAAGTCCTGTGCACGTCCCTGCTGTCCATCATGCTAGCTGTACCCTGTCCATCATGCTAGCTGTACCCTGTCCATCATGCTAGCTGTACCCTGTCCATCATGCTAGCTGTACCCTGTCCATCATGCTAGCTGCCTGTACCCTGTCCATCATGCTAGCTGTACCCTGTCCATCATGCTAGCTGTATCCTGTCCATCATGCTAGCTGTATCCTGTCCATCATGCTAGCTGTACCCTGTCCATCATGCTAGCTGTACCCTGTCCATCATGCTAGCTGTACCCTGTCCATCATGCTAGCTGTACCCTGTCCATCATGCTAGCTGCCTGTACCCTGTCCATCATGCTAGCTGTACCCTGTCCATCATGCTAGCTGTATCCTGTCCATCATGCTAGCTGTACCCTGTCCATCATGCTAGCTGTATCCTGTCCATCATGCTAGCTGTACCCTGTCCATCATGCTAGCTGTACCCTGTCCATCATGCTAGCTGTACCCTGACCATCATGCTAGCTGTACCCTGTCCATCATGCTAGCTGTATCCTGTCCATCATGCTAGCTGTATCCTGTCCATCATGCTAGCTGTATCCTGTCCATCATGCTAGCTGTATCCTGTCCATCATGCTAGCTGTATCCTGTCCATCATGCTGCCTGTATCCTGTCCATCATGCTAGCTGTATCCTGTCCATCATGCTGCCTGTACCCTGTCCATCATGCTAGCTGTACCCTGTCCATCATGCTAGCTGTATCCTGTCCATCATGCTAGCTGTACCCTGTCCATCATGCTAGCTGTACCCTGTCCATCATGCTAGCTGTATCCTGTCCATCATGCTAGCTGCCTGTACCCTGTCCATCATGCTGCCTGTACCCTGTCCATCATGCTAGCTGTATCCTGTCCATCATGCTAGCTGCCTGTATCCTGTCCATCATGCTGCCTGTATCCTGTCCATCATGCTGCCTGTACCCTGTCCATCATGCTAGCTGTATCCTGTCCATCATGCTAGCTGCCTGTACCCTGTCCATCATGCTAGCTGTATCCTGTCCATCATGCTAGCTGTACCCTGTCCATCATGCTAGCTGTATCCTGTCCATCATGCTAGCTGTATCCTGTCCATCATGCTAGCTGCCTGTACCCTGTCCATCATGCTAGCTGTATCCTGTCCATCATGCTAGCTGTATCCTGTCCATCATGCTAGCTGCCTGTATCCTGTCCATCATGCTAGCTGTATCCTGTCCATCATGCTAGCTGTATCCTGTCCATCATGCTAGCTGCCTGTATCCTGTCCATCATGCTAGCTGTATCCTGTCCATCATGCTAGCTGTATCCTGTCCATCATGCTAGCTGCCTGTATCCTGTCCATCATGCTAGCTGTATCCTGTCCATCATGCTAGCTGTATCCTGTCCATCATGCTAGCTGCCTGTATCCTGTCCATCATGCTAGCTGCCTGTATCCTGTCCATCATGCTGCCTGTATCCTGTCCATCATGCTAGCTGTATCCTGTCCATCATGCTAGCTGTATCCTATCCATCATGCTAGCTGTACCCTGTCCATCATGCTGCCTGTACCCTGTCCATCATGCTAGCTGTATCCTGTACATCATGCTAGCTGTACCCTGTCCATCATGCTAGCTGTACCCTGTCCATCATGCTAGCTGCCTGTACCCTGTCCATCATGCTAGCTGCCTGTATCCTGTCCATCATGCTAGCTGCCTGTATCCTGTCCATCATGCTAGCTGCCTGTATCCTGTCCATCATGCTAGCTGTATCCTGTCCATCATGCTAGCTGCCTGTATCCTGTCCATCATGCTAGCTGTATCCTGTCCATCATGCTAGCTGCCTGTACCCTGTCCATCATGCTAGCTGTATCCTGTCTCCATGATGATTACGTACAGCATGACAGTATAGGCCAATTATGTGAGATAGGAGTCACTGAGGACGGAGAGGCTTAGGCTCAGCTTCTTCCCCCAGGCCATCAGAGCCTTGAACAATGAACATTGAGTGCCACAGAACACTGAACTACTGAACACAGAACACTGAACTATCCACACACAAGCACACATGAGCACACACGACACGCACGCTGTGCACGCTCACACACTAGCAGCCACTTTAACACTTTAACAAGAGCGGGCACACACTCATGCCGCACACACGCACACTTATGGCCAAGAGGAAAGGCCACTTTAAACTAGTATAACAACAGGAACAGTGTATTGCACTACTAAAGCTACCTAGCATGTCCTATATGCTCTGTAAATAACTATGTACAGATACCGAGATGTCCCACCATGTTACCTGTTACCTGTTTATTGCACAATGTTGTTTTTTATTGGATTCTATTATATGTTGTACCACTGTATTGCACATCGTCGCGGGCAAGACCACCCGCATTTCATTGTATACTTGTATGCCGTGACAAATAAAACTCTTGACTTGACTTGACTTGACACATTGGAACACACAAGGCACACATCATCATTCTGTTATAGGTTAGACCTACAGTATATGATTTGAATAGAGTATGAAGAGTACATACACAATGCTGAACATCTGTCCCTAAGCATACTAGATTATATATTTATATGGAAATGTGCAAATACATGTTATTTGCTGCATCGGTCGACCTAGTTACAATTTAAATTATGCAAATACCTAACTTTCTAAGCCAGGAAAGAAGTCACATTTATTTCTTATTGCGAATGAAATGACTGCATATTGATGCATATTGGACTGAACTCACATTTTGTTGCATCTCCCAGAAGGTGTATAATTTAGTAGGCTAATCTTCAAAATGGGTTAATGCTAGATGAATATTTGGGTACTCCATGGATTTGTGTGCTTAGCAGTTTTCCAAAGGGATGAAAAGACAGCCGTATATATACAGGGATAAGAAAAAATGTCTAGGTCAGTCTACTTACTAAAATGCAGTTGTTATCAGATGAATTATGGAATATAACACAACTCCTATAACTCACACAGCAGTTCTCTCATGAAAAGGCACTGCCTACATGACCAGCTGGTTTTAAAGTGGTTGGTTTCATGTGGTAGTTTTGATTAATACATTCCAGTCTAATCCGGGAGGTTTTGCGAAAATCCCTCGCATATTGATTCTTATTAATAAAACAAAGTGTAGGTACGGAGTCGCTTCATACCAAGCACATGCCATCAATACCTCCACAGGGATATTATGGGAGTGGTGCATACTCAAACATGACAAAGATCTCAGTTTCACAGCTTGACTTCAGCTGATACCATCTAGGGCTGCCCTCGATAATTCAAAGTCAACTAATTATAATAGGATTTTGATGACTACTAGTCAATAATAATTCAGTGATGTAGGACTGCGTTATCTAGGCACATTTGTAATTGTTGTGATGCCAAGATGTGCTTTTCACACGAAATAACTTATTGGGCATGGGAAGCTGATATCATGTTGTCTCAGATTTCTGGGCCATCTTTGAAGGAACTCTCTGCTTGACTGTGTGTGTTGACAGGAGGGTGTTTTGTTAGAAATATGGAAGTCTTGTTGTGTGAGAAGCTGCCACGGAGAAATCTCACAACCATCGTGAGAGAAAACCTCGACAATCTCAACTCTTTTTTCTATCCCTTCCAGTCTCCATTTTGTATGTTTTTGTACATTTGCGTGATTTCTCTATGCAATGCAATAGAAGTGATCCCACAAACAAATGGCCACCGGCATCCATAGCAACACCTAGCAACCCATGGTAACTGTCTAACTTCCCAAACCTATCAAGGGAAGGACTGCGACATAGTCAAAGATAAGCGGTATTCAGTGTCAGTACTGTAACCTACTAACAGTGATCCAGCTTTGAGCACGCATTGGTTTCTCATTAGTTTACAACATGAAGCTCTCTAATTGTGGGCCTTCGTGCCAAGTGGACAAAAATAATGGAATGGAATTGTTTATCTATTCCTGCATTTATATTCAGTCATTTAGCTGATGCTTTTATCCAAAGTGCTCTACAACTTATGTCTCACATTCACCCATTCACTCACACATTCACACACAGACGATGGAGGC
Organism: Notolepis coatsorum; assembly: GCF_963971535.1. Taxonomy (NCBI): domain Eukaryota; kingdom Metazoa; phylum Chordata; class Actinopteri; order Aulopiformes; family Paralepididae; genus Notolepis; species Notolepis coatsorum. The sequence goes on from NC_140170.1 coordinate 146,894,634, forward strand.
AACCATGCAAGGCGCCAACCTAACAAACCTAATACTACTAGTATATGTATAGTAACATAGTACATAGTAGGTAGTAGTATAGGTATAGTAGCATAGCACATAGTAGGTAGTATAGGTATAGTAGCATATTATATAGTAGTAGTATACGTATAGTGACATGGTACATACTGTAGTAGGGAGTAGTATAGGTATAGTAGCATAGTACATATTAGGTAGTAGTATAGCAGCATAGTCCTGCCAGGAATCTGAAAAAGTAAAAGTGATTATATTGGATTGAGTAGCGTAACTATTTAAACAGCTGATACAACGTCTGATTAGAACCTACCAGCCAGTTAGGTCGACCAAGAAGGGGAAGTCCTACAGAGGAACATACACATTTCAGAAGTAATGTAAAAAGAAACTGTCTGATCTAAACAGACGTCAAACCAGGTATCCCAATAGCAGCACGCCATCAAAGGGAGGGGGGGGGGGGGGTGACTGCAGGATAATTCAATTCAATATACAGGGAAACAAGCCAATGGTCTGTGTAAGTCACATTAGGAGCTAATCGGAAACAAGCCCCTTCTAATTAGCCATTACCAAAATAACAGACTGAGGTCATAGTTATTGCTATTCCTTGTAGGCTCTGTAGGCTTGGCTCACTCTAAGCGGTTGCTGACAAGACATATTTTTACACTCAAAACTCAGAATTAGGAAAATCAGCTTTTTGCTTCTGTGCCCCAGACACGTGGAACGTTTTGCGATGCACTTTAAAACTCAATTCATTAGTATCTATTTCTCAGTTTAAATATTTAATAGCCAACCATTTCACCACAGTCTGCAGTTGTTTGAAATTATTTTAAATGTTTAATTAATGACTTTCTGTTTCTACACAGTTTTTTTGTATTTATTATGTGCTGTATTGCTCAACGTCATTGTAGCTCTCAATGATCCTTCAAGATTAAATAAAGATTTAAGACTTGAATGAATCAAGTCTTTATCTATTCTACAGTATACAATTCTACAGCTGCATAATCAAGCAATGCAATGTTTCTGGTCTTCATTTCTCCAGTCATACACCTTCCAAATGAGTAACCTGTATTGTTGCCACATCTATACAAAGTTCTGTGTATATAATATGACTTTATAAGTACATTCGAAACTTTGGACGCAAATTATACCAAGCCGGTATTACATGATCACAGAATCAAAATATTCACTGTGATTGAACCAAAGTGGATTGTAGCAGTGAAAGCTGAATTGTGAAGAGCCTGGTTGTAGTTTCCTTCTCAGTGTCCCCTTTCAGTAGCATGACGCCTCAGAGGCAAATACCTGCCCTCCATCCGCTCACTATACCTGCAGGAGTGAGTCTTCTCCTGCCAAAGCTCTGGCTTTGCCTGCCTGGATGGACGGATCAGATGGGAACGGAGATAGAAGTGCTTATTCACTCAGGAGGGCCGGCGTGAAAACAAGCAGAATTCCACAGAGGAGGAGGAGAAGCCTCTCAACCTTTCCCCAAGACACCGCTCTCTCTTTTCGTGTGTAATGTTCACCGAGTTCAGGTCAAACGCGTTTGATAATGAAGGCGGTCTGATAAGAATGATGGTGAAGAGGAACATTGCACGTTATAAGAATTCACATGTTATTCCCGCGTAACTCTGAAAAAAGCGTTAATTATATGAATAAAGCAATTTTTCCAAGAGTTCTTCTCCATTCCCATGCCCTAGAACAATTGAGTCAGTGCATTCATATGAAATTATTTGTACAGACTTTGTGTATCCTCTTTGCCATATTATCTGTTTTTGACCTACATGTTTGATATAAAAAAGCGTATAAGTGAACGTCTCTTGGCAAATAATAGGGAAATATTAGCCTTGAGCTTTTTCTCCCTGACGTTATGGGTCGTGACTCGAACCACTACAATGTTTGTGTCTCTTTTTTTTTTTTTTTTTTATTGTGGCCTTAAAACGGTGGTGAATCAGTGATAGACATACGGTTCATACATGAGCCTCCAAGCTCCCGTTCAAGTCACAATTCAACGGCTTCCTTTTCTGAAACGTGAAAGGGGCCAGATAATAGCACTGCATATACAAAGACAAACAGCTCTTTCCACGTTTCTGTACAAAGCCCTACATTTCCCCGAGTTTCACAGTGCTTTGCGCGCACATTTCTGGTTCAAAGCACAGCTGGGATCTGAGGCTGTGTAAACCCTCCACCTGCCTCACCTCCCTCGGGTGGGTCTGTCCAGTCACATGCTGGCTCATCAACAGGCACACATTGGACTCATGTTAGGGAGAGGTTGTGTTATACGGTAGGCCTAAAAAACTTCCCACCGTCGACTAAAACCACACTTCTTCAATCAATATCTAAAAAAATTATTATAATAATACATAAATAATAATAATTTACCTTCGTGCTGTCTTTTACTATCATGCACTTTGCTACTAAGTAATCTTCCTTGCCTATATTACTACCTACTATGCTAATCTGTCTATACTACTATGCACTCAAGACTGTAGCACTCAAGTGCAACACTGAGTTGTACCCTTCCTGCTGACTTGTTGTACACAAGATGCAAGTCGCTTTGGATAAAAGCATCAGCTAAATCATTAAATGTAAATGTAAATGTACATTTTATGTAAATGTAAATGTAAATGTAAATACAGCTACTTAAAAGAAGAACCACAGTAAACCCACACCTAACAGCATCTTTTGTTTCGTAGACCTGTCAATATTATTGCTTCTCCAGCAACGGAGCCAAAACCACAAGAATGGTTCGACTTCGACATAAAACAAGATTTTACAAAGTACAACAGCTCCTCACTCCCACTTACAAATCTGCTGGAATTCTTAACCCGGGTTCCTTGGATGTAGCGGCAGAGAAACATATGGCGCGCTCGGCGAACCGTGACATTCTGTGGTGAATTCAAGTCCTTTGGCCGCAGATGTTTAATGTTGAACAGATGCACCCGGTTAAATGAAGCCAATTAAGAAATTAAAGTTGTGTTTTTAAAGTTCTTCTCATTGAGAAATTATTAGTGGCACTTTTTCTCCTCATAATGAGTTTGGGGACATGTAGGAAGTTGCATATACAATCACGTGCAGCGGGTATTTCTCCGTTATGAATGGGATGATCAACAATATGTGGTGAGGCTGATGTTTTGGAGAAGAAAGCAACGGCTAAGCAAGGCTAGGCTAAGCATTAGGGGTCATGTGGTAGGATATGTAGCATCTATCTATCTATCTACACGGTGGGTCATGGTGCCATTAGGGGTCATGTGGTAGGATATGTAGCATCTATCTATCTACACGGTGGGTCATGGTTAATCATGTGGTATATGTAGCATCGGCATCATAAATACCTGCAAGTTAGAAGTTTTTTTTAATTTTCTTTTGCAATGGGAGTGAGTTTCTTCATCGAACGCGTATACTTATCATTAGGGCACAAGTATCTTGTGTTTTATTATCAATTACTGTTGTGTTTAGCATTTTCTTGTTTATTTATTGCATTTCTTGTAGCCTATGTATTTATTATGTATGTACACTCAACCTCATTGAAAATGATGGCTTGCCCTCAATGAATTCTCGAGTTGAAATAAAGATTGAATTAAATTGAAATATATCTGTAGCAGTCGCTGCAAGACCGGAGAGGATGGAGGAGCTTCGTCGATGGCCTATGTTCCTTTGGAAATTTAAAGGCCTAAGTAAGTAAGTAAGTCGCTGCAAGGATCCATTACCTGGACACACACATCGGAAACATTTCATTTCAACACACAAGGGAATTGATTTGATTCGGTTGAATGCGGTGGGAATGCGATTATTCAATCACAATATCACAAGGTCGATCAAGATGAACATCCTTACTCTCACTAAAAACAAACAAAGAAATAAAACAAATGGTTAGAGTAAACCACAGTGTCTAGATATGTAAATAATAGCTGCGTAGCTGCATTTGACTTATGTTATCATTGCCAGAAACCTTTGCCTCATGGGTCAGCTCAGCATGCAATTCAGGACACTAACATTACTTATGACCATGAAAGCCAGTATTCACAGTAAGCTGCTTTGAGCAAGCTGCTCATATAATGATATTTATTAATTTGAGCTTGATTAAAAAAATGTTCCACATTCTTCTGCCTGTAGGGTATAATATACCTACTGTATGCAACCCAATCAGTGTGTGCTGACAACAGAGAATAATTAGCTCTTTGTAGCGTAACTAGGTCATTAAAGTTCCCTACCAATTCTGGGGGGGGGGAATTGGGTTGTATTAATGATAAGTTAGCGTATGTTGAGCGTGCCTGGAGTGAGCAAAGAAAGACGAGGTAAACAAGACAAAATCACTATGTAAAATATGGAACAACATTAAAATGCACCACAGTTCACATCAATGAAAAATCAATTGTTGTCATCGACCCCGATCTGTTAGTTTCACATCTCCTCCTGAAAACAATCATAAAAAAACACTCTGCAGGCAATTAACTGAAAGCACAATAATTCAGTCATGCTAAAAAAAATTTAAGGGAAAAAGAGAGCAAGATAGAGAGCAAGAGAGAGAGAGAGAAAGGGAGGGAGAGTGAAAGAGGAAGATAGAGACAAATGGAAAGCAAGAGAGAGGGATGACAAAGAGAGAGAAAGTGAGAGAGAGGGGGGATGTACAGTAGGAAAAGTGGAACGTTTGCAGAACATAATGTTCTCCAGTGTGGATGGTGCCCTGCAATTTGGCAATTGTATGCTTGAATGTGTGCCCCCCCCCCCCCCCCCCCCCCTTACCCTTCTTTAATCCGCTTGTCATGCGAAAAGCACTTCAGCATTAAACCGCTGAGGACAGGCAGGAAAGATGTGGAGTCCCAGCGGTCAGAGCCTCTGAAACCGCACCAGCAACAACTGAACACGGCCTCGGCCCTCAGCTCGCCTTGTTGCTTAGCGATGGGTCTTTCAAACTGACAAAACAGAACAAATGATTATTATTATTTTTCTTTTTACACAAAGTAGCTTCATGTTGTGAAAAATCACTTTTGGGAGAGCAGACAGTCCTGAGAGGGATTGTCCACTGAGAGTGATTGAGAGGGAGACAGATTAGCAGAGACACAGGGGAGAAGGTTCTGGCAAGATTCAAGCCCATGGCCAGGGGAGACAGCCTGGGGTCTAAACCGCTACACTTCATCTGGATGTGAAATCACTTTCTGAAAGAGGCATTAAGTATCCAATACAACAGCGAATACAACGGTTGAAAAAGTGCAATTTTCCAACCACAGATTGTACCCACACACACACAATCCACTGTTAATGCACTACAGAGCTTTGCAAAGAAGGATCCACGGAGGGTGTATTTCCAGAAGTCGCTGTTTGTGCGCAAGTGAACGAGCCAAGAAGAAGAAGACGCTGAAGAAGAGAAATAGTCTCTTGAATGCTGACCAGAACCGCCCAGTTAACCAGCCTGGTGAAAAGCTTAAACCTCTGACCCAAAAGTTTGTAAACTATCCCAACCACACGTGTGGAGCCCAGCATCTGCCGCTGACATGTCGGCAGCGGCGTGTGCAAACGCTAAACCCAAGGGGTGATGGGATAATTAAAAGGGCCCACTTGAACTCGCGCCGCCACAAAACTACTCAGAGACAAGCCCGGATTCGCAATAGCAGCAACCTTTCTGCGATAGGTCATGCTCGTTACCACACCCCCTTTTAGCCAATTGGCATGAACACACACACACACGCACACGCACGCACACACACACACACACGCACGCATGCATGCACGCACGCACGCACACACACACACACACACACACACACACACACACACACACACACACACACACACACACACACACACACACACACACACACACACACACACACACACACACACACACACACACACACACACAGCCACACACAAACACACACACACACACACACACACACACACACACACACACACACCTACACACACACACACACACACACACACACACACACACACACACACACACACACACACACACACACACACACACACTTCAGAAACAAACATAGTATCAATGAGAGCATCAATAAATACACCTGAGTGATAGTAAGTGATAGTAAAAAAAAAAAAAAAAAATTGGAATCATCCTAAACTACCCCCCCCCCCCCCCCCAGCTACGCCCCTGCCCGGAAGCGCCTATGCCAAATACAACGCAGTTCGGTTTCCGGGTTCCTCTGATTGGCCACTAAGCCCACGTGACCGCGGCTAGCACGCCCCCCTTATTGCCCGCTGCCGCGCTGTGAAGCGGAAGAGCCAGCGAGGCGACGCGAGGCGGTGGTTTCAGCAGCAGCGGCCGTCTTCTTCCGAAGCGGCTCGTTCTTATTAATCCCTAATGTCATGTATGTTGTGTATGTCATAAATGTCGATATGAATTGAAAATGGGGGACCCTGATGTAAACAAGACGAAAGTCTTTCTCTGGTCTGCATCCCCTTAACAATTGTGTGTATTGCGCCGTACTGTATTGTACCCATTCTGCAATCTGTTAAATAAAGTTTTCATTCATTCATTCATTTCTCCCCCACTACTCCCAAAAGTAACACTAAATAGATAAAGTACAACAACGCCAGACTCAAGAAACTGTGTTCCCTTTGGCGCAATACACACAATTGTTAAGGGGATGCAGACCAGAGAAAGACGTTTGTCTTGTTTACATCAGGGTCCCCCATTTTCAATTCATATCGACATTTATGACATACACAACATACATGACAGCTTTGGCTGTTTGTACGATGAAACAAAGAACTTCTAAGATATACATTAACTTGGATTTCAGTGATATTCAGCGGTTATGTCAGTGTTCTTAAAAGCTTGTAGTTGTGCATGTCATAAAAAAACAAACTCGCATCATTTGGGTATTTCTGAATGTTTTGGCATATGAGTCTATATAGGATGCATTTTTGTGTAATTGTTTGATCATAATACAGGACTAAGGAACATGGTATTTTTTTTTATTTCAAATTATATATATAGGACTATGTATAAAGAAACCATTTCTTCTTTTAGAAAGGCTGATATAAAGCTAATGTTTTGTGTAATTGTTATACTCATTGAGGACCATTACATTTGTAGTATTAATCGTAGAATCATATCATATCAGTACCTTCAATAAAGAGTAGATCTGACTACTTTACTGAATTAACAATTACTGTGAATATCTCCAAACCACGCTCACAAACATTGAGTAACAATACCTTGGATGATGTAACTGATATGGATATTAGTCGCGCTACTGGATAAAAAGATGCTGGTACCCTTGACAGTTAAAAAAAAGAAATCACTTTATTCATTCCAGATGTAGCTTTTTTCCAATCACATTGTACTGAACAAAGATTAGCAACACATTTTCTTGCGGTGAATTCCTGCCTGAACATTCAAGACATGCTGTATTGCGTGGGGCTTTTAGAGAGGAAGATCCGTAGGACATCACAACGTTGATTCCTGAACGCAACCTCTTTGATAGAGGAGAGATTACACCCATGCAGCCTCGAGTGTCGTGTGCAGTGTAAACAAACATTGTTTATGAGAACACATCCAATGGGAACACAGTTTCTTGAGTCTGGCGTTGTTGTACTTTATCTATTTAGTGTTACTTAGTTTTGGGAGTAGTGGGGGAGAAATGAATGAATGAAAATTGTTAAGGGGATGCAGACCAGAGAAAGACTTTCGTCTTGTTTACATCAGGGTCCCCCATTTTCAATTCATATTGACATTTATGACATACACAACATACATGACATTAGGGATTAATAAGAACGAGCCGCCTCGGAAGAAGACGGCCGCTGCTGCTGAAACCACCGCCTCGCGTCGCCTCGCTGGCTCTTCCGCTTCACAGCGCGGCAGCGGGCGATAAGGGGGGCATGCTAGCCGCGGTCACGTGGGCTTAGTGGCCAATCAGAGGAACCCGGAAACCAAACTGCGTTGTATTTGGCATAGACGCTGCCCGGAAGGCCTGGTCCATGTACAGATCAAAGGTACAGCCTACTTCTATGACCAGCACCTCCCTGTGGCTGGTGTCAACAAAAACAACGTCCGGTGTATTTGGTATGTTAGCAAAAACATTGTTGGTAAGGCCAAACACACACACACACACACACACACACACACACACACACACACACACACACACACACACACACACACACACACACACACACACACACACTTGACCTCCATGCCCAATTTCAGCCTCCCAGGGCGAACCCTGTGGCTGCTAGAGGATAGGACATTTTTTGTGGACCTACTGACAGAGTGACCTACTGTATAGAGAGCTGCTGGTCGCAGCAAAACAAAGAATAGAGAAATAAGTGAATGGGTGAGGAACAGGGGGGGGGGGGGCTTTTCTTCCTGCTTTACCCAGAAGTCCCTGCTCCCCACTCTCAACAAACAGCATGGGATGTGGGGCTCCCAGAGGCCTCTGTAGTATGACATATGTGTTCCATTATAGTCCGTTTTCAAACATTTCTTCAGGACTTGTGGCTTCACAGTCTGCTTGAGAGGAGGATTAGGGCCCTCCTGAAATTGATTTATTTCTGCACCATAACTGTTTATTAAATATAATTGACCATCAAAGTTGTCAGAAAAAGAAAAAAAAACACAGAACTGCAGCCATTTACCACAAAAAGGAGAGCTTTCTCTTAAAAGCTATTTATCTGAAGAATGTCTCGGTAAGGGAGCGTACTGGGAGGCAGAAAATGGGTCATATTTCAGCCACTAATACTACAGCGTTGGTGGCTGCAGGATTAATTAGAACCAAAGTAATAACAAATGTGATACCTTGTCTATGTGAAATATTGCACTGTGATCAGAGCAGAGTTTCCCCTGAAATGCCTCCCCAAATCTCTCATGGCAAAACTACGCAAATATGGATTTATCACCAGCGAAGATAATATAGAGTAGACCATTAGCAAAACAACTTCAGGTTGAAGAAGAAGCCAGGACTCACCTACAGGGCAGGGGAGCGATGACACAATGTTTGACGGGTTGGGATGCCTTTTTTAACAAGCTACCTCTTTTTTATTGCTATCCTGCCCCATTTTAACTGGAGATGAAGGTAAACTAAAATCTACACAAGATAAGATAAGATATTCCTTTATTGATCCCCTTGGGGGGAAATTCGGGCGTCATAGCAACATGGGGGAGGGGCGAGGGGAGGCACAGGTATAGGCAGGGAAATAGAAGAAATAATAGGCAATGAAATAAAATCTGGATATAAAAATATGAGTAAAATAAACAGTGTAAACAATATAATTAGATCTGAATATAAAAATATGAAAAAAAGAAAAAAAAAGGTCTGTATGCCAATTATTGGTTATAATATACATTACATTAAAATAAATATAGGCAATAGATACAAAAAGAAAAGAAAATGTAATCCGAATATATGCTATATACTTCCAGATGCACGAGTCAAATAGTAAAGAGAAAGAGTGAATAGTAAAGAGAAAGAGTAAGAGAAAGAGTAAATAGTAAGAGAGTAAAGGAGATGCAGAAAATACATATAAAGACTTTCTCAGAGGGCACTTTCTGTACGGCAAGACAAAGGGACAGGGGTCCAGGTCCCCTCTGGGCCGCGTCTGTCTATTACTCTGATAGAAGTTCCTAATCTATTCTTACATGGAGAACATTTAGTTTGGTGGGACGGGGCTGAACCTACGGCGCAGTGCATCTCTCCCTCGCTCTGCCTGCTGGTGGCAAAGTCAGTCAATGTGACTCTACAAGAGCCAAACGCAACACAAACTATTTCACTTAAGCCTGGCAACCCAAGCATTGTGAGAGGCACACAGAGCTGTCTGACATCAGCCATATCACTGCACAGGCTGTGTCCCACACTCGGTGGTCTGATTACCATTATCTGCGTCTCTGACAGACACACGCCTGGAGTCTTTTAAACACAGAGCAGATGCCAGACACTGGCAAAAAGAAAAGCTCTTATTGCCCTTTTTGTGGTGAAGGCTGACATAGTTTTAACACAACCACTCCCATTCTCATCTCTCTCACAGGCATAATGAATTAAGTAACCATTGCAGATATTTGTCCCTAATGCTGCTAGTCTGAAGAACAAAGTGCCAAGACGTGGAGGCGACAGCGTATCTGTAGAGCAGTGTGTGTTCACTCAGCTGGTTCTGATGTGGTTAATGCCCAATTACTCCCTTGAACAAATTCCCACGAATATTCCACCCAAGAGAGCTACAGTACATCTGACAGCTACACTGGCAAGATGCACTATGTCTCTGACTCTGGTGGACAGCAGAACGCTATCAATATAATAGATCCTTTTATCCACCACCACCATCATTTAGCACTATGTATATATATATACATATTTATATATTTTTTGTAGAGATCATCAAGTCCGGTTGTTGCCACAAGCGAACTGAAGCTGGAATGATCTGTGTCATTGATGAAAGCTTCTCACATTCACAACTGTGCTGTCACTGCCAGCTGTTTCTCAGAACACTGACTCCCTCGATCGCATCCAGCATCTGGAACAATGAAATACATAAACAACAGAGAGGCAGATGCCATCACGGGTAAAGAAGATGAGAGAGGATGGAGAGAGAGAGAGAGAGAGAGAGAGAGAGAGATAGAGAGAGAGAGAGAGAGGGATGACAGACAGAGAGAGAGAGGGATGACAGACAGAGAAAGTGAGTGAGTGAGAGAGAGAGAGAGAGAGACAGAGAGAGAGAGAGAGAGAGAGAGAGAGAGAGATAAAGTGTGAGAGAGAGAGATAGAGAGAGAGGGATGACAGACAGAGAAAGTGAGAGATAGAGAGAGAGAGAGAGAGAGAGAGAGAGAGAGAGAGAGAGAGAGAGAGAGAGAGAGAGAGAGAGAGAGAGAGAGAGAGAGAGAGAGAGAGAGAGAGAGAGAGAGAGAGAGAGAGAGAGAGGGTGACAGAGAGAGTACGGGCTGGAATGTAAACAGTACAAAGAGATGTGTCAATAAAGCAGTCTGCCATTCTGAGGGGACCCGGTCAAGACTTCCGGACCCCCACCGACAGGCCTGATATTATGTGGAAACGGGATCCATCCTCTGGAGAGAGCGATCTTTTTCCCCGCCGTGTGCTCTTACAGTGTATCAAAGTCAGATCTGAGGCTTCCCCGATGGTTCGCTCCCTCTGATGTCGTGACCCGTCGCCTTGCGCACTGCTGAGTTGGTAGATTATGTATAAACGGTGTTCAAACAGAGCATTCCTCCTTCCAAAGCCCCGTTTCAAAGCCTGTAGCTACCTCACAGAGTAATTGCTCTGGGACTTAAGTCAAATAAAGGAGAGCAGATAAATCTTTTGCCTGTTGGAGATGATGGATTGGAAAATGTATTGACTAAGAAATAATTAAAATGGTTAAGAGTCAATACGGCAATGTTTACCGCATATAATCCATATTTGTCTACATATAATCCTCCCATACCTACTTATACACCTACATATAACCCATATAACTCTGTATGATAGCATATATACAATAATGTTGTATATAGGCTACCATATTCTTACCATATATATATATACACACTTGTATGTACATACCTGCACATAATCCTTTTCACATATCTATATGATAATATATCTATATCTGTACATATCTCTTACTTACTCTATTAGATATGCTGCTGGCCAGTATGACTATGACCATACTGTCTTTATACCTGTATCACTGTATATATTGGTATTACAACCAGGGCTGTTTCTAGCTTTTTGGGGGCCCTATGCGAAATGTTGTTTGGGGGCCCCTATTTTGTGAAACTATGGCGGGGGGATTCCAAACCCTCTCTTAAGCCAGAGCGGTCCGGTACCGGTACGAGATTGATATCACGCCATAAATCCATCTCTAAAGAATGTATGCATTAATTTTGCATTTCTTTTTCAAAGTAGCCTAGAGTAAAGACCATAACCCTGTCAAAACAGCAGTCAAAGTGTATATTTTCAGCACTACGTTTGTTTACCAATGATTTTAAGTGTTATTAATGAAATACGAGTTTATAGAAATCTCAGCGTATCAAGTCGGAAAAAGATGTTTATAGACACAAGGATTTGATGCAACCTAACTTGAGTGTAGTCTTTTAAGAGAAAAGATCCAGGGCTTTCGAAAAAAAAAAAAAAAACAACACTTTCCAGCTCACGCCAGCCCCTGTCAATAAAAAAATAGCTTTTTTCGTTCTCTTTTTTTTCGGGATCATATCTCACGGGTGGAACAAACCTGAATGTTATGCCATAAAATAGAACAAAGTTAGTTTCTCTACCTTTCTGTGAACGTCTAGCAAAAAACGGCGTTGCAATCTGATGAAAAATGGCAGAGATATTTACATTATAAAAAGGTAACTGTAGGCCTACAGTAGATTTCATTCACGTTTTTTTGCTGCCCTGTCAGGGGCGCCTGGTGGTACTAAATCCAGATTGAACTCTGCCATTGGAAAGGGGAGATTTGGCCCGATCCAGAGATGTGTGACTTAATAAGGTCATTAATAAGGTCATTTATATAGGCCTGATATTCTATATTCTATAATCATATTTCAAATGGCATGTGTCCGAATGGCAGAATTCAGTACAGTATCTGCTGAATGAGCTACATCTTTAATGTACATTTTAGCATGGTGTTATTCACCGTCAAAGATAAAAAAATATATAATAATAATAAATAAATAAAAATACATTTAGATTCTCCTTTGGTTCATTAGAATTTACTCAAGCCTAGTAACAGACACAATATTTCTGACACTGGGAATACATTCCCTGGGATCCATAGATGTCCCTATACCCGGAACATGCAAATAGCCCTTGTAGAAGTGGAGCAATCTTCCATTTACTTAGGTATGTCTCGCAGTAGGAGTTAGATCATTTTGTGTCCTGTACTGTTGTAATTGTGTAGGGACTGTCCTGCTCCACTAGGGGCAGGCTTTTCTCATTCACTAGGCTGTTTCCAGGATAGCAGCCATCTTTTCTACCGAATTTACCTGGAGGCGAATTTAACTTTTGCACACAGCACACTGTACTCCTGAGACTGGTAAGTTACTTATTAGGGCTATACAATAAATCTAATCATATTCACAATGTCTCTATGTATCTTTAGGCGAATTTTCTGAAAATATGGCTAGGGCTTAAAAGGTTAAGGTGGGCATGCATTTAACATTTAAAATGCATACATCTGGTGCAATTTAAGAGTAAAATAGGATAGATCTGTGAAAAAAAATTATATATTATTTTCTCACATTCAAATCAAACATCTCAAGTTGATCCCATCAATGACAGAAAATTCTAATAATTAGGAAACACTGGGGCTCCCCTACATCAAGAAACTCCTGAAAACGTACAGAATTGACCGAATCTGCATTATAACATCTCTTAAATGCACATAAATTAGACAGATTTTCCTTACATTTCTGACTTACAATATTGAAACTATATTGAATGGAACTATTTAAGGTGAGACACCCCAGGTGAATAGGGTAAGAAATTTAACTAATAGATATCATAATGAAACTTCCCCAGTTGATTACTTATATTAAGACAAGACTTTTTTGTATTACAAGTTTTCTGAAATTGTATGTTTAAATATGCAAATGAGGCATGATCTACTTAAATATGCATACATTTGCATATAATTCCAGGACAGAAATCTGAACATTGGATAAAGCCATTTTCAAAATTATAGTTTCATTTTGTTGACATATTAGAGCCAAAGGTTATTACAGAGGGGATTTTGGATATCTCTTTTTATCACTCCATAAATCAGAAAATACTGTCAACAGGCCATTTGTATGATAAAATTCCATATTTCGCCATGTTTTTAGGAATAAAATGTGATATAAATCAGGGTATGAATGCGATATCAACAAACCCTTCTGTAAATACCTTCATAACATAGATATGAATAGAACTGGAAGGTTTGGTGTGTGTGTGTGTGTTTGGCCTTACCAACAATGTTTTTGCTAACATACCAAATACACCGGACGTTGTTTTTGTTGACACCAGCCACAGGGAGGTGCTGGTCATAGAACATTTACATTTACATTTAGTCATTTAGCTGACGCTTTTATCCAAAGCGACTTACAAGTTCTGTGCGACAAGACAGCAAGAAGGGTATAACTATCAGCTGAGTAACAATGTTCATCAAAGTGTTGCGTGTTACAGTGTAGGTTAGTTTATTAGGACAAGTGCATGACATTAAGGTTAGTCTGGGTTAGATTTTTATTTTTATTTTTTTTTATCATTTCAGATAATTGTTGAAGAAGTGAGTCTTTAGTCGACGGCGAAAGATTGGACGGGATTCGGCTGTCCTAACTGGGATGGGTAGTTCATTCCACCATTGTGGGGCAAGGACTGAGAATAGGCGGCTTCTCTTTGATGACCCTCCGGGAGCTTGGATAGGAGTAGATCTGAGGCGGCCAGAAGATGCAGAGCGTAGGGGTCTTGAGGGTGTGTAGTTAGAGACCATTGACCGGAGGTAGGCGGGAGCGGTTCCCTTTGCCGCACGGTATGCTAGGTCGAGGGCCTTGAAGCGGATACGTGCAGCAATGGGGAGCCAGTGCAGGTCCCTAAGAAGTGGGGTGACATGGGCCGACTTCGGTAGGTTTGAGATCAGGCGGGCCGCTGCGTTTTGAATGAGTTGAAGAGGCTTGGTGGCAGTGGCCGGGAGGCCAGCTAGCAGTGCGTTGCAGTAGTCGAGGCGGGAGATGACTGTTGATTGGACGAGGAGTTGGGTGGCTTCTTTTGTCAGGAAGGGGCGTATCCTTCCGACGTTGCTCAGGAGGAATCTGCAGGTTCTGGTTGTCGCTGCGATGTGAGCAGAGAAGTTCAGCTGGTCGTCGAGGACAACACCAAGGTTCTTGGCGGTCGGCGACGCGGTCACAGCTGCATTATCGACTGTGATGGAGAGGTCGGTCAGGGGGGAGGATTTGGCCGGCAGGTGGAGCAATTCTGTTTTGCTTAGGTTCAGTTTGAGGTGGTTGGTCGTCATCCAGGCGGAGATGTCGGACAGACAGGCCGAGATCCGCTCAGAGACGTGGATATCTGAGGGAGGGAAGGAGAGGAAGAGTTGAGTATCATCGGCATAACAATGATATGAGAAGCCATGAGACGTGATAATGTTACCCAGTGATTTAGTGTAGAGGGAGAAGAGAAGGGGTCCTAGGACCGAGCCCTGGGGGACACCCGTCCGGAGGGGGCGGGTGGCCGACAGAGTCCCTCTCCATGACACTTGGTAGGAGCGGTCATTGAGGTATGATGTCAGCCATGTCAGCGCAGATCCAGCCACTCCCATTCCTGCGAGGGCCGCGAGGAGGATCTGATGGTTGACTGTGTCGAAGGCTGCAGATAGATCTAGGAGAATCAGGACAGAGGAGAGGCCTTTCGCTTTTGCTAAGTGAAGTGCCTCTGTGACCGCAATGAGGGCCGTTTCTGTGGAGTGGCCAGTCCGGAAGCCAGACTGATTGGGGTCTAGGAGGTCATTCTGTAAGAGATAAGCAGTAAGTTGGTTGGATACAGCACGTTCAAGTGTTTTAGAAGTAGGCTGTACCTTTGATCTGTACATGGACCAGGCCTTCCGGACAGCGTCTATGCCAAATACAACGCAGTTCGGTTTCCGGGTTCCTCTGATTGGCCACTCATTTGGTGGATTTTGACTCCCGCTCCTTCCCACTCCCACATAATCCCATCCCATCCCAATCCCAAATGAAAGTTTTTCGAAAAAATCCCACTCCCTCCCACTCCCACAGAGGACTGATCCCAATCCCGTCCCAATCCCGAGCCACACTTTTATAGAATCCTATTCCCATCCCACTCCCGTTTACCAATCCTGCTCTGTTTTTCTTCCTCAGTATAAAATATGCAGTACATGGGTCACATCATGTCTGTAGGGCTGTATGTTAACTTTTTTTGCACATAGCACTGGTGCTACAGAGGTTGATCGTTTTGTAGCACAGGCCAAAATCTTGTAGCACAAGTATAAAACGTGTTATATTTGTAACAGTCACAAATGTGCCTATTGTTTTGTGTTATTTAGTTGCAGTGCCATGTTTGGCTGTCATTTTCATGCTGTAAGGAATTATGGGATTTGGTGTTGGATGTATGGACTCTACTAGGGGTGGGAATCACCAGTTTCATCACGATACGATACGATATCGATTCTTTGGACAACGATACGATATTTGCCAATATCACAAAGTCTGCCATGATACGATACGATGCAGGTGCCTGCAATCGATATGAGATGATATCATAAGCCCATTCAACACAATCAGTAACATTTAGATCAACTAAAAAAGGTAACGAAAATATAATTTTAAAGAAATAAATTTAGCTCTTCCAGACATTTAAATGAAAAACAATCTATTGTTTTAATACAAATAGACCTTCTGTTCACTGTAAAGTGCCACGTTTTGATATATTGAGCTTTAAACTTGAAATAACTTTTTGGAACTCACAACACACAACCTAAAACCCCTCCCTACCTCCCTCTCCCAAACAGTTCCTAATTTTTTTTTATGTTGCATGATCATGTATACAATTATTATGCATTAAATTTGTTATGTTTAAATATCAACATTATCTGGCCATCCTCAGTAAATACTATCAAACGCCTTTGACCTCACCTACTTAAAATCATTGACGTAGAGAGAGGGACAGAGAGAGGCTGAGGCTCCGCCGCCCCCTCCCTTTCCTCACTGTTTTCTCTGCCTCTGACCCGGGTTAGCTTAGTTTAGTTACCGGTAGCAGCTAACTAGTTAGTTTTGGTGAGGATGCAAAGCATGTAAGATGCATTGGAAGCGATAACTGTTTCCACTAGAGGGCGCTCTAGGCGGAGCCACTCATGATACCACCAGGTGGCGAGTATATAAAGAGATGTCTCCTTCCCCTCTACCTCTTTCCCCCACCTGCCTCTCACGGAGAGGAGGACTCATGTGCTGCTGTTTAACATGTGAATGAATAAAGCACGCCAAAGGCTAAAGATAGAAACCATGCCTCTTGACCACATTATTGTCGCCTCATAGCCAGATTCTGTCAACAGGTTATGGGCCCAGATCACGCCGGGGCGAAATAATAAGGGTATAGCAAGTTTAGCTGAAGTATAGGCTAGGTTAGCACCGGGAGTACCGCGTGGCTAGACGATAGGCCAACAGGAGCTAAAGCTACGCCCACCATCAAAGAGCAACATGGAATCCAACACGACGATCCTGCGCGTCAAGAGGAAGCGGGGCACCGACCCCACCGACGGGCTGCTGGAGCGCAAGCGGACCCGCCCGGAGAGCAGCGCGCAGAGCCCCGGGGAGGCGGCACTGGGGGAGACGGAGCCTGCTGAGCCCAACGGAGGCGAGGGGGAGAACCCTGTCTTAGAACTCGTGGCGACCAAGGGAAGGAGCAAATGGCCCTCATTTAATGGAAAGGCAGAGGACTACGAGCTCTGGGAAGAGCGCATGTTATGCTGCATGCACGGTGTGGGACTGAAGGCGACGATCTTGATGGCCCCCACGGGAGACCTGACGGCGGAAGAACAAGCCCTGGACGACAAGTGTAACGCAGACGCGTACTGTGAGTTAGCGTCACTGCTCGACGACACAAGCTTGGGGCTGATATTCCGTGACACTAAAGACAAAGGCAGAGAAAGCCTGGGGGTGTTGAGAGAGCATTATATCGGGCAAGGAAGACCCCGAGTCGTGGCCCTCTACATAGCACTAACAGCCCTGAAGAAGGGGCACACAGAGACTGTGACCGAATACGTCATCAGAGCTGAGCAGATCATGACGCCATTGAGGAGTGCAGGAGAAGCACCAAGCGATGGGCTAATGATGGCGATGGTGATGAGAGGACTACCGGAGCTGTACAAACCGTTCACACTCCTGGTAACACACGGTTCAGCGGACATGACGCTGGGAAAGTTCAAGGCCAAGTTAAGAAACTTCAAGGCCTCAGAAGATACCCACCCAGCCGCCGTGGAGGCGGGAGAGAGGGTGCTGAAGGCCCGAGCGACGCCAACGGAGAAGACCAGGCCCACGACGGAGCTGGCGTGTTGGCGATGCGGAGAGAAAGGCCATCGGAGAGGTAACTGCACAAGGACCGTCTGGTGTGGCTTCTGCAGATCCACGAGGCACACAGACAGAGCGTGCATGAAGAAACGCGACCAGGCTGTGCGACACGCGCATGGACAAGATGGCGGCCATGGACAAGATGGCGGCAACGGTCGGCGTGAGACGAATCGAGGCGACGCCCGGAGAGTAGCGGGACAAGAGAGCTTCATCCCTAGGGCGCAGACAGCGTACGTCACCAGGCCAACGCAGCTGCAGCAGGCCCAAAGGGACTGATCGTGGACACAGGTGCGTCGTCCCACGTCATCAACGACAGGAGTCGGTTCAAGAACTTTGACAACACTTTCCACCCGGAGAGACACAGCATGGAGCTGGCAGACGGGAAGCGCACCTACGGGTTGGCGCAAGAGAGAGGAGACGCACAGGTATGCCTCACAGACAGTGGGGGGCGCCGGCGTACAGTGATGTTAAAGAATGCTCTCTACGTACCATCGTTCCCACAAGGACTATTCTCTGTAATAGCTGCTACTGCGAACGGTGCCAGAGTGTTCTTCATTGAAGGTAAACATTTTCTTGTAGAGCCCAACGGTACGCGATTTAACATAGAGGTGTACCAGAGAATGTATTACCTGCAAACAGAGTGTAATGACAACGACAAGTGTAATGATGATAATGATATGTGTAACGTAACTGTCAGTCACGATATTCAGACATGGCATGAGATTATGGGTCATTGTAATTACGAGGATTTACTGAAACTGCAAGCAGTGACAGAAGGCATGCACATTGAAGGTGAAAAGCGTAGACCTGACAAAGAATGTGTAGTGTGCATAAAGGGGAAGTTTACTCAATCGAGAAACAGAAATCCCACCGAAAAATTAAAGGTACCACTCGCGCTAGTTAACACAGATCTTGCCGGTCCAGTAAGAAACTAGTCCATAGGAGGCTTTAGATATGTACAGTCTTTTACAGATGTGTGCACAGGGGCAGTGTTTGTTTACTTTCTCAAAGCAAAGAGTGACACACTCCAGGCCATGGAAAAATTCCTGGCAGACATAGCCCCTTATGGTAACGTAAGATGCTTGAGGTCCTACAACGGAACTGAGTTCACAAACAGAGAGTTCCAATCACTGTTGAGGAGGAACAAAATAAGACATGAGACGTCATGTCCATATTCCCCACACCAGAACGGAGTGGCAGAGAGGGAATGGCGCACTCTTTTCAAAATGGCTAGGTGTAAGCTAGTAGACAGTAACTTACCTAAGAGTCTATGGCACTATGCGGTGCAAGAAGCCGCTTACACCAGAAACAGGTGCTTTAATAAGCACACGGGCACCACCCCGTATACAGCACTGACAGGAAAGAAGTGTAATCTAGCTAGAATGCACAAATTTGGGTCAGTGTGTTATGCTTACCTGCAGGACAGAAGAAAGCTCGAGTCCAGATGTGAAAAAGGACTATTTTTTTTATAATTTTTTAATTATCTTTCTTCCCCTCTTTTTCCTGATTTTTTCTCCCATCCCACCCTTCCTGGTTGTTTTGCGCACTTTCCCTTACTGTTGGTCCGGGAGACCGGAGACTGTCACATGCTTTCCTCCGACGCATGTGCAGCCTGCCGGCAGGCCAGCCTGGCTGCACAGATTCTCACCGGGGAGAGTGTAGCATGTGGGAGGCCGCACTATCTCTCCCTAGATCCTACCCTTGCTGAGCAGGCGCCCCGACCGAACTGTAGGGGTCGCTGTCCACAACGCCCAGGACCCACCCTTCAGCTTTCCCACCCTCTAATACTGCCAATTGTATTAGTGTGAGTGGCCAGCCAAGCTGATAGCAACGCCGGGAGCTGGATTCAAACAGGCGAATCCAGCTTCTCCGGCGTTGGTGACGAACGCAATCTCCGCTACGCCACCTGACCGCCTGAAAAAGGACTCTTTGTAGGGCACGACAAAGGAAGCCCCGCTTTCCTAGTTTATTATCCCGGTAAAGGGGGAGTGCAGAAACACAGGCTAGTCAAGTTTGTCACAAAGACAACATGTGAGAACGAGACACAGACAGAGGAGCCAGAGCTGGACTCCAGAGTAAGGTGTGAAGAAACAGAGACACCTCAGCCCAGTGTACTTAGCACGGTCGTGCAGGAGACAGACAGACAGTCAGCCACCCCCAGAGGGCGATGGCGAGGAGCACCCGAGGGTGACGTCACATGCCCCAAGCAGTGGGAGGTATCCCTCAAGGGAACACAAACCCCCAAAGTATCTGACAGACTATGCCCGGAGAGGAAGTGACGAGGATGACAGTTCACTTACCACCATTGATTACTGCTACAGGGTAGTCAGTGGGGTACCTCAGACCTTTAAAGAGGCCATAGTGTCCCCTGAATCAAGTAAATGGGAGAGAGCAATGGATGAGGAGATGAGGTCCCTAGAGGCCAACCACACCTTTACTCTAACCAAGTTACCAGAGGGCAGACAGACAGTGGGAGGGAAATGGGTGCACTCAATCAAGGAGGGTA
This sequence comes from Notolepis coatsorum, assembly GCF_963971535.1. Taxonomy (NCBI): domain Eukaryota; kingdom Metazoa; phylum Chordata; class Actinopteri; order Aulopiformes; family Paralepididae; genus Notolepis; species Notolepis coatsorum. The sequence continues at coordinate 146,915,165 of NC_140170.1, forward strand.
TTGAAGGCCACGACAAGTACAAAGCGAGATTTGTAGCTAAAGGTTACAGTCAGAGGGAGGGGATAGACTACGGTGAAACATTCTCCCCCATAGCCAATCTGACCAGTGTAAGGGTAGTGATGCAAAAAGCAGCTGAGGACAATTTGATTTTACATCAGATGGATGTGAAGACAGCCTATCTGCACGCACCCATAGATAGGGAGATATATATGGAACAACCTGAAGGTTACGAAAAGAAAGGAGAGAAGCTAGTGTGTAAGCTAGAAAAATCCATTTACGGCCTGAAACAGTCTGGGGCGAAATTGGAACGAGATGCTCCATACATGTCTCATTGAAGATCACTTCCTACAGAACACAGTAGACCCCTGTGTTTACTCAAGGGAGTCAAAAGAGTCAGGAAAAGTGATCATCGTCATTTGGGTGGATGATTTGATCATCGCAGCAGACAACACTATAGAAACCTAAAACGGGTGAAAGGTATGCTCTCCACCAGATTCAAAATGAAAGACCTTGGAAGGTTAAAGCATTTTCTAGGCATGGACTTTGAACAGTCTGCCAATTGTGTAAAAATATCCCAGAAGAGATAAAAGATCTTGAAACTTTTTGACATGCAAGAATGTAGATCAAGGGAAACACCATGTGATCAAAAATTAGACTACCAGGAGGATGCTCAGAAACTGACAGATGTAAAAATTTACAGAGAAGCTGTGGGTGGCCTCATTTATTTGACAACATGTACCCGCCCTGACCTATGTTTTGTAGTGAGTAAATTGTCACAACATTTTGCTGACCGCACAGAGGAGCATTAGATTACAGCAAAACATGTTTTTCGTTATCTCAAAGGTACAGCAGATAAACAGCTATGTTTCAGAAAGAGCAGCGAGGGCTTAGGGCTTAAAGCCTACAGTGATGCAGACTGGGCAGCTGACACCACAGATAGAAGAAGTACCACAGGATATTGTGTGAGTTTGAACACAGACAGCTCACTGGTTTCGTGGAAAACAAAGAAGCAGCCCACAGTGGCACTATCAACTTGTGAAGCGAATATATGGCTCTAGCTATGACAATACAGGAATGTATTTATCTAGAACAACTGCTCAAAGGGATGGATACCTATGTACAGGGCCGCCTCAGGGGGTGTGCGAGAAGTGCGGTCGCACAGGGCCTCGCGGGAAGGGGGGCCTCGCAATTTTTTTTTTTTTTTTTTTTATATTTATTATTTTTTTTATTTTCTTTTTATTTTCTTTATTTTTTTTGCGAGGCCCCCCTTCCCGCGAGGCCCTTTTTCATCACAGACCTAAAATCTAGTTTTGCTTATATGCTTATATATTTCACATTAGACACGTTTGTAGAATGTGTCTGACTTGTTCCTGGCTCTGAGGCTCTGCAGGCAGCTCTGAGGCTCTGCAGGCAGCAGAATTGGTTTCAATGAGGGGAGGGGTTACAGGTAAGGTAGCGTCTGTTGAGTTCATTGTGTGTGTCTGTGTGCGTGTCGACTCACGCTCATGGCAATGAATCGGCTCTTATGAACGAGTCGCTCATGACCGACCCATCACTAGCGTCTGACTATTTTGCGCATGCAGCATTGGAGGTTATGCCAGCCAAGATGAAGAGGACATCGTTCGGCAGATGGACTGAAGATGAAAGTTGTTGCATGTTAGACAGTTCAGTCAGGCTAGCCATCCCGGCTAAAGACAGGGACAGCTAGTTAGCTTTAGCTACGTTATAATATTGAGTGCTAACGTGTGGTTCAGTCGGGATATAGCCATGATGATGTCGGCTAGTAGCTAGCTTAGCTAAAGGCTAACTAGCGTTAGCTAACCTAGAGACAGCGCGTGCAGCATTGTTATGCCAAGATGAAGAGGATGGTCGTTCGGCAGATGAACTTCGTCAACTCCACGCGGTTGTCTCCATCCTCTTGGACGTTTGGTGAGTTTTTAATGCACTGAGTTTTTCTATTTCCGCCGTGGATATCTCTCTCTCTCTCTCTCTCTCTCTCTCTCTCTCTCTCTCTCTCTCTCTCTCTCTCTCTCTCGGGAGCCAATCGGGCCGACTAGCTGTTGTAGTACTAGTAGCTAACGGTGTGTGGCCTGGACTTGTTGCCGGCACCGCTATGGTAAACACCACTCTGTAGTGGGACGTGTATTGCCTTCTTTTTCCCTTCTCTCTTCGTATAAGAGAAGAGGAAAACACAGCGGCTGTCTGAAGTGTTGGCCTGTATTGCTTTTCTCACGTTGTACAGTTTTTCAGTGGTAGCCGCATAGCTTGCTTCTGCGTTAGCTAATGGTTAGCGATAGCCGGGTTGAGCTAACTGTTAGCCAGTTAGCTGTTTAGCTACGACGTTAGCTGCCGGCTGCGCTCGGCTGGGAACGTTAGTTTGATGCTATCAGTTAGCCTAGAGTTAGCTGTTAGCTTGTGCTACGACCATTGACATTAGCCGTGAGAATAGCAGGGGGCCCTGGCACTCTGACTACGACATCATCTTTGACAGAAGATGTAGTCGGGCCTGCACCATGACAAGGCTCCGGCCATAGCTTCTTTTTGTCCCGCCAGCGAGAGGCCTTTCGTCAACGTGGAGACCTGTGTTGCGGCCTTTCGCCCTGCGTTCCTTGGTGCAGGTAAGATGTCCATTGGACATTACCCCACTCTTCCTTCCTTCCCCTCCCGAATGTTTTGTTAATAACGATGTTTTTTTCCAGGCAAAACATATGTTACTTCACAACATTTGGAGATACGACATGTGCTGTGTGTGAATTGTCTTGGTCGTTTGTGTAGCTTGGGTAGCGTTGGCCAAAGCTGTGTGTGGCCTGGTGTCAGTACCTGGCTACTCTATTTGCAGTTAGCCTATTTAGCTGATGTCGGCCCTTGGCTCCTTGCTACTTTGTTTTCTCTGGTATAGACCCTCTTCTCTTTGGATTTAAGTGTTGATCTTTGTCCTTTTGGATCTATGTATATTCATGTTGCCTTTGTGAAGTTATCTTTTCCTTCTGTTTTGTTCTTCCATTAAAAGTTGAATATCCTTTAGGGGCTCATCTTTGCTTATCTCTCTCTCATACATGCTCTCTCTCTAACACACACACACACGACACACAGACATGCTCTCTCTCTCTAACACACAAACACACATGCTCTCTCTCTCTCTCTCTCTCTCTCTCTCTCTCTCTCTCTCTCTCTCTCTCTCTCTCTCTCTCTCTCTCTCTCTCTCTCTCTCTCTCTCTTTCTAACACACACAGTCTGCCTATGGCGGCCTTTCTCGATGGCTAGGCTGTGCTCGCTGAGTCTGTACCTAGTCAAGGATCTTCAGTCACAGTGCTCAGGTATTCTGCCACTGTGTACTCTCTGTTTAGGGCCAAATAGCATTTCAATTTCTTTCCAATGTGTCTTTTTTTTTTCTTTTTTTTTTACCTTTTGGGGGGGGGGGGGGGGGGCACAGGGCCTCGCACAGGGCCTCGCATTTCTCCCAGGCGGCCCTGCCTATGTATATATGAAGACCGTTGTTTATGAGGACAACCAGGGAAACAATGCGATTGCTAGAAACCCTGTGTGCCGGCAGAGATGTAAACATGTCGGTATAAAATATAATTTCATCAGATCTGTCATCAGAGAAGAAAGGATGACACTGATTTATTGTCCAACGGACGACATGGTAGCGGACGCTATGACGAAACCTGCTTCCAAACTGAAATTGAAGAAATTTGCAGAGGTCATGTTTGGTGTGTAAATATTGACTGCCATATTCTTTTTGATGTTCTGGATTGTACTATTTTCTTTGTAAAATGTTTTTGGATAAGTTATACAGTGTGTTAAACAACACTAAGTGGGAGTGTTAACGTTAGAGGTTCTTTGTAGGATTGCAAGTAACTGTCTAACTGCATATATAACTGTTTCCACTAAAAGGCGCTCTAGGCGGAGCCACTCATTATACCACCAGGTGGCGAGTATATAAAGAGATGTCTCCTCCCCCTCTACCTCTTTCCCCCACCTGCCTCTCACGGAGAGGAGGACTCATGTGCTGCTGTTTAACATGTGAATGAATAAACCACGCCAAAGGCTAAAGATAGAAACCATGCCTCTTGACCACATTATATTCAGACAGCTCAAAACAAATTAATTAGAGTAGTCCTTAAACTACCTCCACGCACTCACCTAGGGCCAACTTTCTTTAGGCAACTAAACTGGCTTCCGGTCAATAAAAGGGTAATTCACATCAAATTAGGTCTCACACACAAGATAGTTCAAAATACAGGTCCGAAATATCTATCTAATTATTTTAATCGATTCCGTGACAATCATTCATACTCCACTAGAAGGAGCAGTACGGATTTTATTCTGCCAAGATTTAACTCCCTAATGGGCACAAATACATTTTTATATTCTTCAGCACTGGAGTGGAACAAGCTTCCAGTGGCCCTGAAAAACATCGAAGAGGGGGGAAGTTTTAGACGTGCCACAAAGAAATGGCTAGCCAGTGAAGTATAGAATAGCCATAGGAAGGAGAGGGTAGGAAGTGCTTTTTTTGTATGGGGTTGCTATTATGTTTTATTCTGTTTTTTATTATGATGATCTTTGTTTTATTATGATGCTCTATGTTTTATTATGATGCTCTATGTTTTATTATGATGCTCTATGTTTTTATTATGATGCTCTGTTTTAGTATGTTTTATTATGATGCTCTATGTTTTATGATGTCTGTCCAAAATCAGGGACCATGATGGAAATAAGTGCTTGCACTTTCTCATGTTTTTATCCCTTGGATGCTGTCTTTTACTCCACAATAAAAATCAATCAATCAATCAATTGTCGCCTCATAGCCAGATTCTGTCAACAGCGTTGCGGGGAAAAACAGGCAGGGACTTATTTCCTGGTCGCAAAATGCGCACTCTAACATAACATAGCACGCTGTTGTTGTTGGGCTGCCGGAGCTGCGCTTGGGAGGAAATGCCACAGGATTTTCAAAATAAGATTATCGATATGAACCGAACGTTGCTAGCTGCCGGAGCCATAGATATTATGGCTGGAGCTGCGCTTGGGCGGAAATGAGACTTGCCACAGGATTTTCAAAATAAGAGTATCGATATGAACCGAATGCCTATCGCACGGGTGCTAGTGCAGTAAATTCATTCATCGCACAGACCGATTTTTTCATAGCATGCTGTACAGCCCTGATGTCTGCCTTAGTTAAATATAATTTACATTAGTGATGCACCAATGTATCACTCCCGTCCAAATCCTTGATTGATTTTGTTGTCATAGTTCCCACTCCCTTCTGCTCCCATTGACTTTTACTCCCGGTCCTGCCCAATCACGGGATTCAAAGTGAAATTGACTCCAATCCCGTGGGAATCCTGCGGGACCCGCGGGACCCACGGGAATCCCGAAAAGATGTCATCCTCTAATGCGAGTGCTACTGAAGTGGAGAGTTCTGGCTCAGAGTATGAGGAAAAACTCATTTTGAGAAAACGGTCTTTAAAGATTTGTATGGTAAAATTCCATAATTTTTTCTTTGAAACAGCTATTTACAAACACAATACCTAATCAAACCATTAGTGTAACTGAGGGGTACAATTCCCTGACTGTATTGATAAGTATGGTATTATTAAACCACTACCGCTTGTACTTTAACTTCTGGCCACCCAGTACATGATATAGATATGATGAACACTTTCCCACCTGATGAAACGAAGTCCACACAAATGTATAAATCGAATATTTTATATAGCAAAGGGTATATACAACGTTCACTTAATGACATTTATGATTTGAAATGCACTTGTATGGCAAATGAGTATTCGTAGGTAAATCAACATTGAATGTCCAATCTCTGGTTACGCAGGGAGTAAGTATACAACCTGGTTCGTTAGGGAACTATAGCGATGGTACTTAAATGATTATAGCTGGATACACTAAGGGGGGGGGGGTCCCGCTGGTTGTAAGACAGTAGGGGGGGGGGTTAGAAGAGCCGCTGGCGGTATCCCATCTGGCCGACGATTTCTTGGGAGAATTCAGAGTCCTGAACACGATGCCCACAGAACCTCGGTCCGCAGATGAATACAGCTGGACCCTCTGGTGGACGGTAGCTGCCGGTCCACAGATGAAGAGACGTGAGGCGACCTCACTTGGTGTAGAGCGCCGTCTCACCTGGACTCCTCTCCGGGGGGTAGTTCCAACACTCAGCAGTGTTGGCCGTTATCCATGGAATAATCAAAGCACCCAAAGCATGTAGATAATCCAAGCCGTGGAAGGCTCGCTGTCGTCCGGGTAAAGTAATCCAATGTACAGGTCCACTCGTCCTGGCCCGGAGCTCCTCGGATGCAAGCACCACACGTGGTCTGCCCAGCCTGGTTAAGACTCCAGATAACGTCAGGAACGATGGGGGGTACTGCTCACTTTATAACTCTAACCGAACGATGCACCATACATAATAGACTATTATTAGCTTAATAGAAATACGTCCAACTCGACGGTATAGTGCCAAACTATGACAATTCAACTATTAATCCACACGATGTCTCAATGCCTATTCTGAGGCCAAGTAGGCCTTACTGCACCACACGTGCGTCGTGGGTGAGGCTTTGCGTCTGTTACTAGGTTGGAGGGTAAAGAACTAATGGACTAAAAGAAAGTTCTACTTTACTTGCGCCATATATATATGCGCTGTGAACAAATAGTACCATTCGTATTTCGCCAGACGTATTCCTACGCGGAACCGGGCTTGCCACGACATGTTTGTCGGCACGATTGAACTTGAACCAAGGGGCATGGCTGCTGGCGCCAGGTTCTCGTCCAATGGTAGAATGAAACTATTATGGGCTGTTAGTAGATTAAAGGGATATTCAGTGCATATTGTACAAGGAATATACAGGGGATATCAAACGATATACAAATACTATTAAATATATATCCATAAATAAATATATATATTCGGTTTAATCTGATCCTTCACAACAGCCGCCCCCTAATTAGTCCCACCTAATTAGCTAAGCAGAGACAGATTAACCGCACTGTCTACCACTCAAGGTCTGCTGTAAGGGTCAGTCAACTCACAAAGTCATGGGGTCATGGTCATCATCGATAGTGTCTGGGAGTCGGGGCAGTTCTATTAGCCTCGCCACGGGTCGTGTGTAAGTTCGCCCTTGGACGAGCACTTCAGCTGCTCGGACCTTGCCATCGGCACCGGTGATCACTTTGCTTACGCGGCCAGCCGGCCACATAGCTCTGGGTAGTGACTGGTCGATAATCATGACGACTGTTCCTTCTGTCAAATTGTCTCTCTCTTTTACCCACTTCTGGCGGGTCTGTAGAGACGGTAGGTAGTGGAGTAGGAAGCTGCTCCAAAACGTGTCAGCTAGCACTTGACTGTACCTCCACATTCTTCGGCCGTTCGCTTCTTCAGGCCTGTACATTGTCTGGGGTAGCGCGGGGTCCAGCCGCTCCATTAAGAGTGTGTTGGGGGTGACTGGGTCGACATCTGCTACATCACTGGAGACGTAGCCGAGGGGCTTGGAGTTCAATACTCCCTCGATCTCCGTGAGGACTGTCATTAGGACTTCCTCCGCCACAGTCTGGGCCCCAAGCACGGCGTACAGGGCTGTCTTTATAGAACGTACTTCTCTTTCCCAGGTTCCACCGAAGTGGGGTGCGTTCGGGGGATTAAACTGGAAGTCAATCTGGGATGGAGCGAGGTGGGTCTTAAGTTCTGGGCCCATAGCTTGGAAGCTCTCTCTCAGCTCTCTTTCTCCGCCTTTGAAGTTTGTCCCGTGATCAGACAACAACGTAGACGGTTTTCCTTTCTGTGATGTGAATCTTCGGAACGCCATAAGGAATGAGTCTGTGCTCATGGTCGGAAGGAGTTCGATATGGATCGCTCTGGTGGTCATGCATTTGAATACAATACCCCACCGCTTCTCGGTTCCTCTTCCTCTCTTTATATACAACGGGCCAAAACAGTCCATGCCTGTGGAGTGGAATGGCTTGTCGCCGAGTCGGAGGCGACAGGGGGGTAGGTCAGCCATCCGTGGTATGCTGGGCTGCGCGCGCCACTTTCGGCAGTCTAGACAGGTTCGCTGGAAGCGTCGCACCGCTTCTCTTCCTTGAAGTATCCAATAGCGACGTCTGATCTCCGCGAAGACTCTCTCTGCTCCTGCGTGGTGTACATCCTCGTCGTATTTCTTTATGATCAGCTCTGTAACCTTGTGTCGGCTGTTCAAGACTATCGGGTACTTAATGTCATCCGGTAGATCGGGGGCTCTCCGCAGGCGACCACCCACTCTGATGAGATTATGGGCGTCACTCTCGGGTGCCAGGTGGAGCAGTCTGCTGTCTGATGGGACGGGCTTTCCTCCCTGTAGACAGTCCAGCTCATCGGGGAACGAGTCTCCCTGGGCTCGCTGCAGTAGAAGAAGTTCTGCTTCTTCGTGGTCAGCTGCTGAAATGTCAGTGGTAGACTGAATCTCTGGGTGGTGCCACAGGAATGTCTTTAGCTGCGCACTCTGTAGGGTAATGCAGTCATCTATGTTGGGGTCTGTGGAGGCGACTGTGCTCAGTCCACAGAACATAGGTTTCTTGTTCTCAGCCTCCTCTTTACTTGCTTCCCGTGGGGTGGGCGTAGGCCACTCTTCTTCCGGGAGCTTGAGGAATTCTGGTCCGTCACTGTAGATGTTGCGACGGGTGAGGTCATCCAGGGACATTCCCCGGGTGATGACGTCAGCTGGGTTGTGTTTGGTGTCCACATACCGCCAGCTCGCTGCTTCTGTTAACTCTTGAATCTCGGTGACTCTGACTCCCACGAAGACTTTGTATCTGCATGAATCAGACTTGATCCATGTGAGTACTGTCGTGGAATCTGACCACAAGATTGTTCTGTGCACCGGAATGGTGAGTTCACGTTGGATTAACGTGGCTAGATGCGCTCCTGCTAGGGCTGCGCAGAGCTCTAGACGCGGGATAGATTGTTGCTTTCGTGGGGCTATTCTTGAGCGAGCCAGGATGAAAGCGGTGTGTATCTCTCCTCCCTTCTCCTGGGCACGCAAGTAGGCCACCGATCCATAGGCTACTTCGGAGGCGTCGCTGAAGACGTGTAGATCCATCTTGCATGTCTCTGGCCTCACTGTGGATGGGAAGTAGCTGCGGCGTATATTGACGCCTGGGAGTGAGCGGAGTTCCGTCTCCCACTCTCTCCATGTGGAGGCAAGGTGTGCGGGTATTGGGTCGTCCCAGCCCTGGTCCTTGTCCCATAGTGCTCGTACAATCATCTTTGCCCTGGTGGTGTAAGGTAGAATACATCCCAACGGGTCATATTGTCTGGCGAGTGTTCTGTACACACTCCGTCTGGTGGTCGGTGTCGCCGTCGACCTTCCCTGCTCTGGAGTCAGGGGTTTGTGTCTATAGTGGAGCGAGTCTGTTTTGAAGCGCCAGACTAGTCCTAGTGTCATTTCTTGGGCTTCTCCTGGGATGGTCGCCATCCAGGTCTCGCTGCTGGCAGCCTTGTCCGCGGGGGAGAGGCTGCGCAATACGTGCGGGTCACTGCTGGCCCACTGCCTGAGATCAAAGCCGCCTTTGATCAGGGAGGCGCGTAGCTTGATTAGGAGAGCCTCGGCTTCTTCTTGAGTCGAAACGCTTTGTAAACAGTTGTCCACGTAGAAACTGTTCTTCACACTGTGTCGGACCTCTTCATCTGCTGCTGGGTCCTCTGCGACCTCTGGGTTGAGGTTGCGCAATACTGGGGGGTCGCTGCTGGCCCGCTGCCGGAGATCAAAGCCGTCTTTGATCAGGGAGGCGCGGAGCAGCGCACGACGTCGCCAGTCAATTTTCTTCTCGACATGCTGCAGGAGTGTGGTGTCTCCTTCTGTCGCTCTGGAGTGGAGGCAGCTAGTGGCTGCTGTTCGGTTGAGAGATTTAGCGAGGGGGCCTTGTAGTGTCCACCCTAGGCGGGTCTCGACTGCTGCAGGACAGCCTCGGGGTCCTGTATGGACCCGGTCTATCGGGACGATGAGGTCTGCATGGTCGGAGCCTATCAGCAGGGTCGGGGTGGCGCCGTCTATGAGCGGGATAGGTAGTTGACGCAGGTGCACATATTTATCCATCAGCTTGGCGATGGAGTAGGTGTACTGTGATAGTCCTATTTCTTGGCTGGTGAAAGCATTTGTAATCCTATACCGTCGCTCTGGCTGCCCGCTTGCTGCGATAGTGAAGGAGACATTCTCGCCCTTTATCGTCTTTAAATCTCTTCTTATTGTCCGAATCGTCATTTGGTTCTCGCTCCCCCGCAGTCCCAGCTGGGCCGCAGCGGACGCGAGCAGAAGGGTCTTCTCTGACCCGTCATCAAGGACGGCGTAAGTGTCCATGACTTTATCTTGGTAGCTCAATGTCACACGGACTACCTTTAAGAGCACTTGGGCGCCGCTGCTGCTGGCGGGGTCAATGTACATGACACTTGCCTTGGTGCCGCTCGATGGTGCAAGTGAAGGCCGTCTTCTGTTACTGTCGTGTAGTATATCTAGATGGGCTCCGTCACACCGACTGCACCTTTTATTTAGGCGGCATTCGGCTGCCATGTGACTGCGCGCACATCGGTAACAGCGCCTGTTGGACTTTATCCATTGACTCACTTCTTCTGCATTCATCTTTGTGAACAGGTCACATTGTGACAGCCAGTGTTCTTTCTCACAGTAGGGGCACACCATCTTCCACTTCTCTTTTCTCGAGGGGGTACTGTGGCTCTTACTGCTCGGTACTGACTCTGATTGGTGCATGACAGTCACCGATCTTCTTCCATCGTTTATTCTCCTGGGTCCCTCTCTGGAGCTTGGCGTGCTCCGCCCGAACGTATCCAGTCGTAAGCTGCTGACTTCTCTCGCCAGGAAGTCGGCTAGATCAAGGAGGGATGGTTCGGGGCCGTTAGGATCCCGGTGGTCTCTCTGCCGCCTAAAACGCTCTTGTCTTGCGGGTGGCAGCTTCTCCAAAATCCTCTCGACGTTAGAGTTGGCGTATAGCTCATGCATGCCCTTTTCCCGTTGCGCTCCCAGCATCCCTACCAGGGACTGCACTTTGATTGACAGGTCGTCTAGTGAGCGATTGTCTGTTGCTGGGGGTAGGCGATCAATATGCCTTATCTCTTGGATTACGTAATCCCATATACGTCCATATCTCTGGTCCAGCGCGCGTGTAGCTTTATGCCAAGCAAGCAGTGCAAAAATTTACCGTAGTAGCGTGCAGTAATGCGCCTTTCATTTTCCGCCGCCCAGCGCCCAGGTCGCGCGGAAATAGGCTGTCTATTGCCATTCTCTTTGACAAACTCTAACCTTAACCAGCTCCTTAACAACGCCTAAACTTAACCGTTCTAACCTTAACCAACTCCGAAACAATGCCTAACCTTAACCTTAACCTTATATTGCCATTCTCTTTGACAAACTCTAACCTTAACCAGCTCCTTAACAGCGCCTAAACTTAACCGGCGAAAGAATACACGTTAAAAAAAAATCACGTTAAAAAATATTTTCGATGGGATTCGAACTCGCCAGCAAACAAGCCATAGGATCCACAGCCATGTGTCCTTGCCAATTGAGCTATTGCTAGATACTGAATTTATGGGCGGTGACTTATATATATTGAGCTCCGCTCGTGTCAACCAAGGCGGGATCTCATGCGCATGCGCGGGCACCTCGCGCGAGCACGCCGGCGCACGCACGCACCTGAGCGAGCACGCCGCCGCCGGTGCACGCACGGTAGCATTTGTCTGAAAAGAAGGGCGCTTTACCGCACTAGCGTGCGGTGACGAATGCGGAAGCATTTTTGCACTGTATGCTTGGCATTAACGTACAGGCGTCCAGCGCTGCTAGAGCCGCGGTGTATGGGGTCGTAGAGGTGGCATAGGCTAGCGCTATATTGTGCGCTTGCGGTACTTTCAGGTGCTTCAGTAATATTGCATACTTGTGACGTTCATCAGCGACATCCACCATCATTGTCTCTAAGCACATCCGGAGCTCCGTGTACTGTGCTCGATTCTCATAGGTGAAGTCTGGAAACGACGGCGTGGTAATGTATGACGCCGTGGATGGCTGATACATCGGCGAGCGTTGGGGGAGAGACCTCCTAGGCGAGTCTCCTCTTGCGCCTCTCTGTGGGCTGGTACCGACAGGGTACCATGGCCCGCTGGTCCAGGTGCTATTCCTCGGGGCTGGTCGTGCGTCGTGCTCACCCGTGAATAGAGTCGGGCGTCTGTAGCGCAGCGCCGCGGGGGTATAGCCTGGGCTGTACTGGACCTCCTGGTCCGGTGGAGTACTGTGCTGTCGTCGGGCTTGGTTCTCCTCCTCTCCCTCTTCTTCTTCTATCAGGTCCTCTAGATCCTGTAGTCGTTTATTTAGCTTCTCCGCAGTGTATGCCGCTCCTTCCTTGTAGCTGGGTCTCGCTTGGACCGGTCTGGGAAGGGGGTCTGCGGGGGGTATAGGCTTGGTCTGTTGGTCAAGTTCAGGGTCGCTTGCTCGGTTAGGAGACGCTGCCCTTGACTGTTGTCTCGACGAGTTCCTTGAACCCCTGGCGGAGGGAGAGGGTGTTGCCTTGAGGATCAGCTGCTCCATTAGCTGCGCTTGTAACTTGTCGCGCTCGACTTCGCGCTTGGTGAGATCTGCTTCTCTTTGGGCACCGGCAGCGGCGCGCTGGGCGTCGGCCCGGTCTCTTGCCATATTCTCTTCCGTCTGAAGGCGTCTCATCTCCAGGCGTATGCGCTCTTCTTCGCTCCGTTGCTGTGCTTGGAGTCGATCGCGTTCGCCCTGAAGTCGATCGCGTTCACCCTGAAGTCGATCGCGTTCGGTAGAGGCTGTCAGGCTGACGAGGAACGCCTGTTGTAGCATCCTCTCCGCTTCGCTGGGGGAAGACGGTTGTAGAGGTGAGCCGCTCCTGGGTGAGCCGCTCGTGGGGGAGTCCTGGAGCTCTATTTCCTCGGCGCTCTCCTCCTCTTCTTCCGTGCAGAGTTCTCTCTCTGTAGGGTTGTCTTCCTCCCGGGGCTGGTCGGGGACTACTTCTTCGGTATTGGCGTGGGGTAAAGGCATGTCAGCTCCCTCCTGGTCCCCACCGTGAGCTTGGTCAGTTACATTAGAACCCACTAGGGCCTCTGTGGTCGGGGAAACCTGGTCGTTAAGGTCAGACATAATTTTACTTTCTACTTTTACCGCGTTTACCGTTTGTAGAAGGCTAGGTAGTTGACTGACAGCGTAATCCTCTAAGTACTGAGGTGGCTGTCGTCTGCGCTGCGGGCGTTCTACGTTAGGAGGACCGTTTCGTGGAGTGTTCATCATAGGCCATTTCAATATTAATAACACTATATTAATATTACACTAGTTACCCTCCGGCTCGAAGGACCAATTGTAACTGAGGGGTACAATTCCCTGACTGTATTGATAAGTATGGTATTATTAAACCACTACCGCTTGTACTTTAACTTCTGGCCATCCAGTACATGATATAGATATGATGAACACTTTCCCACCTGATGAAACGAAGTCCACACAAATGTATAAATCGAATATTTTATATAGCAAAGGGTATATACAATGTTCACTTAATGACATTTATGATTTGAAATGCACTTGTATGGCAAATGAGTATTCGTAGGTAAATCAACATTGAATGTCCAATCTCTGGTTACGCAGGGAGTAAGTATACAACCTGGTTCGTTAGGGAACTATAGCGATGGTACTTAAATGATTATAGCTGGATACACTAAGGGGGGGGGGGGGGGTCCCGCTGGTTGTAAGACAGTAGGGGGGGGGGTTAGAAGAGCCGCTGGCGGTATCCCATCTGGCCGACGATTTCTTGGGAGAATTCAGAGTCCTGAACACGATGCCCAGAGAACCTCGGTCCGCAGATGAATACAGCTGGACCCTCTGGTGGACGGTAGCTGCCGGTCCACAGATGAAGAGACGTGAGGCGACCTCACTTGGTGTAGAGCGCCGTCTCACCTGGACTCCTCTCCGGGGGGTAGTTCCAACACTCAGCAGTGTTGGCCGTTATCCATGGAATAATCAAAGCACCCAAAGCATGTAGATAATCCAAGCCGTGGAAGGCTCGCCGTCGTCCGGGTAAAGTAATCCAATGTACAGGTCCACTCGTCCTGGCCCGGAGCTCCTCGGATGCAAGCACCACACGTGGTCTGCCCAGCCTGGTTAAGACTCCAGATAACGTCAGGAACGATGGGGGGTACTGCTCACTTTATAACTCTAACCGAACGATGCACCATACATAATAGACTATTATTAGCTTAATAGAAATACGTCCAACTCGACGGTATAGTGCCAAACTATGACAATTCAACTATTAATCCACACGATGTCTCAATGCCTATTCTGAGGCCAAGTAGGCCTTACTGCACCACACGTGCGTCGTGGGTGAGGCTTTGCGTCTGTTACTAGGTTGGAGGGTAAAGAACTAATGGACTAAAAGAAAGTTCTACTTTACTTGCGCCATATATATATGCGCTGTGAACAAATAGTACCATTCGTATTTCGCCAGACGTATTCCTACGCGGAACCGGGCTTGCCACGACATGTTTGTCGGCACGATTGAACTTGAACCAAGGGGCATGGCTTCTGGCGCCAGGTTCTCGTCCAATGGTAGAATGAAACTATTATGGGCTGTTAGTAGACTAAAGGGATATTCAGTGCATATTGTACAAGGAATATACAGGGGATATCAAACGATATACAAATACTATTAAATATATATCCATAAATAAATATATATATTCGGTTTAATCTGATCCTTCACAACAATTAGTAATAGACAACCTAAACACATGCCTGATAACTGAATAATAATAATAATGATGTTATTGAACTAAACAGAACTACACACAGGCTACAAACAGTGTAGTAACAGTGTAAACAGTGTAGTACCCCCTAATAGGCAAAAACATATTTGAATAGATATCACTATGAAACTTTCCCAGTTTGTTATGTACATATAAACTAAGAAAAGATATATTGCAAGTTTTCTTAATTTTATGTTTATATATGCAAATGAGGCACTTCCCCATTAAATATGTGCACATTTATGGATGCAATAAGGCAAAATGAAGTAAAATAAACAACTAAATGTGTGTTATTGATGTTTTATTGTCACTAGTTTCATAGAAGACATGTTTAGGAAGCAAAATATAACAAAATCTCAAAATCAACAAAAAAAAGTATATTTGCCTATTCACCTGGGGTGTCTCGCCTTAACACATTCCCTGCCATTGGTTATACCCATCAATATACCTAGTCTGCCAACCACTGTAAGCCTATGGAGATGTTTACCTTCTTTGCAGGGCTATAACTTTTTAAATTATATTGCTAAATTGACATTACTATGGCCCATTCAACATCGATTATCTATCGTTCAGGATGTAGGAACGTTATACTTTTTCATTCATACATTCATACAAAAATACCTTCTAGAATATAAGTATGTTTTTATCGTTTTCTGCAGTAATTCCTAGAACGTGAGTTATAGGCCTAAACGATTATATAGATTATCGATTGCCGTTTATTCCCTAGACACGCTATATTAAAGAATTCAACTGTATATGATCGTATACGTTATGCTTCATCATGCTTGGAGGAAAGGGGGGGGGGGTCGTTTATAATTCCGTGATCGTCAGTAAATGCTTTATGTAGTATGGGTGATATATTGATCAGATGGTTTGCAGTGAAATGAATAAACAATTGGGCTGAAAATAACGTTAGTGTCCTCTTACCGTGCGTCAAAGAGACTGGCGGTGAAATATCCCAAGTATAGGACGTCGATCGCCTAGGTCCATTTTCGGTTTGTATGTATAATAAACGCCGAAATCATATAGATTATTAAGTTTATAAAGCGATCCATTATGTACATTGTGTCTGTCGGGAGCCTTGCAACAATGTCTGACGGCCGGATGAATTTAATCGACGCACATCGGCCACTTCCTGTTGTTCCGAGTGTAACTCGCCCGACCATCCACCAGGCGGCGGTATTGAGCCGTCGTTGCCGTCACCTATAGGGTCCAGCTGCAGCGTCGGAGGTGTATATATGAATTATGAATGCCATGGCGAAAAAATTAAATATTGATCTTAATAACGCTGTACAGCGAGATCTGGCGGTCAAACCATGGCGGGCAATACCGCTTTAAAGCGTTTCCGGCGGTGGATGTGTTAACACTTTGAGTGCCAGCCACGACATATGTCGTTATTTCATGCCCCCCGTTGAGTGCCGACGACGCGAATTGTCGTTTTATTTTGTATTAGCGATCTGAATTCATATTTCATCAACCGAGTCTCCCGTTGGTACAGCAGCCCCTCTAGGAGCTCCGATGGGAAAATACCGCCCCCTATCGTCTATCCCTGTGTAACTGCAGGCCATTCGATTATACTGGTGGATCTGTGGGGGGGGGGGGGGCCTACTGGCTCCATTATGCTGGCGAGCCGTCTGATGAAGAGGGAAGTGATCGCGAGATGGAAAGCAGCCTGGAATATATATTTACAGCAGCCAATAATCAATCAATAAACACGATCGATATTTGGAATGGCGATCAGGAATTGGAATAATCTTTTTGGAGAACATCTGATCTAAGGTAAGGAGTCTATGTTACCAGTTTTAGGATAATCAGAGCTGTATTCACTGAGATAACAGCGTGTCTCGTATGTGTATATGTGTGTGTGTGTGTGTGTGTGATGTTGAGGAAATGAGGTAATCGATTTCTCAGCTCGCTTCTATAGCGAGCATATGTACACATACTATCGATAATCTAGCGTTTATTTGAAAACGATTCATAAATAGGCCCACAAATGACACCGTGTCTAGTGTATTCGAGAATATTCCAATAAATGCCGTTTATGAGGGAATCTTTCTATTTTCCGGACATTTTCGAGAAAACTATAGCTTTTCGAAATGCTATAAAAAGGATATGAACAGATTAAAAAACAATCCGTTTCGACAATGTTGACTGCAAACAAGTCATTGATAAGCGACGGGCAGATTAGACACATAGCCATAATTTAAAACATAGATTATGCGTTTTTAACGCTATCATTGAAGTGGATGCTGGCACTCAATGGGGTTTTCAATGTTAAATGGCCGGCACTGAAAGTGTTAAGATGAAGTAAAAAAAAACTTTGAACTACATTTTTGTCACCCCACGCCCACTTGAGGTCATAAGCAGTAGCTAGCCTATCGGTTAAATGTTTTAAGCTGATGATTTGTTACATCCCTACAGGATATATATATACAGTATACAGTGTATTGAGTGAATTAAAAAAATTGCAACCGCATAGTATGGCAAGAAACAGGCCTACACCCAGCAGTACTAATTTATATATTTTATACCCAGTTTAATTCCCTGTACATTGTATATTACTATTGCACTTTACTGTTACATTTGCATCTGGTTGGATGCCAAACGTATTTCATCGTACTGTACTTGTGCTGTATAATGACAATACATTTGAATTTAATCTATAATCTAATCTAATGACTTGTTCTACTGACTAAAACGTTGTAACTTTAACAAATATATATTTTTCTAGATGGCAATGTCATTCACTCACTCACTCACTCACTCACTCACTCACTCACTCACTCACTCACTCACTCACTCACTCACTCACTCACTCACTCACTCACTCACTCACTCACTCACTCACTCACTCACTCACTCACTCACGGATGGTTAGCCACTCTGCCCCTGGTGGTGGCTTACAGACTTGACACTCTGTGTCCATGTTTCTGGATTTGACATCATGATACGATGCGATAAAGTATAGCCAGCTCTCAACAGAACTTTTTTTTTTGAACAAATGTTTTTTATTTTAGCTCTCAACAGAACTTGAATGAATAGATACTACTGTATGTAGTACATGCATAAAAAAAGAAAAAGTGACATTCACATGAAAAGGTAATTCTGCCACAAAATTTCAGCCACGTCATGACAAATCTTCACGGAGACGAACCCATAGCTGCTTCACATTATCACATGTCCTTATCCTAGCACGGTTTTGACAAAACATCAGTGTTCGCTTGTTCCCAGCCTAGAAAAATCAGCCGGCTTATCTGCCACTGACTGCATGGTATCCTCACGCAGGGATGCATACGGGACAATATGGGCACGTCGGCTCCTGCAGGCTGAAGGATGCTTGTCATGTAAGAGAGGTGAGATCCCGGAGACAAGGAGCCATCGGTCAGGTTCTGACCTGTCTGAGGAGACTTCCCTGCTCCAGAAAGGTGTCACAGATGTAGGAATGATGAATAATGTTCACTGCCACTAACCCCGTTGGTTGATTGATTGATTGATTGGAAACTTTATTAACAGATTGCAGAATGGGTACAATACAGTACAGCTCAATACTAACAACTGCTAAGAGGATGCAGACCAGAAAAATACTTTTGTCTTGTTTACATAAGGGTCCTCCATTTTCAATTCATCAAGAAAGGTTGGTTGTGTTGACTGGAATAGACTGTGCTTTCGTGAAATTGTATCGACACAAAATCCTGGCGAACAAACAAACGACAACAATAAAGAAAATGTCTAAATACCCATTTGTGTACCACAACAGCCTTTATTTATAGTATTTTATATTTGTGTGATATTTATGTGATTTCTCTCCAAAAACTCAAACACTGATTAAAGAGATGAAGCCTAAAGCTGCTCCAATGGCAATGTGTTTGATCCTGACTGAGATGTCTGAAGTTTTACATCCAAATAAGCTGTATTTTATAGTAGTGCTGTTATAAGCAAGAGAATGTGGCCAGATCCTAGTAAAATCACCCACGGATACTGCACCCTCTTCACAGAGTCGGTCTACCATTCATTACCGCATGCAAAGCGCAACAGGGAATTGTCACCACTTTCACGTGCATGTGTCTCTACTAGTCCGTAACCATGATATTCCAACATTTCTCAGCTAATTTGGCTCAAACGTGGTGGATAGGTTGGCAGTCTGCCAACGACCTGCATTGTTTATTTTTTTCAAATTGGTAAAAGATTGACATCGCTATTCGAGGTCAAAGTTGGCTTTGAAGGCACAGTCTTTACCTTTACTAAATATAGATTCCAGAAAAGATTCACTTGTAATGTTTATAAATATGAAAATATGAAAATACATAAAATAAATATATAATAGTAATAAATGTACAGCATCAAAATGCATTAAACTCAGGTTTTATTATAAACTCAGGTTCAGTTATAAACTCAGGTTTAGTTGGTACATGCAAGGATTTGAGAGATTTGAGAATGAACACATCTCTCAAATCCCATGATCTGTGTTTCTGTGGTGGGGCTTCCTTGTTTCTTTCCAGTTGGATTACAGATTACGCCTTTAAATCCAGTTTTAGGGCATGCTGGCATGTGTGGAATGCCTGCACAAAAATCCACAGACATTCTACAGTCTAGGGAATTTACCACTGGCATATGGCATATTTCATATACAGCACATTAAGAGAATATTATATGACAACCCCCCCCCCCACAGACACACACACACACACACACACACACACACACACACACACACACACACACACACACACACACACACACACACACACACACACACACACACACACACACACACACACACACACACACACACACACACACACACACACACACACACACACACACACACACACACACATACTATTCCATTGCAACAACAGGCTTGGTGTTTATGAACATCAAGAGCATCCTCTGTGGAGAACTAAGAACCCGGGAGCCTTGTTTGCTGAAATGACTGTATGAGACCAAATCTTTCACTTAAGAAGACTAAATATTGGGTTTTAAAATAATCATCAGTCAACAAACAAGTAGAATATGTTGTGTGCTAACACGGCATGTGGGGAGTTCCACAGACGTGTCCATGATCTACTTCATCATTATGGGATGTTAGCGGGAGCAGACCAGATAAGGCATCTTTGTTCCCGCCTGTCACATGAGAAACATTTTACACATGTTACGCCAATTTTAAGGGCGCATACGGGCGCAAAAAACTACGGTATACGACGCGCACACCAAGATGCG
Organism: Notolepis coatsorum; assembly: GCF_963971535.1. Taxonomy (NCBI): domain Eukaryota; kingdom Metazoa; phylum Chordata; class Actinopteri; order Aulopiformes; family Paralepididae; genus Notolepis; species Notolepis coatsorum. The sequence continues at coordinate 146,935,188 of NC_140170.1, forward strand.
TTAGCAGGCCATGTGATAAGCCAGGATATTTTCACAAGCGAACGGGAGGCACTTTAAACCTTGATGAATTACTCCTCAAATCAAAGGTTGAAAAAGGAACGAAAGAAAATAATAGTACCCTGTCGCGTTGGAAAACCACATCACCCCCACAATGTTTTTTCATGTCGGTGTCAGCTCAGCTTTAGTTAAATAATCAGTGCCAACAGTCATCCACAATTTCACCCATTTGAGATCTGCTCAA
>NC_140170.1:147592188-147679688 GCF_963971535.1 Notolepis coatsorum
ATTGGACTATTGACAAAACCATACTAGGTAAATTACTGTACATTGGAGGGGGTTGGGTTAGGTCAGCCTGGTAAGTGGTTCTGCCACCTGGCTGTAGTTCCGGATGAATCTCCGGTAGAAGTTTGTGAACCCGAGGAAGCTCTGTAGCTCCTTCCGAGAGGTGGGTTCCGGCCACTCCTCCACGGCCCGGATCTTGCGAGGGTCCGCTCGGGTCAGGCCGCTCTCCACGATGAAGCCAAGGTAATCGACGGAGTCGGAGTGGAAACGGCACTTCTCTGCCTTAACGAAGAGCCAATTGTGGAGGAGGCGCTCCAGAACACGGCGGACATGCTGGACGTGTTCCTCGAGGGTCTTGGAGAAGATGAGGATGTCGTGCAGGTATACCACCACAAACTCCTCGAGCATGTCACGGAGGACGTCGTTCATGAGCGCCTGGAATACCGCCGGAGCGTTGGTGAGGCCGAACGGCATCACCAGGTACTCGTAATGACCCCTGGGAGTCGTGAAGGCGGTCTTCCATTCATCGCCCTCTCGGATACGGACCAGATGGTAGGCACTCCGGAGGTCCAGTTTGGTGAAGACGGTAGCCTGGGTGAGGGGCTCGAAGGTGGAGTTCATGAGAAGAAGAGGATACTTGTTCTTAATGGTGATCTTGTTGAGTTGGCGATAGTCAATGCAGGGTCGAAGGTCTCCATCCTTCTTCCCAACAAAAAAAGAAACCGGCCGCCACCGGGGAGGAAGAGGGCCGAATGAGGCCTGCTGCCAAGGACTCAGAGATGTACTTCTCCATCGCTGCCTTCTCAGGAACGGTCAGACTGTAGAGGCGGCTGCCGGGAAGGGGGACCCCTGAGCGGAGGTCGATGGCACAGTCGTAAGGCCGGTGAGGCGGAAGGGCTAGAGCCCGGGACTTGCTGAAAACCTCCCCGAGGTCGTGGTACTCGGGGGGAATAGTTGAGAGGTCCGGGGGCGGCACACAAGGGGAACTCTGGGGCGAAGGACTGGACACCGCCTGAAGACACTGGGCATGACAGGAGGAGTTCCACCCCCTGATGGTGCCGGAGAACCAGGCGATGTGGGGCTCATGCAGCGCGAGCCAGGGCCGACCCAGGACTACTGGGACAAGAGGGGATCTGGTAATAAAAAACTGGATTCTCTCAACGTGGTTACCAGCAATGGTGAGGAGGACAGGACAGGTGCGTTGAGTGATGTCAGCCAGGCGGTGCTGATCCAGCGCGAAAACCTCCAAGGGCCTCTCGAGGTCCTCAAGTGGAATGTTGGCCTGGGTGGCAAACTCAACGTCCAGGAAACTCTCATCAGCACCCGAGTCAATGAGTGCCTCCACCGTCGCCCGTTGGTCCGCCCAGGCTAGGGTGACGCTTGTCAGACAGTTAGGTGGTGCACGGGTGTGGGAACAGGAAAAATGGCTCACCAGGATCTCCCGGGGTCCCGGCGAGCCTGGTCTTTTGGCCGGGTAGGGCAATTGGAGATGCGGTCTCCATCCCGGCCGCAGTAGAGGCAAAGGCCGGACCTGAGCCTGGACTCCCGTTCAGCCTGGCTAAGGTGTGTGCGTCCCAGCTGCATGGGTTCCTCCTCGGTCACAGACCGGGAGGGGAAAGGACCACCAGTCGCGGAGGGGGCAGGACGGACAGCAGTACTGTCACGAGTACGGGGGGTCTGGGGAACGTCTGGGGGTCCCAGTCGGGCTCTCTCACGCCTTCTCTCCCGGAGGCGTCCGTCGATGCGAATAGCGAGGCTGATTAGGCCCTCGAGAGAATCGGGCTCCTCTCGGGTCGCGAGCTGGTCCCTTACAGCGTTGTTGAGCCCCCTCAGGAAGGTGAGATGAAGCGCCTGATCGTTCCAACCGCTCTCGGTTGCGGCCAGTCTGAACTCCAGCGCGTAGTCGGTGACACTGCCACTGCCCTGCCGGAAGGTGCCCAACCGAGCTCCTGGGTCCTGGCCACGAGCTGGGTGGTGGAAAACCCTTCGGAGCTCTGCCACGAAGTCTGGGTAGGAGAAACAAAAATCAGCCCTCATAGACCAGGGAGCAGTAACCCACTGTGCTGCTCGGCCTGTGAGCAGGTTAGTCATGTAAGCTACTCGGGCTCCCTCTGACGTAAATCGGCTGGGTTGATGAAGGAAAACCAACTCACATTGCATGATGAATGTGGCACAATCCTCGAAGTTACTGTCGAACAAACGTGGTTCGGAGAGACGGGGCTCCCGAGGTGCGAGGTCGGGAGGTGCGGCGTCTGTCGCGGCTGCGGGTGGTGATCTGGCTGGGACTCCTGGGACAGGTGGGGTTAAAAGCAGGGTGTTAAATGCTGCACTGAGAGCCTGTAGCTGGTTCAGAATATCAGCCTGCTGATTACCCTGGGTTGTCTGCTGGGTGGCCAGAGTGTTAAGAGACTCCTGAATAGGCTGGACCTGGGCCCGGAGGTCCTGCACAGCAGCCGCAGCCGCACCTAACTGTTGGGTGTGGTCGTTGGTCAACTCGATCTGGACCGCCAATGCTGCCCTAACTCTGTCTGTGTCGGCTGGGGTCGACATGGTCGGGTCGTAATGTTATGGTTTGATACCAACCCCAACAGCACGGCACAGAAAGGTAGTTCGGAGTTAGCCAAAAACCAGGGCGTATTTATTTACAAAACAGAAATGAGCGAAAACAACAAAAGGCACAAGGGGAGAAAATGTTCTTGGCAGAGTTGTCTGCGGCTCTGCAGCTCGTCTTCAGAGCAGAGACGGCACTGTGACGAGGAACAACACGGGAGCGGAACAAGCAGCAGCCAGTGGTAATCCAAAACGACCCGACACAGATTGTTAGGAACACCAGAGTATATAAAGGGCTCCACCGAGCTGATTAGAACTAACTTCAGGTGCGCGAGGGTAATTGGTACCTTGAAGCGTGCGGAATCGGACCAATCCTCACAGTTTCTCTGTGCGGTGGATCTTTTTATACGTGGTGGTTTGTTATTCCAAATAAATTTGTATGTGGAGGAGTGTAATTTTTTCCAGTAACCCTCTGGAGGGGGTAACGGTAGTGTAGCTGAGGGGTACAATTCCCTGACTGTATTGTTAGATATGATATTTAATACCACTACCTCATGTACTTTAACTTCTGGCCACCCAGTACAAGATATAAGTATGATGAACACTTTCCCACCTGATGAAACGAACCAACACAAATGGACCAAATCGAATATTTAATACAGCAAAGGGTGTACACAATATTCACTTAATTACATTTATGATTTGAAATGTTAAGTATGCACTTTTATGGCAAATGAGTATTCGTAGGTAAATCAACATTGAATGTCCAATCTCTGGTTGCGCAGGGAGTAAGTATACAACCTGGAATATTTAGGAAACGATAGCGATAGTACTTAAATAATTATAGCTGGATACACTAAGGGGGGGGGGGGGTCCCGCTGGTTGTAAGACAGTAGGAGGGGGGGGTTAGAGAAGTCGCTGGCGGTATCCCATCTGGCCGACGGTGTCTTGGGAGAATCCAAAGTCTTAGACCCAGTGCCCACAGAACCTCGGGCCGTAGACGAACACAGCTGGACCCTCTGTGGAACGGTATCTGCCGGTCCACAACGGAGAGACGTGGTGCGACCTCACGTGTAGAGCGCCGCCTCACCTGTAGTCCTCTCCGGGGGGTAATTCCAACACTCGACAGTGTTGGCCTTTATCCATGGAATAATCAAAGCACATAAAGCATAATCCAAGAGCCGTGGAAGGCTCGCCGTCGTCGGGTAGAGTAATCCAATATACAGGTCCAGTCGCTCTTGACCCGGAGCTCCTCGGATGCAATCACCACTAGGGGTCTGACCAGCCTGGATAAGCGTCCAGATAACGTCAGGAACGATGGGGGTACTGATAACTGTAGAACTCGAACCGAACGATGCACCATACATAAATAGACTATTATTAGCTTAATAGAATACGTCCAACTCGACGGTATGGTGCCAAACTATGACCATTCAACTATTAATCTACACGATATCTCAATGCCTATTCTGGGCCAAGTAGGCCCTACTACACCGCACGTGCTTCGTGGGGAGGCTTTTGCGTCTGTCACTCTGTTGGAGGGTAAAGAACTGGACTAAAAGAAAGTTCTACTTTACGAGCGTCATATATATATGCGCTATGAACAAATAGTACCACACGTATTTCGCCCGGCATATTACTGCGCGGAACCGGGGGCTGCCTCGACATGTTAGGCGGCACGATTGAACTTGAACCTAGGGGTATGGCAACCTGGCGCCAGGTTCTAGTCCAATGGTAGAATGAAACTATTATGGGCTGTTTAGTAGAAACGGGGATATTCAATGCATATTGTACAAGGAATATACAGGGGATATCAAACGATATACAAATACAATTAAATATATATATATAAATAAATATACATATTCGGTTTAATCTGATCCTTCACAACAGGTAGTGTTGTGAAGGGCCAGATTAAACCGAATATATATATTTATTTATATATATATATTTAATTGTATTTGTATATTCTCTAATATTCCCTGATATCCCTTGTATATTCCTTGTACAATATGCATTGAATATCCATTCTAGCCTACTGAACATCCCATAATAGTCTCCATTCTACTATTGGTCGAGACCTTGGTGCCAGGCTGCCATACCTCCCAGACCCAGTTCAAACGTACCGCTCAACATGTACGAACAAGTCCTAGTTCCGCGTAGGAATCTGGCTACCGCACCACTAATGGGACTATTTGTTCATAGTGCGTATATATACTGCGCTACTAAAGTAGGACTTCCTTTTCAGTCCAGTTTCTTACCCTCCAATAGAGTCACAGACGTAAAGCCTCCCCGCGACGCCACGTGTGGGAGTAAGGCCAAGTTCGCCTACCATCGGTATTGAGACATCGTGTATATTAATATTTGAATAGTCATATTTGGCACTATATCGTCGAGTTGGACGTAGTCTATTAAGCTAATAATAGTCTGTTAATATATAGTGCTTCGTGCGGTGAGAATACTACCGTAGTCAGCACCCCATCGTTTCGGGCAGAGAACTGGCTGCTTATCCAGGGTGGTTGACCCCACGTGAAGCTGCACCCGAGGAGCCCCAGAGCCGACGAGCGAGTGGACCTGCATACCGGATTATTCTACCGACGACAGCCCGCCTTCCCAGGCACGGATTATGCTTTGTATACGTTGATTATTCCATGGATAAAGACCCCCGACACTGCCGTGTGTTGGAACCCCCCCCCCCCCTGGAGAGGACGCAAGGTGAGGAGACGCTCTGCAAGACGAGGTCGCTTCACGTCTCTCCTCCGTGGACCGGAGGACGCCGGCCCACAAAGAGTCCACCTGCTTTCATCTGTGGTCCAAGGATCGCCGGCGCATTGAACGGCACTACAGTGGGTTCACCTGGGATACCCTTGGCCGGATGAGGCAGCCGGATTCTACCCCCCCCCCCCTCCTACTCCTGTCGGCTTACAAGCGACCGGATTAACCCCCCCTTGGTGTATCCAGTATATAATCATTAAAGTATCATTGCTGTTATTCCTTAAACTATTCCAGGTCGTATATGTACCACCTGCGCCTTCAGAGATTGGACATTCTCTATTGATATACCGACGAATACTCTTGCCATAAAAGTGCATACTAATTCCCATTCATAAATGTGATTGATTTGATTAAGTGCTTGCTCTACACACCATCGCTGTGTAGAAATAAAGACCTATTTCTAATTCGTACATTTGTGTTGGATCCGTTTCATCTACGTGACAGTGTTCATCATAATATATTTATGCCGAGTACTGGGTGGCCGAATATTAAGTACAAAGGTAGTGGTAGTAAGTATCATATCTAGTAATACAGTCAGGGAATTGTACCCCTCAGTTAAAATTGGTCCTTCGAGCCGGAGGGTAATTAGTGTAATATTAATATAGTGTTATTAATATTGAAATGGCCTATGATGAACACTCCACGAAACGATCCTCCTAACCAACGCCCGCAGCGCGAACGACGGCTCCCTCAGTACTTAGAGGCTTACGCTGTCAGTCAACAACCTAGTCTTCTACTAACAGTAAACGCGGTAAAACTAGAAAGTAAAAGTATGTCTAACCCCAACGCCCAGACTACCCCGACCATAGAGGCCCCTACGGGTTCTAATGTAACTGACCAAGTTCACGGTGGGGACCAGTGGGAACCAGACATGACTTCACACCCCGCCAGTACTGAAGAAGTAGTCCCCGATGAGTCCCGGGAGGAATACAACGCTACCGAGACAGAACTCGGCACGGAAGAAGACGGGGAGAGCACCGTGGAGATAGAGCTCCAAGGCTCCGCAAGGAGTACCCCGAGGGAAGGCTCCCCTATACAACCGCCTTCTCCCAGCGAGGCAGAGAGGACCCTACAGCAGGCCTTCCTCATCAGCCTGAACGCCGCTGCTGAACGCGACCGACTGCAGATCCAGCAGCGGAGCGAAGAAGAGCATATACGTCTAGAAATAAGACGCATTCAGAGAGAAGAGAATGTGGCCCGAGACCGAGCAGACAGCCAGCGAGCAGCTGCTGGTGCTCTACGGGACGCAGAGCGCGACAGACAGCAAGCGCAACTAATAGAACAGCTGATCAGACGGACAACACCCTCTCCCTCCGCCAGAGGCTCCAGGAACTCGTCTAGACACACCTCCAGGGCGGCATCCCCTAGCCGAGTAAACAACCCTGAACTTGACCAACAGACGAGGTCTATACCCCCCACAGACCACCTCCCCCCACCGGTCCAAGCGAGACCTAGCAACCGGGAAGGAGCAGCATATCCTGTGGAGAGGCTAAACCAGAGACTACAAGCACTGGATGACCTAACTGAAGACGAAGAGGAAGAGGAGGAGAACCACGCCCGACGACAGCACAGTACTCTACCGGACCAGGAGGTCCGGTACAGCCCAGGCTATACTCCCGCGGAGCTGCGCTACAGACCCCCGACTCTATACACGGGTGAGCACGACGCACGACCCGCACCGAGGAACAGCACCTGGACAAGCGGGCCATGGTACACTGCCGGTACCAGCCCATACCAAGGAGCGGGAGGAGACTCGCCTAGGAGGCCTCTCCCCCAACGCTCGCCGATGTATCCACAGTCAGCGTCATACATTGGCACGCCTATGGTACCCGACTTCACCCAAGAGAACCGGGCCCAGTATACAGAACTCCGCATGTGTCTGGAGACCATGTTGGTGGATGTATTGGATGAACGCCACAAATACGCCATCCTACTGAAGCACTTAAAGGTACCCCGCGCACATAATATAGCGCTCGCCTACGCGACTTCCACCACCCCATACACAGCAGCGCTGGTAGCATTGGACCAGAGGTATGGGCGCATATGGGATTACGTGATCCAGGAGATCCGACACATCGACCGCTTACCCCCAGCAATAGACAATCGAGCACTGGACGACCTGTCCATCAGAGTGCAGTCCCTGGTAGGGATGTTGGGAGCGCAGAGAGAGAAGGGGAGGCATGAACTTTACGCCAACTCAAATGTGGAAAGGATCTTGGAGAAGCTGCCGCCCGCTCGACAGGAGCGTTTTAGGCGACAGAGAGACCACCGAGACCCGAATGGCCCCGAACCGAACCTCCTCGATCTAGCAGACTTCCTGGCGAGAGAAGTCAGCAGCCTACGGCTAGATACATTCGGACGGAGCACCCCTGGCTCCAGAGAAGGAACCAGACGACTAAATGATGGAAGAAGATCGGTGACTGTGATGCACCAATCGGAGTCAGTACCGAGCAGCAGGAGCCACAGTACCCCCTCCAGAACGGAGAAGTGGAAGATAGTGTGCCCCTACTGTGAGAAAGAACACTGGCTAGCGCAATGTGACTCCTTCCCCAAGCTGAACGCGGAGGAAGCAAGTCAATGGATAAAGTCCAACAAGCGCTGTTTTCGCTGTGCGCGCTCACACATGGCAGCCGAATGCCGCTTAAAGAAAAGGTGCACCAAGTGCGATGGAGCCCATCTGGACATACTGCACGACAGTAACAGACGGCGCCCTTCACCCGCACCATCCAGCAGCAAAGCGAGCGTCATGTACATCGATCCCGCCAGCAGCAGTGGAGCCCGAGTACTCCTAAAAGTAGTGCGTGTGACACTAAGCTACCAGAATAAAGTCCTGGACACTTACGCCGTCCTCGATGACGGGTCAGAGAAGACCCTTCTGCTCGCCTCCGCTGCGGCCCAGCTAGGGCTGCGGGGAAGCGAAACCCAAATGACAATTCGGACAATAAGACGAGATTTGAAGACGATAAAGGGCGAGAATGTCTCATTCTCTATCGCAGCAAGCGGCCAGCCTGAGCGACGGTACCAGATTACAGACGCTTTCACCAGCCAAGAAATAGGACTGTCGCGGTACACATACCCCGTCGCCAAGCTGATGGAGAAATATGCACATCTGCGCAAGTTACCGATCCCGCTCATAGACAATGCTATGCCGACCCTGTTGATAGGCTCCGACCATGCAGACCTCATTGTCCCGATAGACCGGGTTCATACCGGACCCCGAGGCTGTCCTGCAGCAGTCGAGACCCGTTTGGGATGGACTCTCCAAGGCCCGCTCGCCAAATCTCTCAACCGAAGTACAGCCACTAGATGTCTCCACTCCCGAGTAACAGAGGGAGAAACCGCACTCCTGCAACACGTAGAGCGGTTATGGACCTTGGAACAAATGCCCTTTAAGAACGGAAAGAAAGACATTCGCTCTAAAGATGACATTTACGCCATTCACCTCCTCGAGACAGGGACCAAGAGAGTCCCGGTCAACGGCGTGTTGAGATACGCCACGCCACTCCTGCGGCGAGAAGGAATGCCTACTTTCCACGCCAAGACAGACGCCACAGAACAGTACCTGCTGAACACGGAGCGGCGCTTAGCCAAGAACCCCGCCCAAGAGAGTGTATACCGCGCTGAGATTGAGAAGCTCATCACAGTGGGACACGTCACAAAGATGGACATTAAAGAGGCTGACCAGACCACTGAATCGTGGTACGTGCCTCACCACAAGGTCCATCACAACGGTAAAGACCGCATAGTATTTAACTGCAGCTACCAGATCGGATCCCAAAATCTGAATAAAGAGTTACTGCCCGGTCCCACACTCGGCCCCTCCCTACTCGGCGTTCTACTTCGCTTCCGCCAGGAAAAGGTGGCCATCAGCGGGGACATTAAAGGAATGTTCCTGCAGGTGAGATTAGTAGAGGAGGACAAGCCCCTGTTACGGTTCCTATGGAGAGAGAAGCCAGGAGATGAGCACCCAGCCATCTACCAATGGGAAGTCCTCCCCTTCGGAACGACGTGCAGCCCCTGCTGTGCTACATTTGCACTACAGAAACATGTAGCAGAGGACCCAGCAGCGGACGAAGAGGTCCGACACAGCGTAAAGAACAGCTTCTACGTAGACAACTGTCTACAAAGCCTTTCAACCCAGGAAGAAGCCGAGGCTCTCCTGATTAAACTCCGCGCCTCATTGATCAAAGGCGGCTTTGATCTCAGGCAGTGGGCCAGCAGCGATCCGCAAGTACTGCGCAGCCTCTCCTCCGAGGACAAGGCAGCCAGCAGCGAGACCTGGATGGCTACAATCCCGGGAGAAGCCCAGGAGATGACCCTGGGATTGGTGTGGCGATTCAAAACAGATTCGCTTCACTACAGACACAAGCCCCTGACTACGGAGCAGGGAAGGCCGGCGGCGGCGCCGACCACCAGACGGAGTGTGTACACAACACTCGCCCGACAATATGACCCGCTAGGATGTATTCTACCGTACACCACCAGGGCAAAAATTATTGTACGAGCATTGTGGGACAAGGACCAGGGCTGGGACGACCCCATTCCCGCACACCTTGCATCCACCTGGAGAGAGTGGGAGATGGAGCTCCACTCACTCCCAGGCGTTAATATGCGCCGAAGCTACTTCCCACCCACGGTGAGGCCAGAGACATGTAAAATGGACTTACACGTCTTCAGTGACGCCTCAGAGGTCGCATACGGATCAGTAGCCTACTTGCGGGCCCAAGAAAGGGGGGGAGAGATCTACACAGCATTTGTCCTCGCCCGCTCGAGAATAGCCCCACGCAAGCAACAATCTATCCCACGCCTAGAGCTCTGCGCAGCCCTAGCCGGAGCGCACCTAGCCACGCTCATCCAACGTGAGCTCACCATACCGGTGTCTAGAACAATCCTGTGGTCAGATTCCACGACAGTACTCGCCTGGATCAAATCGGACTCATGCAAGTACAAAGTCTTCGTGGGAGTCAGAGTCACCGAGATTCAAGACTTAACCGAAGAGTTAACCGGAGAAACAGAGTGGCGCTACGTTGATACAAAACAGAACCCAGCTGACGTCATCACCCGGGGGATGCCCCTGGATGACCTCACCCGTCGCAATGTCTACAGTGACGGCCCCGCATTCCTAAGACTCCCGGAAGGACAGTGGCCCAGGCCTATCCCGAGGGAAGCAAGTCCAGAGGAGGTGGAAAATAAGAAGTCTGTGTTCTGTGGATTGAGCACCGTAGCCTCCACCGACCCTAACATAGACGATTGCACGTCCATAGAGAGTGCACAACAAAGAACATTCCTGCGGTACCACCCGGAGTGCAAGTCCCCCGCTGATATGTCAGCAGCTAACTACGAGGAAGCAGAATTGCTTCTACTGCAGCGAGCCCAGAGAGACTCGTTCCCCGATGAATTGGCCTGTCTACAGGGAGGAAAGCCCGTACCATCCGACAGCAGATTAATTCATCTAGCCCCCGAGAGCGACGCTCATACCCTCATCAGAGTGGGTGGTCGCCTACGCAGAGCCCCCAATCTACCGGATGACATTAAATACCCGATCGTATTGAACAGCCGACACAAGGTCACAGAGCTGATTATAAAGAAATACGATGAGGATGTACATCACGCAGGAGCAGAAAGAGTCTTCGCGGAAATCAGACGTCGTTACTGGATCCTACAAGGAAGAGAGGCGGTACGACGCTTCCAGCGAACATGTCTAGACTGCCGCAAGTGGCGCGCGCAGCCCAGCATACCAAGGATGGCTGACCTTCCTCCATGTCGCCTCCGAATCGGTGACAAGCCATTCCACTCAACGGGTATGGACTGCTTTGGCCCGCTGCACATAAAGAAAGGAAGAGGAACCGAGAAGCGGTGGGGTATTGTATTCAAATGCATGACCACCAGAGCGATACACATCGAGCTTCTCCCGACCATGAGCACAGACTCATTCCTTATGGCCTTCCGTAGATTCACATCACGGAAAGGAAGACCGTCTACCCTATTGTCCGATCATGGGACAAACTTCAAAGGCGGCGAAAGAGAGCTGAGAGAGAGCTTCCAAGCTATGGGCCCAGAACTTAAGACCCACCTCGCTCCGGCACAGGTTGATTTCCAATTCAACCCCCCAAACGCACCCCACTTCGGTGGCACTTGGGAACGAGAAGTGCGCTCCATAAAGACAGCCCTGTACGCAGTACTTGGGGCCCAGACTGTGGCGGAAGAAGTCCTAATGACAGTCCTCACGGAGATTGAGGGAGTACTTAACTCGAAGCCCCTCGGATATGTCTCCAGTGATGTGGCGGATATCGACCCAGTTACCCCCAACACACTCCTGATGGGGCGGCTAGATCCCGCGTTACCCCAGACAATGTACCGGCCTGAAGAAGCGAACGGCCGACGAATGTGGAGGTACAGCCAAGTATTAGCCGACAAGTTTTGGAACAGTTTCCTACTGCACTACCTACCGTCTCTACAGACCCGCCAGAAGTGGGTAAAGGAGAGAGACAATTTGACAGAAGGAACAGTCGTCATGATTATTGATCAATCACTGCCCAGAGCTATGTGGCCGGCCAGCCGCGTAAGCAAAGTGATCACCGGTGCCGACGGCAAGGTCCGAGCAGCTGAAGTGCTTGTCCAGGGTCGCACTTACACCCGTCCCGTGGCGAGGCTCATAGAACTGCCCCGACTCCCAGACACAATCGATGATGACCATGACCCTATAACCCTATGACTTTGTGAAGTTGACTGACCCCTACAGCAAACCCTTATGTGTAAATAGACAACGCGATTAATCTGTCTCTGCTTAACTGATTAGGTCTGGGACCAATCAGGGGGTGGCTGTTGTGAAGGGCCAGATTAAACCGAATATATATATTTATTTATATATATATATTTAATTGTATTTGTATATTCTCTAATATTCCCTGATATCCCTTGTATATTCCTTGTACAATATGCATTGAATATCCATTCTAGCCTACTGAACATCCCATAATAGTCTCCATTCTACTATTGGTCGAGACCTTGGTGCCAGGCTGCCATACCTCCCAGACCCAGTTCAAACGTACCGCTCAACATGTACGAACAAGTCCTAGTTCCGCGTAGGAATCTGGCTACCGCACCACTAATGGGACTATTTGTTCATAGTGCGTATATATACTGCGCTACTAAAGTAGGACTTCCTTTTCAGTCCAGTTTCTTACCCTCCAATAGAGTCACAGACGTAAAGCCTCCCCGCGACGCCACGTGTGGGAGTAAGGCCAAGTTCGCCTACCATCGGTATTGAGACATCGTGTATATTAATATTTGAATAGTCATATTTGGCACTATATCGTTGAGTTGGACGTAGTCTATTAAGCTAATAATAGTCTGTTAATATATAGTGCTTCGTGCGGTGAGAATACTACCGTAGTCAGCACCCCATCGTTTCGGGCAGAGAACTGGCTGCTTATCCAGGGTGGTTGACCCCACGTGAAGCTGCACCCGAGGAGCCCCAGAGCCGACGAACGAGTGGACCTGCATACCGGATTATTCTACCGACGACAGCCCGCCTTCCCAGGCATGGATTATGCTTTGTATACGTTGATTATTCCATGGATAAAGACCCCCGACACTGCCGTGTGTTGGAACCCCCCCCCCCTGGAGAGGACGCAAGGTGAGGAGACGCTCTGCAAGACGAGGTCGCTTCACGTCTCTCCTCCGTGGACCGGAGGACGCCGGCCCACAAAGAGTCCACCTGCTTTCATCTGTGGTCCAAGGATCGCCGGCGCATTGAACGGCACTACAGTGGGTTCACCTGGGATACCCTTGGCCGGATGAGGCAGCCGGATTCTACCCCCCCCCCCCCTCCTACTCCTGTCGGCTTACAAGCGACCGGATTAACCCCCCCTTGGTGTATCCAGTATATAATCATTAAAGTATCATTGCTGTTATTCCTTAAACTATTCCAGGTCGTATATGTACCACCTTCGCCTTCAGAGATTGGACATTCTCTATTGATATACCGACGAATACTCTTGCCATAAAAGTGCATACTAATTCCCATTCATAAATGTGATTGATTTGATTAAGTGCTTGCTCTACACACCATCGCTGTGTAGAAATAAAGACCTATTTCTAATTCGTACATTTGTGTTGGATCCGTTTCATCTACGTGACAGTGTTCATCATAATATATTTATGCCGAGTACTGGGTGGCCGAATATTAAGTACAAAGGTAGTGGTAGTAAGTATCATATCTAGTAATACAGTCAGGGAATTGTACCCCTCAGTTACAGGTAGCATTGAGCTGAAGAAGTTGATTCTAGGTAGTACGTCCATCTTAACTATTGATATCCGTGCCTGTACTGAGTTTTTAAGTTTTGACCACCTGTCAAGGTCGTCTTTGATTTTGTTTTAGATTTTTATGTAATTGTGCTTCACCGTTTGTCTTATGGTGGGGAATATTTCCACTCCCAAACATCTAAAGTGTTTTACCATAGGTATCTCTTCTGGGAGGGTTATATTTCTTTTTGCAGGGGCGTTAAGTGGAAGGAAAGCCGACTTCGGCCAATTTATCTTAAATCCTGATAAATCTCCAAAGTCCTCAATCAACTTGAGCAGATGAGGCAATGTGGTGTTGGGGTTTTGCATGAACAGTATTACATTGTCCGCATATAAACAAATTTTATGTTGTGTGCCCTTGATTACGATTGGTTCTATGGATTGGGGTCAAATTCGATTGTGACCTAAAGCTGGACAAGCAGATCAATACTGTGGTGGGAAGGAGCTTTTTCCAACTTAGGAGGCTGTCCAAGGTCAAACCTTTTTTATCCCGTTCCGTTTTTGAAACGGTTATCCATGCTTTTATGACCTCTCGCCTTGATTACTGTAATGCCCTGTACGTGGGCGTCAGTCAGGCCTCCCTCTCTCATTTGCAGTTGGTGCAAAACGCCGCTGCCCGTCTGCTGACGGGAACGCGAAAGCGGGAGCACATTTCCCCTGTGCTGGCTGCCCTCCACTGGCTTCCTGTGCGTTTTAGGATTGATTTTAAGGTTTTACTGTTAAATGTTTGAACGGCTTGGCACCGGGTTACCTCTCAGACCTGCTGGAACCCTATGTTCCTCCTCTTGGCCGTTCCAAACTCCAGGCTGAAGCTTAGGGGGGACCGTGCTTTTGCAGTGGCAGCCCCAAAGCTCTGGAATGAGCTGCCACTGCATGTTAGGCAGGCCCCCACTCTGCAGGTGTTTAAATCACGCCTCAAAACACACTTATTTGCTCTGGCTTTTGTTTTTTAAACCGTTTTTGAGAGACTGGCCTTTTTTATGTGACACATTGTACTCTTTTATTATGTGCTTTTATTCCATTTTTATGTTTTATGTGTTATCCCATGTTTGTGGACTTGTACAGCACTTTGGTCAACTTTGTTGTTTTAAATGTGCTATATAAATAAAGTGGATTGGATTGGATTGGATTGTCTTATATATTGTGCTAAAGGCTCTAATGATAGATCGAATAGCCCGGGACTAAGAGGGCAACCCTGTCTAGATGAGCGTGATACCGGAAAGATTCCGGAGGTGATTATACCTGTTGTAATCATGGTCGATGGGTCTTTGTATAATACTTTAATCATATCAATGAAACCTTTACCTAACCCCATCCTATCTAATACTGCCCATAGATACGACCATTCCAACCTGTCAAAAGCTTTCATTGCATCCAGGGACAGCATCGCCTTAGGCGTGGTCTCGTCCTTGTCAGCATCTAGTACGTGCAGTAATCGTCTTATGTTATCAGTGATCAAGCGGCCACTTATGAAGCCAGTTTGGTCCGGATGAACTAAAGACGTCATATGCTTTTGTAATCTGATGGCTAATACCTTAGAGTACAGTTTGATATCGGTTCCGAGGAGGCTTAAGAGTCTATAACTACCGCACTCGGTGGGGTCTTTGTCTTTTTTAAGGAGGACTGTTATGAGTGCAATATTGTCATTCTTATGGAAGTTCCCCTCCTTGACTGAGTATAAAATCATATTTAGTAATAAGGGTACAATTATGTCCCAACAAGAGAGGTACATTTCTGGTGGGATACCGTCTCTTCCAGGAGCCTTACCACTTTGCATTTTGGATATGGCCTTCTTGAGTTCCTCTAGTGTGATCGGTGTTTCTAAATGATTCTAAGGCTAAAATCATTGTCACTATTATTTTTGCCAAACATGATACATAGATATTAATGTAATTATCTCAAAGACACACATGTCAACATAAATCTTTACTCTTTTGTGCCAAAGTAAACCCACAAAGCTTATATTCACATTAGTTATTTCCATTTCAGTGTATAAAGATTGCATTTCATCATTTCACTTATTCAAATTATTCACCTAGATTCCTTAAAGTCTTAAACCATGCCTTTCTAAATAATTATATGATTTAATACTAATATAAACTATTTGCAAGTTTTCTTCCGTTCATTATTCCATT
Organism: Notolepis coatsorum; assembly: GCF_963971535.1. Lineage (NCBI taxonomy): Eukaryota > Metazoa > Chordata > Actinopteri > Aulopiformes > Paralepididae > Notolepis > Notolepis coatsorum. The sequence goes on from NC_140170.1 coordinate 147,607,953, forward strand.
AATCCTGTGAATTTGGCCACTTCAATTTTAATATCATTCTGTTCCCCTCATTGAACACATCATTTCAGTGATAATTGTAGTTTAATCAAAGCTATATTTCATATAGAAGATTGCCTAAGCAAAGTTCCCCCTATATTCTTAATCCATATAAAATCCTCCTCCTTCCAACTGTCTGTGTCTCTGTTATCAGAAGAAGTTAGCTTCTCACACCTCTGTGAGAAACAGCTGCTGGCCTGCTTGTATGCAAATGCTCTTTGTCAGCTGTCCCCCTTCCAGTTTCAGTCACAGCATATACTGATCATTGAATTACTTAGTTACAGAATGAGTTATTATTAAAAGATATATACTTTATTATAACTGGCATTGTAAATTAAGTTGTATTTTAATATAGCAATTCACTTTTCCAAAGTAAAAAGGCTTTCTTTAATATCTATTTTACTGGCTACTTCTTGGGCGGTTTCCTTCTCTGTCTCTGTTCTTTGCACAAGGGCCTGATAAATCACACTCTAATGTGATCACTGGTTTTCTTTGTGTTTGTTCCTTTGAAGCTGACCTAGGTGTCTGTATGTAAAGTTGGTCTCTCTGTTGAGACATCCTGCTTGCATTGTTTAGACAACTCGTCCCTATATGACTTTCTAGCTAAGTCACCCAAGGATTTTAATCTAAAGAATTTATCTTGGGTTCCAAAATGGAAGTTAACACTGATTACTAAGAACAAGTATAATTTAACACAGCAAATTATACTACACAAGCCATTTGCTTGCCAGGACCTAGAGGCTTCTGGGTAGGGTGTTTCTAAAAAATGTCAACGCTCATTGAAAAACTACAATTCCTAACGTATTGATGATAATATACATTATAACTGCTGTTGTGACATGGTTATGATGTTTATACTTGAATACGTTTCTTTTGTCAAACAGTCAGGAGAGATTGATTTATGATGTGATGTAATTTGCGGTCCGCCGATGGACCGCACGGGTGGAAGAGGTTAAGAATGCTTTATTGAATCCAGCAGGAGCTCAAGCAACACATTGTAAGGGTGAGAGGTTGAGTGCCCTTTCTTCTAGTTGCAGTGGCACGATAGTGAAGCTGAGTTGGCGGACCTCCCAGCAGGTAGACTGGCCATCGGGCCGGTGGTCCGAACCTGAGTCAGAAAAAGAAAGGGAAAGGATGGAGGAGGGAGAGGCCTTTGCAGGAGCAGCAAGATGCAGGATGTCCATCCCCCACAAGAAGCGGCCACACCAGCTATCCGAGTCGCACACCAGGGGGGTCTGACTGCACCACTCAAGTACCCTTTCTGCTGTACTCTCACTGTTCATGTTAGGATCTCAGACATACAGAGCACCTACATTTTACACACAGCTCTTGTGAAAGCAAACCAAAACACAGCTAAACAAAACCTGCTGTAAATATAGAAATACACAATTTTCTACCTATTCTGTTCTAATTTAGTTCTGTGTTGAAACACTTTGTAAAAGGCCTGTAAGAGCCAATTTACATGGTTGTAGTGCCATGTGTTATATTTTATGCATTTGTTTTGTTTATGTATTTTTGTTGAGTTCTGCCTGTATACATTGTGCCTGCCAGCCTGCCAAATTGGGTTTGTGGCATCAGTTCCCGTTGCTCACCAGTAGGTGACATACGTAGCTACTTAATGGGTAACGGGACTGATGACTGCAGGTGCGTTTGGTTACCGGCAGAGCCTAACAGTTTTTGACCGTCGTCACGTCACGTCACTTCGACACGTTGTTTGGTTATCGTTTTGTTTGTAGTGTATAGTGTTTGTTTGTTCATATTAGCGTTGCCGTTTACTCATATCACAGGCAAATTGTGCTTTCGGTATTTATGAGGTAAATAAACCCATTTGGGGTATTATTGGAACGGACCTTGTGGACATTCATTCTTTCACCAGACGAGTACCCAGCACGAGCAACAGACGTGTCAACTATATGTTTTAGCCGGTATCAGCCTCCTCAAGGGCTTTATAGATTTATTGTTTTGTTAAGTCAAGTTGGCCCTTATACAAGTCAAAAACTGGCTCCTTAGTAAAGATCATTGGGAACCACAGCACAAGTCAATACTGTGGATCAGAGGGAACCACAGAAAGACAAGCAAAGTTATAAGAATAAACTTTGCGCATTGAGAAGACGTTGAGGACAGCGGGGAAGCCATTCAGCCTCGCTTTGATGCGCGCGCGGAGCTGATGCGTTGAGGACTGCGTGGGATTTGCGCAGTTCCAGCTGTGGATGTCAACATGGATGAGCGGAGAAGCGCAGACCGTCAAACCCACTCATCAGAGCTCCAACTCTACAACCATGGTGCCCAACGTCAGTTGCCAACATCCTCCGTGGTAGACTACAAGTATGTGGTAGCGCTACCCTTTTTTCTGGCCATGGTAATGTGTGCACACAACCCTGCATTGGTAGCTGAATGCATTGGTAGCTGAAAAAGACTGCACGTTCCAGTCTACCGTGAACTTTGGATTGAATCCTTTGTGCGCGCCACGCATAATTACCATTGACTTTGAATCCTTTATGCGCGCCACGAACAACAACCGTTGACTTTTGAATCCTTTGTGTGCGCCAGGCATAACGTTACTGTTTCAAACATTTCACTGCGTATTGTCAACATGAGCGTTTCTGATGACAATCATGACATTAATGTTGATCAACTCGTCGGGGCAGAGGCGGCTGTTGAAACTGTCACAATGGAAAAAAGGAAAATTAAACTGACCTATAAGGCTGTAATTGAAAGGTTGGGAAAATTGGAAAATAAAAGATCAGATAAATTAAATAAAGCTAAAAAGTTGTTGCAAATGATGGAGGTATTTATGTACAATACTGATGTGACAGGGGTACAAAGTGTATTGTGTGAATATGTAAGGCTGTGTGAGACAGCCAAATGTGTACAAAATGAATTTATGAATATGTCAACTATGTCCCCGGATGAAAGTGCAATACAAACTGCCTGGTTTGGGTCAAGAATAAACACGTTGGATAGCTTCCACGTGCATGTTGAAAGTTGGCTGGCACAAAATATGGCAATTACGAGTACTGTGGGTGAAGTGCACCCAGAACCACGCACAGAGGAGGTGCACACAGAGGAGGTGCACACTGTCTGTGTAGACACAGAGGATGTGCACACAAAGGAGGTGCACACTGTCAGTGCACCCACAGAGGACGTGCGCCCAGACAACATACAACCAGTGGTTGACGATGTGAAACCAGATGACAGAATTTCAAATATTTCCTTTGGACGCTCACAAAGCAGCAGACAGAGTGGTAGCAGTGCCAGCTCTGAACGCCTCATAGCAGAGGCTAAAAGAGCATCACTGCTGGTGAAAGCAGCGTATTTGAAGGAGAGACAAGCTCTGGAGGATCAAGAGGAAGAGTTAAGGAGGAATAATGAGGAGCAAGAGCAAAAGTTAAGGAGGAATAATGAAGTACTAAGTGAAGAGTTAAGGAGGAAAAAGCAGCAACTTGAAATGGATGCTGAGTTGTCTGCATCCAGTGCTCAATTGGCTGTTCTGAATACTATGTCAGAGTCAGGGAGACGGTCACGAACCTCTAGCCAAAGGCATGTGGGAAATCACACTGGACCTCCTCATTCAAGCCATACTGTGCTAAATCCAACAGCACAGCAATTCAACATTCCTATGCCAGAGCCTGTTGTCAAACCAAAGGTTACACCTCACCTCTTCCACAGGCCACCACAAGGTGGAGCTGCTGCACAGCCACCCCTCTTTCAAATGCCATCACAAGGTGGAGCTGCTGCACAACCACCCCTTTTTCAAATGCCATCACAAGGTGGAGCTGCTGCACAATCACCCCTCTTTCAAATGCCATCACAAGGTGGAGCTGCTGTACAACCACCCCTCTTTCAAATGTCATCACAAGGTGGAGCTGCTGCACAACCACCCCTCTTTCAAATGCCATCACAAGGTGGAGCTGCTGCACAACCACCCCTCTTTCAAATGCCATCACAAGGTGGAGCTGCTGCACAACCACCCCTCTTTCAAATGCCACCACAAGGTGGAGCTGCTGCGCAACCTACACAATTGTATCAACCTTCTCAATTTACAACGGGACAACCATGTGAGCTGGTAAGGAGTTGTCAGCACATGATGCCTGACCGTGGTTACGACATAGCCAAGGGTCTCCTGAAGAAACATTTCAAAATTGCTTCATCATATATTGAAAAGGCCTTGGCGTGGCCCGCAGTTAAGTCTGAGGATGTAAAGGCGCTGCAGGCCTATTCTTTGTTCCTGTGCAACTGTTGCAACGTGATGGCAGAGATGCAACACATGCAGGAGCTCGACATGCCAACCAACATGCGCAGGATTATGACCAAGCTGCCCTACAGGTATAGGGAAAGATGGAGGACAACAGCTCATGATATACTGGAGCGACAAAATCACAGAGCTGTTTTTAATGATCTTGTTACATTCGTGGAACGTCAGGTTACAATCCTTTCGGACCCACTTTTCGGCGACATCCAGGATCAACCAATTGTAAAGGATGGATTGAGTAACAGGAACAAGTCCCAGCCTCAGTCCAGGTTTGGCAGAGCTAAAGGCAACAGCTTTGCTACAACGGTAACACGTCTGGACTCCAAAGAACCAGACTTGAGATCTGTCCATAGGGGGCGTGATTTAAAAATAGAGAAGTCCAGATCTTGTATGTGTTGCTTTGGGGACGACTCTTTGACAGAGTGCCCGTGACTGAAAGGCAAGAACCACAAGGACAAAATTATCTTTGTGAAGCAAAAGGGGATTTGTTTTGGATGTTTGTGTTCCGGTCACATGAGTGGTGATTGCGACAAGCGCCTAACCTGCAGGGTTTGCGGAAAAAAGCATCCAACCATACTTCATATCGACAGGCCATACCCCAGCACAGATCGACAGCCTAAGGCATCTGCTAGCCAGCTAGCGTCACAACAGCCACTCAGACATGTGGTCTTACTGGGGCCGGCGGAGGTGGTTGTAAGCTGTCCATTTTGCCAGTCCAGGTCAGGGAGACAAGATATTGCAAACGTACGCCTTTCTCGACCCTGGCAGTTCTGCAACATTTTGTTCTGAACATTTAATGAATGCATTGAATATGACTGGACGACAGACCAACTTCCTTCTGCGCACCATGGGACAGGAGAAGGTGGTCGCAAGTACCTCCTTGAAGGGTTTGGAGATCTCTGGTCTCAACGGAGACACCTTCTATAGCCTCCGGGAAGTCCTTTCACAAATAAAAATGCCTGTGACCAGTGAACATATTGTCTCACAGGAAGATTTGGTGAAGTGGCCTTACCTGTCTGATGTCCAAATTCCCAGCATAAAGGCGAATGTTGACTTATTGATTGGCACCAATGTACCCAGGTTATTGGAACATTGGGAAGTGGTTAACAGCCGTGGAAATGGTCCGTATGCTGTAAGAACTGTTCTGGGCTGGGCGGTCAATGGGCCCCTTTAAGCAAGCGATGGTCCTGAAAATGGGATTGCAGTGGCCAATGTCAATAGGATTTCTGTGAGCAGATTGGAGGAGATGCTAAGCAACCAATACAACCATGATTTCAATGAAAGGAATTCAGAAGAAAAGGGAATGTCAAGAGAAGATGTTAGATTTCTGAAGATCATGGAGGAATCGGCACAGCTCATGGATGGACACTATAGTATGAAGATGCCCTTCAGGAGTGACCAGATTACTCTGCCCAACAACCTCTGTGTGGTCAAGCAACGGCTACTTGGATTACAGAGGAGGTTCAAGAAAGATGAAATCTTTCACAAGGAGTACACCAGCTTCTTCACTGACGTGATCAGGAATGGTTATGCTGAGGAAGTGCCTCAACATCAGCTATATCGTGGAGTCTGACAAGTTTGGTATGTCCCCCACCATGGTGTACATCACCCAAGAAAGGGCAACTTAAGGGTTGTGTTCGACTGCGGCGCTGAATACCAGGGAACTTCACTGAACAACGAACTGTTACAAGGCCCTAATCTCACCAGTTCGCTACTGGGTGTTCTGGTAAGATTCAGACAGGAGCCAGTAGCGTTCATGGGAGACATAAAATCAATGTTTTACCAGGTCAAAGTTCCTGAAGAACACCGGGATTTTCTTCGCTTCCTCTGGTGTCCTAACGGCAACACAAATCTGGAGGTTGTAGAGCATCGAATGACAGTACACCTGTTTGGGGCAGTTTCCTCCCCAAGTTGTGCGAGCTAGGCACTGAAGAAGACTGCTGAAGACAATCACAATCACTTTGCTGCTGATGTTGTCAAAACAGTCAAACAAAACTTCTACATGGATGATTGCTTAAAGAGCCTACCCACAGAGGAAGAAGCAGTTGTCATGATTCAAGCTCTTTCAGAGATTTGTCAGAGAGGCGGATTCACCTTGACCAAGTGGACCAGCAACAGCCAGTCAGTGTTACGCTTGGTACGCTTCTTTGGCATGATGGACCCAGATGGCAGAGTATAGATGAGACCGGAGACAGAGCTTTTGACGATGAACAGTTTACTAACACACAAGGTACATACACGACACAGGTAACATTTAACAATGACCGCGCACAGCAGGGCAGGACAGACAGGACTATATACACAAGACTAATTGACAAGACACAGAGGGTAATTTACAAATAAGACACAGGTGTGGTAGACAGAAACAATAGAGCACAGAGTACTGGGAAAACAATAACAAACAACCAGACTAAAACATAATTACAAACCACAGACAGGGGAACACAAGACTAACAAAGTGGAGACAACAGATAATAAACACAACAAACACAACTGACAATAAATAACAATAAGTTAGTGTGTGAGCTGATGCCAGATTGGCATCAGCCCACCGGGTGGCAATGTAGACTGAGGGTTATTGTTAATGGGAGGTACTTGTGATGACTGTCTGAGTCCTGGTCCCACAGGGCCAGGACCGGAGGAAGTGTTACAAGTCAGTACTGCAGTCAATTGCAGAAGAGCACCTGGCAAGAGATTCGAAAGAGTTGAATCTGGACAGAGATGAGCTTCCGATGGAGAGAGCCCTGGGGCTACTGTGGTGTGTGGAAACTGACACGTTTAAATTCAAAATGGTCAGGAAGGAGCAACCGCATACCCGGCGAGGTCTACTGTCCATTGTAAGTTCAGTGTACGATCCCCTGGGTTTCATTAGCCCAGTTACACTGCCTGCCAAGTCCATGCTGCAGGAACTGTGTAGAAGAGGGTGCAGCTGGGATGAGAACATTCCAAAAGATATTGAACACCAATGGATAAGATGGTTGGAGGAACTGGAAAAGATGACGTCATTCAAAGTCAACCGATGTGTTAAACCCAAAGACTTTGGACGCCCCACTCTGGCAGAATTGCATCACTTTTCCGATGCTAGCGAACATGGATTCGGGACTGTTGCCTATCTTAGGCTGCAGAACAGCAAAAACAGTATCCATGTTTCCTTCATGTTTGGGAAAGCAAGAGTCACGCCCCTGAAACATGTGACCATTCCACGTCTTGAACTGACAGCTGTGGTCCTAGCAGTCCGAGTGGACCAGATGTTGAAGACTGAGCTTCAACTGCCACTGGATCCATCAACATTCTGGACTGACAGCACGTCAGTTATCAAGTACATACAAAAACGAGGACAAGCGCTTTCATACCTTCGTGGCAAACAGGGTGTCAACCATTAGAGAAATGACTGACGTGTCTCAATGGAAGTACACCAACACCAGAGACAACCCTGCTGATGACGCATCCAGGGATATGAAAGTTGAAGAACTGCTGACGGATGACCGATGGATTGAGGGCCCAAAATTCCTCTCTCAGCCCGTGGAGAAATGGCCTTCTTATACAGCAGACTGCATTATGGCCAGCGACGATCCAGAAGTCAAGAAGCCTGTTGCTGTGAATGTGATCATCACAGACTCACCTAGTGCTACAGAACATCTTGTCACTTACTTCTCTGAATGGAAAAAGCTCAAGACAGCTGCAGCATGGTTTCTAAAGGTGAAGAGGACTCTTCTAGAACTGGCACAAAGGAGAAAGGAGTTGCAGGCTGTTAAGGTCCTTGAGAAGGATACACGTGGTGCTTCCAGGCACATTGAGTCAGAGATGGAATAGGCCAAAGGAGCCCTGAAAGGGCAGACCTTGTCATTGGATGACCTATTGAAGGCTGAAATTTCCATCATCCGATACTGTCAGCAACAAAGGTTCCAGAAGGAAATGGCCACACTAGCAACTGGAAAACCAGTTGCACGAGACAGTGTGACCTACAAGCTGGACCCTCGAATGGATGATGGACTTTTGAGAGTTGGTGGACGACTGAGTAGAGCAGCGATGCCTGAAGAAAGAAAACATCCACTCATTCTGTCTAAAGATCAGTACATTTCCACACTCATACTGAGGCACATCCACCAACAACTAGGACACAGTGGAAGAAACCATACATTGTCAAAGCTTCGTAAGAAGTTCTGGATCACAAACGCCAATTCGGCTGTGAGGAATATCATTGGAAAGTGCGGGTTTTGCAGGCTCCATTGTGCAAGGGTAGGAGAACAGAAAATGGCAGATTTGCCCAAGGAAAGGCTTCTGCCTGATTTACCCCCCTTTACGAATGTTGGCGTTGACTATTTCGGGCCATTTGAAGTGAAGAGAGGCAGGAGTACATGTAAGCGCTACGGAGTAATTTTTACCTGTTTCTCAAGCAGAGCTGTCCACTTGGAAGTGGCGCCTTCTCTGGATACAGATGCGTGCATCAACGCCATACGTAGATTTATCTGCAGAAGAGGCCAGGTATCCCAGATGCAATCTGACAATGGAACAAACTTTGTGGGAGCAGAGCGAGAGTTGAAGGAGGCTCTTGCAGCTCTGAATCATGAACGTTGCAAGGAGCTTTGCTCCAAGATGGAATTCACTGGAAATTTAACCCACCAGGAGCATCCCACCAGGGAGGCGTGTGGGAGAGAGTTATCCGCATGGTAAGGAAGGTTCTCGCATCTGTTTTACATTTGCAAACTTTGGATGACGATGGATTGCACACTGTCATGTGCGAAGTGGAGGCAATATTAAATGACCGCCCCATCACCAAACTGTCCGACGATCCCAACGATCTTGAACCACTCACTCCCAACCATATTCTCCTGATGAAAGGCAAGCCACTCTTATCACCTGGGCTCTTTGTGAAGGAGGATCTGTATGTGAAGAGGAGGTGGAAGCAAGCTCAGTATATTTCTGGACTTTTCTGGAAAAGATGGGTGCAGGAGTACCTCCCTCTCCTCTAAGAACAGCAAAAGTGGAGTCAGCCCAGGAGAAATTTTGTACCTGGAGATATTGTCGTGGTAGTCGACTCTGCAGCTCCTCGAGGCTCTTGGCTCCTCGGCAGAGTTTTGGAGACCTTCTCAGACAAGAACAGCTTGGTGCGCTCAGTGCGTCTGAAGACCAAAACAAGTGTTTTAGAGCGACCAGTAACCAAGCTTTGTCTTTTGCACGAGGCAATAGTCTCAAATATTTGATTTGTTTTGTGGTTATGGCACACTTTGGCTCTTTTTGTTTTTATGTTTTTATGTTATAACATTTAACAATTAGAGGCAGAGTGTAAGAGCCAATTTACATGGTTGTAGTGCCATGTGTTATATTTTATGCATTTGTTTTGTTTATGTATTTTTGTTGAGTTCTGCCTGTATACATTGTGCCTGCCAGCCTGCCAAATTGGGTTTGTGGCATCAGTTCCCGTTGCTCACCAGTAGGTGACATACGTAGCTACTTAATGGGTAACGGGACTGATGACTGCAGGTGCGTTTGGTTACCGGCAGAGCCTAACAGTTTTTGACCGTCGTCACGTCACTTCGACACGTTGTTTGGTTATCGTTTTGTTTGTAGTGTATAGTGTTTGTTTGTTCATATTAGCGTTGCCGTTTACTCATATCACAGGCAAATTGTGCTTTCGGTATTTATGAGGTAAATAAACCCATTTGGGGTATTATTGGAACGGACCTTGTGGACATTCATTCTTTCACCAGACGAGTACCCAGCACGAGCAACAGACGCGTCAACTATATGTTTTAGCCGGTATCAGCCTCCTCAAGGGCTTTATAGATTTATTGTTTTGTTAAGTCAAGTTGGCCCTTATAAGGCCTAATATTCTAATAATATCTTTCCAATATAATTTTTCCAAGATTTTCAATAATCTTGAGAGGTTGTTTTGGTTTCAATTGCTAATTTATTCTTTATTCAATTTATCATTTATTCTTTGTTGTCCTGATGGAAAATATTTACCCTGACTTTGTTTATAGTTGTAAGTTCTGCCTTGAATTTTTTGTCTTACAGTTTTTTGCACATCAGAGTGCAATGTGCAAAAACAGAATGCTATACTCCTCATTTTGGGTTCAGAATAAAAATACCAGTGTCAAATCAGAGAATAGTATAAGCACACGTTTATCACAGCACCAGAACAGTGGATATGTTCATTGTTGAAGTTTAATTATTGTTGCATTTTCAAATACAACGGCCATTATCAAATAATGCGGTCAAACACAAAATACTTGTTACCAAAAGAGACTATGGTCATTTCCTCATAACCCCTGTGATAGACTGCAGTATTGTGCTTGTGTTTCTATGAAAGACAAACAAAATATTTGATTATTTGAAGTTTAATCATTACAGTAAAGAAAAAGACATACAGTAATGCTCTGTATTGTACAGTAAAAATAAAAACAGTTACAGTACTGTAAACAAACTAGTGTACAGTAAAGCAGCAAGTTTGCAAGACAGCGCTGTAAGAATCTGGTTGTTGGTGTGTGGACCCAGGCGCAATACAGGAATGAGAGAGAGGCAGGACACAAGCGGGGTGTAGTTGAGAAGAGGCTTTACTTCACTTCTTTGGAGTACAACTACAACAACAAAACAATAAAGACGAGTACCACAGCCTAAGCTGGCAGATAATGATTATATAACAAAGGGTACGAATTAGAGACAACACGGAAGGGTGCTGAATCACAACCACAATGGTATAATAATGTTCTAACAACAACGGACGACACAGAATATATAGGAGGACTAATCACACTGATTACTAAACAGGAACAGCTGGGGAAGAGAGGAACATGAATATGGATACACACAGGAACATGAATACACAGAGGGGACAAGACTAGACACTAACAATAACAGGGATAATAGGGACACATAATACAATGAATACAAGGACACTAGACTAATAGGCAGACATCTGAACATACCGGGGAGCACACAGGACCAATAACAAATACAAGGGGAACACATTAATACACACATTCAATAATCTCCAGAGTAGGCACTCCTGCAGTACCGCAAACAGAGCGCCAGAGGGTGGCAGAGTATTGTCTGTGTCCAGATAGTTCAGATTATGACAAGCGCTAATACAAATATTTTGGAGTGCCACCCCTGACACTGGGCTGTGATGTCTTCACATGCCTCATCCATGGCCTGAAGGAGTGTTGCCTCCTCATATGGACAGCGATCATACACCTTCAGTTCTTTTTTTTTATCCACTTTTTCTCCCATTTTCTATTTTCTCCCATCCCAATTTGGTATATCCAATTCTTCCCTCCCCTGTCTTGAATGTTGCTAGACTATGCCTCCCACAGGTCGGTTGTAGTGAGGACAGAAGCCTTGCATCACGTGTCCCCTCCGGTACACGAGGAGGCTCACGCTGCCCCCGTCACTTCCTGCTTCCGTCGCACCGGCGTCACCAAACCGACCTGTAGGAGTCGCTGTCCACAACGTCAAATCCCCACCCACCGGCTTTCCCACCCTCTAACACTTGCCAATTGTGTTAGTATGAACGACCGGCCAGGCGGTAGCAACGCCGAGAACTGGGCTCGAACCCAGCATCTGCTGCGTTAGAGGCGAGCGCCTTGCCCACTGCGCCAATCAGCCGCCCTATACACCTTCAGTTCTAAAGTAAAGATAACATTACAAAAATAATTCACACCCACACTTTAGTATTCATGAAATATAATGTAACAGACAGCAATATCAATTTTACAATTACTGTAATTAAATATACAGTTACTGTACAGTAAATGCCACATATTGACTTACTGATTATCTCTCGTAAAAATTCTTATAATGGATGCCACCGTTGACCTGTTCAGGTTTGACTGCACCACCCTGCCAGCTTCAGCCATTGTTAGACCTCGGTCGGTGGTCAATAAAAATGGCTTGAATTTATATAGTGCCTTTCACGTACCCAAAGCGCTTTACAATAAAAAGGGGGAAGGGAGAAGGGAGAAGGGAGAAGGGAGAAGGGAGAGGATAACGGTGACCTAAACTAAGAAACTAAATACAAAAACAGAACAGAACAAACAGAAAAAAACAAAATAGAACAAAACAGAATGAATAGGATACTCAGGAGCATCAGAGACCATAGGCCTGGGTGAAGAGATAGGTATTCAGCAGGTTTTACTGTAAACTGGACAAGACAATTACCATTTCGGATGTCCATGGGGAGGGATTTCCAAAGGGTGGGGGCAGCCACAGTAAAAGCCCTGTCCCTGAAGGTCCGCAATCTGGCTTGTGGGATGGTAAGTAGGCCTGTGTCAGAGGAGCGGAGATTCCGGGAAGGGGTGTAGGTGTGGAGAAGGTCGGATAGGTATTGAGGGGCGGTGGTGTGTAGGGATTTATATGTCAGCAGGAGGATCTTGAAGGTGACACGATATTTTACAGAAAGCCAGTGGAGGTGTATGAGGGTGGGGGTGATGTTCTGCCAGGGTTTTGTGCGGGTGAAAACAATTGTGGCTCTCATTTCATTTTAGATAGATGTTCTTCTGCCTCCATGGCCACGACCACGACCATGCCCACGACCATGACCCTGTCCTTCGTTGCCAACCTCAGCTCCACCGACTTGCTCCATGTTGTCAGAAACTGCCATTCAGGTTTCTAAGCAGCCTTTTATGTAGTGGTGAAGAGATTATCAATGTGTTGCAATGCTACTCACCTGGGCAAGGTTGTTGAAGTTTCAAGTTTTCAAGTTTGCTTGGTTCTGTATGAGCCTCTGAGAGTGTGCTTCATACAGTAAAAAAGTAAGTAAAAGAGGAATATACAATATACAATCTAAAGTACAACCTAAGTACAATCTAAGTACAATGAGTAAAACATTTGTAAACAATGAGGTACAAATGCAGACAATGAGGTACAAAACTTTAAGGTAAGGTGAATGCAAATGAGGTATGAATGTAGTGCAAATCTCTTTAATAGATACATAAATAAATAAGGTAATGAGACATTAGTATAAACACCTGTTGAATTGATTTAGTGATCTGCATTTGTAGCAATAAACAATTGAACATTGTTGTAATATTAGGTGGCTGTATTCTGAGAATGGAGCATAATGATTTGAGTTTGGCACTTTGTATTAACAGTTTTGTACTTTGAATTTCAGCATAGCAAAATTTGTCAAAGCAATCGTAAAAAACGAATATCCCAAATTTCCCAATCTTATAAAACGTATTTTGCCAGGTCAAATTGTAAATATCAAATGTCAAAACTCATATATGTTTATGGTCTAATTTTGAATGCAATAGAAGAAATAGCAAATCAGACAATAAAAGTATTAGGTAAAATCAGGTGTCGGATGATAATTTCATGAATCAGAGTTGAATGTTTTATGGCTTTCTGTACACACAGATATATGAAAGAAAAACATTTGAAAATGAGACCCATTGTTTTGCATATTAACTGACACAAAGGTAAATTAGTGGATTGCGTTGATAGTTGTGTAGTGATGATTTGTTGATTGATTGATTGATTGATTAGCTTGAGGCATTTTCAATTTTATATGTTATTTCGGACAAATGGGGGCCGCTTGACCGCAAATTCCCGGGCTGCTTTTTGTTGCCAGTCCGCCCCTGGCCTACACCCTAGGCTCTGTTACCCATACTGTACGATTCTGAACTCTGTTGCCTATGCTCAATTTATACCTATATACTGCTTTCCCTGTCTACCCATATACTGTATGATAACATGTACAACAATGCTGTATATACCGCATATTTACATGTATATCTTTATATTACCACATATATATACCCATATTTGTCTGAATATACCTGCATATAACCCCTCTATATACTTGCTTGTACACCTGCACATAATCCTTAGCTCTGTATGATAACATGCACTATAATGCTGTATATGCCATATATATATTTATACCGCATATATACCTATCCTCACCTCACGCTGCTGGCCAGTAGTAGTCATACTGTCTCTATTTATATAATACAACTCTGTACATACATCTGATTAGCAATACACTCAGTAGTACTAATTTGTATATTTTGTACCCAGTTTAACCACCTGTACATTGTATATTGATGTTGCACTTTACTGTTACATTTGCACTCTGGTTGGATGCCAAACTTATTTCTGTTGTACTGTACATGTGCTGTATACTGACAATACATTTTAATCTAATCTAATTCAAAGTTAATTTTGTCTGCTTATTATTTAAACTGCTTATTTGTATCTTTACTATCATTTGCAAGCCCTAATAAGATAAATAACTTACAGAAACCATTTGAGGAAGAAGGCTGATATGTTTCAAGGGGAGAGGGAAGTAAACACCATAACCTCAAAAGTGAATGTAAATTGTAACACAAAAACACAACCATGAATATTTGATTAACACGTCTAAGTAAACACATTGAGGTGTTCAAAGTGTGACAGAAATGTCTTATTTTGCAAAGCGTGGAGATGTACATCTGCATAAGCCTTTAATACCATTTTAACAGCCAATTTGCAGCTGCAGTGTTAGCCCTATTCCATTTGCCAAACAATGTGAAACAAAGTCAAAGATTTGGTAGAATGCAAATCGTGTTTTTCAATATAATTTCTTAACGGATGTTAAAATTACCCGAAATGTTAGGACTGTTGTTATGAAAATAAGATGCCTTAAGCCCTTTGGACTTTATTCTTTTTACTTTTTTACCGTATGAAGCACATTCTCAGGGGGCTCATACAGAACAGAACCAAGCATTTCACTGTAATGTATGTACTTTATATGTGAAAAATAAAACAAAACTTGAACTTGATGTCTATCCCCCTGGATATCAACAAAATCAAGCCATTTCAGATATCCAATCAGCTTCCTTTGAAATATTGCATAATACAAATGGTCTGATTGGCCCATCAGTCACATCTAGCTGCTCTGATTGGCCCATCAGTCACATCTAGCTGCTCTCTGACTCAGAGGACTAAAAGGAGGAGTGCTTAACAAACACGTATAACAAATCAAATGATACATCTGAAGCTGAAATGATACTTACAACATTAACAGTCCACAATAAGCAACGTATGACTGAATTAACCCGTTCACTACCACACTACCGAAGGTTAACCTTTCACTACCACACTACAGACTTTTTGTTTGAAGTCCTTTCGTTTTCAGAGCTTTTCAGTAAGTACACTTTTCTGTTTAGTTTAGTATTATTCCCCAGATCCAGGGGGGGATGAAAGGTTGACTGTCTGCATTTTGGCGTTATCCGGTTAAGTTGTTTTAGCAAAAAGCACTTAGAGGTGCCGGTATAAGAGAAACGATGACGCCTCAACAGGATCATCGATCATTGTCTTCACACTAGGGTTTCTGCGTGTACTGCGGCGCTCGCATAATGACCTGCCACCCGAGCCCGGGCAATATGAGTGGCAATGGAAATATTAATCAAAAAGATTTGCTGAAATGCCATGTAGAATTACACTCCTCCCCGGTTGCAAAAAGCTGTTAGTGAGATGATAGATGTTGGAAAAATGCAGATGTTTTGTAACTCTTGCTTTTTATTAGTGGGAACATCTTCCACAAGGAGCTGAGATTACTCCGCCGTGGGGCTGAAACACAAGTGACTCAAGTCTCTAAACACGCAGTCTTACAATCTCACAGTGAGGTGGTTAATATGCCAGAGCAAACGCACACCACTGAAATTTAAGATATTGGATTCAACTGTTTGAACAGTTTATTATAAATGACAGCAACAGCTGCTCACCAAGGCCAAGGAATCATAATGAATCTAGAAGATTAACACTTTTTTGTTTTGTTTGTTTGTTTGCAGCAGCTGGTGCATATTTGTTGTTGTTGTTGTTGTTGTTGTTGTTGTTGTTTTCTTTCAACCAGTTATAGGTAGGGCATCACAGAAACTATATTTCCAAAATGTTCAAATGTTGCTCTGTTTATATCCTCACACATTACTGTCAATTTGTACAGTAACACAAATGTCTTTAAGTTGAAAGTTGAATATTGCGGTACAATCTGACATGTGTCTAACTCATTTAATAATTTTCCCTCTCTATGCTATTGATTCCAAACTGTTCTCTCTGAACATCTTAAGATATTGACAAAAAAACAGCAAGGCTGTTTCACAATCCATGTGTTATGAAAACACATAATAAACCAACACCAAATCTTTGAAAATCATACTTTGTTGTCAGCATTTATAGGTGTTGGTGTCCTTTCATCCATTCAATAGTAAAATAAAGAAAGAGGGTCATTAGAGGGTTGCCATGCTTCAATGTTCTTCAAGTGCACTTGGACAACCAAAATGTATGTAACATAACCTGAAGGCTGTTTTCCCAATATAAGGCATCTTCATTTAAAAATATCGAAGGCAGTTTAAAAAGCAAACAATAATGTTTTATACTATAAAATAATTGGGGTTCCGATATAAATGAAGCCATTATGGTGGAAAACAGCCTTCAGCTTATGTAAAGTTATTGTTGGTTCTCCAAGTGCACTCTGAGAATGATGGCAACCGTCTATTCATGACACTATATTCTCTATCAGCAGTATGTGAGAATTCTTTAGAACCTTTATTTAACCAGGCAGGTCAATTAAGAACAAATTCTTATTTACAATTAATGTTGTTGTTTTAGATTTGATGCCAGGGCCCCATTCCCTGTATGTGGCTAACAGAGTTAGCCGGATAATCTTTAGGATAACTTGACATAAGTCAGTCTTTTCGGTTCCACAAAGCAGGTTTGGCTAAATCACTATCAAAAAATTTGAACCTGATCCATCGCAGGTTTAGTTAAGTTAGCTGGATATGCTGGCCACTCCCTCGGAAAAAAATGCCAGCTCCCTTCCTCAGAGATCCCATTATACCATTCTGCTTAGTTTTTCTAGACAGGTCGCGAGCAGCCGCAGGATGATTTCTAGAATGTTGTGGTGACCCATATTAAGAGACATTCACTAAGGTGGGCTTGTGCCTTTAAGAGCGGGGGTTTACTGTTTAGGGGAAAGGGTAAATACCACTTCCGGTTCCGGGTTGAGGGTTGGTTGTTATTGTAAATGCTATGTGTAGTGATAAGTAAAATACCTCGACTCGAACTACGTCTCTGGCTCGCTATTTTCTTATAGCCACAATGTATTGATTTCATAGAATGTGTAGGCCAATAATTAAAAACAATTCAAATACATTAAACTGGTAACAGAAATGCTTTTGAAATGTAAAATAATAGACCTAAAATGCTGATAATAAATCATATTCAGCCTATGGATTTACTTGGTCCTAAATAATGCACGTCATAGCTATATGTGACACACACTATGTGGTTATTTTAATAACGGAGCATTGCAAATGTGAATCCTGCGGGGATATTTTTTATGAATTAAACTTGGATCCGAGGTGATTGTAAAAGGCCTATCGGGCGTTTGGCTCTGATCCGTTTCATATTCTCCGCTGTGGATGTATTTGCTAAACCGGAGCGCCCGGATTGTGTTTCATTCAAGCATAAATTGTAGCGTCTTTACGCGTGGATTGTGGATGTGAATTACGAGGAATCTGAATCTGTGGATTGTTGAATTGTATCACTGTCACACGTTATTGCGATATTGTAACTGGGATTTAAATGTCTGATGAGGAGATGCACTGTTTGATGGACTTGATGAAGTGGACGTGGGAAAAGTGAATGAGCATGTTATTACAAATAGACAAGGCCACGCTGGTAATTACAGTAGATACTTTCTGTAATTACAACGTAGGGAAGCCTTTGATGTTTTGATGAATGAATTTGAGAAAATGCATCAATCTGTTCAAGCACTGTTATCTGATGATGAAAAAGAGGGTGATGAACATGACTATAAACCAAAGGTTAATCAATTCAATGCATTTATGGATGATGTCCGAAACAGATTAAAACCTGATTAATAGTGAAACTGTTAATAGCCTCCATGCTTATTAGTGCGTCCGAACGTTTGCATGTTTACATTTTTACATTTAGTCATTTAGCTGACGCTTTTATCCAAAGCGACTTACAAGTTCTGTACGACAAGTCATCAGGAAGGGCACAACTCTATCATTTGATCATCAAAGTGTTGAGTGCTACACTAGGTTAGTATATTAGGTGCATGACAGTAAGGATAGTTAGGGTTAGATTATTATTTATTTATTTTCATTTCAGATAATGGTTGATACTTGATAATGCTTCAACCACCTCCTATAATAGTGGGGTTCGCTGCTCTCTGACACCGTTATTTCGGGGGTCGCAGCTTGAAAACGTTGGGAACCCCTGATCTACACATACATGTATTTATATAGTACATGATACCTAAGCACACAGTACATTATATCCTCATAAGTATCTATTCATTCCTATCAATTAGATACTCCTTGGGCTTGTTTTTATCTATACTTATTCTGAAATAGTTGAAATAATTATTTTCGCTAGCAAGATCTCATTTGATGATTCATTCATTAAGCCTACTGCCAGCAGGTACATTTAAAGAAATATAATCTGATTGATTGGGGTAATGAGGCACTTAAAATTAGCCTATACATTTTCCCAACACTTACGCATTTAACTTGTCCGCAATATTTTCCCATAAGAAAATCCTGGTTTCGGTGATCGATGTCTCCCCCTTTTGAAGTAGGATGGGCACACGCAATTATCCTATTACTGAAGTCTGGTTCGAATTAACGAGATTGTTTGAGTGTGAATCAGCCTTTGAGAAACCGAGATAGCCTGACATCAATCATCGGGTTAATTTAAGCTGGCTAATAGGACATTTGATCGGCTTAGTTGAACCAAGTACACCATGGCCCTGGAGTTCTTTTTTTGATCTACTTTTTTCTCCCCATTTTTCTATTTTTCTCCCATCCCAATTTCGTATTATCCAATTCTTCCCTCCCCTGTCTCAAACGTTGCTAGACCATGCCTCCCACTGGTCGGCTGCAATGTGGACGAAGCCTTGTATCACGTGTCCCCTCCGGTACACGAGGAGGCAGCCGTCGCATCTTTTCACCTGTACAGCACGCTCTCAGTGGCGAGGAGTAACGCGTGGGAGACTCACACTGCCCCCGATACTTCCTGATTCTGCTGTACAGGCGCACCAACCGACCTGTAGGAGTCGCTGTCCACAACGTCCGATCCCCACCCACCGGCTTTCCCACCCCCTAATACTGCCAATTGTATTAGTATGAACGACCAGCCATGCCTGAAGCAACGCTGAGAGCTGGGCTCGAACCCAGCATCTCCTGCGTTAGTGGCGAGCGCCTTGCCCACTGCGCCACTTAGCCGCCGCCCTGGAGTTCTTGATGTGTAAAATATATATATAAACATTTTACCTGGACCCTTCAATTCACTGCTAAGGGCTCAATATATCATAAATTGCCAAAAGCTTCTTTGTTCCACCTGACTCACTTCATGCTCAGATCACTACAGTCTGCAACAGCTGTCCAGCTGACAGCAAATACTTTGCTGAGAAGAAACATGAATAATAGAGGCCTTGCACAGAATATCTGTGTAGTTATCTTTCTTCCAACATGGCTTCCTTCCTTCTCTTTCTTCCAACATGGCTATCCTGTGACAATTGGTAACCACATGATCATTTGATTTCTTTGCAGCGGCAGAGTAGGTACAATCAGTGGCGAATCCTTATGGAAGCCAACGGAAGCCATGCCTCCCTATTAAAATATGAATTAATATCAAATATGAAATATGAAAAAAAATATATATATATAATTCTTTTTTTAATATAGTTTACATTCTTTTTCATCTATGCATCTGTGTTATATATATATATTTTTTTTAAATGTCTCCCTCTTCTCCTTCTCACTCCCTCTAACACACTGTCAGACTCACATGCTCACTGCAGCTATAGAGGAGAGGAGGCAGGGGGTAGGTCTCTTTCTCCAGCCTCAACCATGTGATTCATGTATCTAGAGTCCAAATCCGATCCTAGCCAATCAGATTCGAGCTGACTGCCACACCCTAAAAGTTTAAAACGGGGCTGTGAGAAGAATCCTGAGTGTGGCCTCCCCTCTGCACACCTCCCCTCTGCACTCTGAACATTGTATTAACCTGTGACTGCTCCCACGGGCCGAATATTGCCCCGATCCTCGCGAGATTAAATCCACGGGTACCTCTCGGCGTGCCGAAGCTTTTCCTAAATCACTTCCATCATCGAAAACGAGGGGAAAAGGTCGGCTCGCGACCCTGAAAATGCCACGTGATTTTAAAAACGCTGTATTAAGTGAGCCTATTATGGGATCCACGCGAGCTTTCTATCGTGGAAACATCTGGGCGTCCCGCAACTTTTACTCTTTCACATGTAGCCCCGAAAATGCTTAGAAAAGGAAAACCGAAAGCGTGGAATAAACTCGCCGAAACGGAAAAGTGTCCCACGGGCGCGCCGTGATTCCGATCCGCGTGAATATATTCACGGCCATAGAGGAGACCGTGGGACACCTTTTTGCAACCGAATATGTGTCTCGAATTTGCTCCCACGCGGCGCGCAAAATTGTGCAAGGAAGAATCGGACCAAAAATGAACCAATGCTCCAGCAGTATTAATGACCCTGATGTAAACAAGACAAACGTCTTTCTCTGGTCTGCATCCCCTTATACAATTGTGTGTATTGAGCCGTACTGTATTGTACCCATTCTGCAATCTGTTAAATAAATAAAAAGACAGTTTGACTGGCCGCCGAGCCATACTGTAGTGTACATGGTGACTGCTTGACTTAAAAAAAAAAAAAATTAATAAAAATATTTAATAATTTTTTTTTTTATAAATTTGTTTGGCTTCCCCTGTTATTTTACCCACGCGACGCCACTGGGTACAATACGGGTAAAGCATGCTATTACTGTTCCACTATGACCTTACAAGACCCAGTAATAAAACATAAAATTATACAAATGTTGATGATACATTTCTCATGTATCATCACATAGCAACCATAGTTTTGCATATAGCAACCACTGTGTCTTCCGACGTGGAGGACGAATGGGCATCTAAATATTGGGTGAAAGGCCTCCACTGTCATTCTGATCACCCCTGTAGTGGTATATAGAGCATGTGAAATGAGCCGGTTGCTATGGGGTTAAGCCACCATGCTGAGGGGATTACTCTGGTTGACTGTGTGTGTTGACAGGTAGAGTTTTGGGTTAAAAGATGGTTTGGACCTCTTGTTGCGTGAAGAGCTGGAACTACAGGCCCAGCTCTGAAATATAATTGAATTGCTCACGTTGTCCATATTCATTGTCCACATCAATGCACAACTAAATTAAAAGACAAAAAATAAAAGACAATTACCACATGTGCATGTGAAGCTTTGCTTCGCTTCTCTTAGGTGCATGTTGATTCTGACCCATAATGCAATTAACTTAGCTCTGGTCATGTGACCCATTACTCTCTGATTCACAATAAAACAGCAAATAAAGGCACAACATTTCTAACTTAAATATTTCACTTTGGTGTATTTTAGATACATTTTTAATCAACGTTATCTTTTAACCCCATATTTACATTATATTTTAATCGTGTTCCAACAGCTTTATAAACTCAAATAATTATGCATTTATTTATAACAGAAACATGAAATAAATCTCACAAGGAAATTATGTCTCAACTTCTGAGACGGCTACAAGAGCTGCTACAGAAAATGTCACAACCGGGCGGCCGGGTAGCGCAGCGGACTAAGCGGCTGTCTACCACCAGCTGTGGTGTGACGTGTATTTCTAAATGACTGATCGTATAGTGGATCTCTTTCTAGTATCTCTGCTGTTGTACTCACACGTTTTAGTTCAATTCTTATAAAATGAGATGGAGTCGGAGCCAGGCGCTAAGGTACAATGACAGTCGGCTGTCGTTTATTGGAAGATCCAAAGACAGCTTAAAGTTCTCGTTTAACTTTTCTTATTCTATAACAGCATCTGCAGCACGTCTTGATTGGATAGGTTTTCAGCGCTGGTGAGGTCTTCTCAAGCTGCTTTCTCCGTGCGTCCTCGTGGTGTTCTCGTCTCCCTCCGTTTTCTCATGTCTCGAACCTGTGGTAGATTTATAGGACTCAAAACCCCTCCCCCAGTGGTCGAGTCTCCGCTCCGTGATGTCACAGAAGGAGACTCCGATCCCTATTTTTCATTGGTTTAACACGATCTCTAACCAAATAAGGAAGGGACATCTATTTCAACCGTTTCCTTCCTTCTACTGAAACGGACTAAACCTTTATTATTTGATTGACTAAATGAATGAATAATTTGCTCACAGATTTGCAGAATGGGTACAACACAGCACAATACACACAACTTTGCCAAAGGGATTTAGATTAGCAAAAACCCTCTTTGGAAAGTTTACATCAGGGTCACTCATTTTCAATTTCCTAGTTTTAACCTTTTTCTTACTAAATGAACACACACTACTTTGCTAAATGCTTTTTACTGTTACATTCCAGATTGTGCTAGACTATCTAAATCCTATAGTATAATTCAGATTTAGATCATTGTGGCCACAGTTTCCTTATAACAACCTGTATAATGTTTGATGCAAAACTCCCTATCTAATTAATGTATCAGGAGAAAAGGTAATAGTTGTTTTAATCTTACTTTGTCTTAATTTAAGTTCTAAATCCTGTGTTATTTAATTTAGTCTCTCGCTGGTAATGGTCTTTAACTATTAGTCCTAAATTAACTAGAATCTTATTTCTTTGACAATGATATGTTTTCTCCAATTTTATTAATGTTCTTTTAGTGGGTATTTTCAGCATTTGATCCAATTTCTCTCTCTGTCTCCAATTTGAGAGGAACCTATGTGGTGTTTCCCTTTAGCAGTGATCAATTAGTCTCCTTTTTAGTGTCATTTTGCTTGTACTTTCTTGATTTGTCTCCTATAGTTATCTGTTGCTTAATAACTTGCTTATTTTAGAGTCTTAACTTTCTGCATTTTTAAGTCATTAAACTGTGTTTTGACCAGCTGCACGCTATTCCCTGCAATCTCTTCCTCAATCTATAGCACCAACTGTCTGGCTGTCCTTAAGCTGTCACAGAGGGGGGAAGGTTATACTTTCTACTTCTGGTATAGGCTTTTTATGGCTATCTGACCTCGCCAGGGGGGATGTGGGGACACAGTTATTTCAACCATTAACCAAAATGCATTCCTTGCTGTTTGCTTTTGACTCGAGCGTCCTTCCTCTTTAGCTATGACCCTGTGTCTCCTTAAAACCCTAACCTTACTTGTACCATACTTTTTTGATTCAATTAATTTACGACAGGTGCTTCCGGGTTGGCCGACCATCCATACTAACACAATTGGCAGTGTTAGCGGGTGGGAAACCCGGCGAGGGTGGGTCCTGGTCGTTGTAAACAGCGACTCCTACAGTTCGGTCGGGCGCCTGCACAGCAAGGGAAGGATCTGGGAGAGGTAGTGTGACCTTCCACACGTTACACTCTCCCAGTGAGAGTCCGCGCTGCCAGGTGAAAAGAAGCGGTGGGCTGGGTACACATGTGTCGGAGGAAGCATGTGATAGTCTCCGCCCTCCCGGACCGACGGTAGGGGGTAGAGTGCGCAACGACCAGGAAGGGGATTGGGAATTGGCATAACGACTAACATTGGGATGGGAGAAAAATGGGAAAAAAAAGATAAAAAATGTAAATAAAAAAATATCACAACCATCACAGGAGAAACTTCAAGCCGTCCCTTCCTCTGTTTTTGACATTTTGACAGTGTTAGCAAATTCTCAATACAAATTGATGTAAGTGAACCTTCCAAGATGGCAACCAGGCATTCGTAGCAAATGTCTAACTCCCCACCCGTTTCACATTCTCCACTGCACAGACTTAGAAGAGAACATCTCCGGGCGGTTCATGGGTCGGGTTAATGGCAAAGTACAGGGCGAATACTGTGACCCTTCAAACCCACTTGATGGGTTGGCTAAATTTCAAATGCCCAGAGGAAGAGCAGTGTCAGCTGCTTTCAGGGCCTTATCAGGCAGAGTAGGTTCTGCCCCAATTCTGCCCCCATGCTTGCCAACACTGATTGCATAATCCCAAAAGTAATATCATAGAGAGAGTAATCTATTATCTATTACAGTCTTTCTGGACCCTTTGTGGACAGAGATAACATAACAGAGATAACCAACAAAGTTGAAAGTAAAAATTGGTTTCTTGTATAGACATAAATCGACGTTCTCTTCTGCCAGTAAGGAGATCATTGTACAATCAACAATTGATTATGGTGACATTCTGTACATGCATGCCTCTCCCTCCATCTTAAAACCCATTGATGCTGTGTATCACAAAGGGAAAGGATATACATTGCATTTTATTTATCTATAAGGCTGGATGAGGTGCTGTATTTAAAGGGATAGTTCAGATGTTTGGAACCCTAGCTCTATTTCATACTTGCAATGATGATATTAATCCATAGTGTCCTTTCTCAGCACAATCCATGCTGTTGCTGATACTGTACTAGTACTTGCTACAGTATTTAGCCACAAACTAGCGCAACGTTAATGGGGTCAAGCTCCTGTCTGTACAAGCTGACAAGCTGGAATTATCTGGTTAATAACCAACTAAAGACATTTCTTTCTTGTCACTCTGTTTCTTCATAAGAAAAAGAAACATAGGAATAAATGGGATTCTCTAAACCAAAGTTCTCAAATTTGTTCTACATTTCTTCTTAACTTCTTAATGATGACTGCACACTTGTCTTAACGTCAAATAATTGAGAAGGCAAGCCTCTAAATTAATGATTTAAATACTTATTTCAGCATAGGTATTTTCTTCCTTTTAGTTATTAATACTGCTTCTTCTTTAACCTTATATTGGTGGAGGCATTAGGTAATTATCCTAATATTATCACAAGGTGTTTTTACGAACTGTATTTCAGATATAAGTACTATGGGTTATGGAAAGGGAGTAAATCCACCAAGGCTTCTAAGAGACTATATGGATCGGATCCAGGGGCGGACCTAGCACATTTGACGCCCTAGGCGAGATTCACCACTGCGCCGCAAAATTGCATTTTGGCGCACCCCTCTATATCTGCAACCATTATTTTTACATAAAAAAAATTCTAACATAGGGGAAAATGAGCCAAAAATCTAAAACGGTCGGTCGGTCTGAGCCCCCCCCCCCCCCCCCCAAAAATCAAAACATCGCCGCGCTACCAACCGGTTAACCCTTTTCACTGCGACAATACACTGAAGGTTAACCCTTTCACGACCGTCGGTTGTGTGATAGGAAAGGGTTAACCCTCCGTCGTGTGGCAGTGAAAGGGTTAACAGTTATACAGTAAAGTACTGCACCTATAATTTTTACAAGCTAGAACAAGAGCTAAGAATAAATGTAAAATGCACACTAAAGATTTAAAACAAATAAACAACTTAGCTAACACATAATAATAATAATAATAATAATAATAATAATAATAATAATAATAATAATAATAATAATAATAATAATAATAATAATAATAATAATAATAATAATAATAATAATTGTAACTGAGGGGTACAATTCCCTGACTGTATTGATAAGTATGGTATCATTAAACCACTACCGCTTTATGTACTTTAATTACTGGCCATACAGTACACGATATATGAATATGATGAACACTTCCCACAATGAAATCGGTTCCACACAAAGGTATAATCAAGTATTTAATGGAGCAAAAGGTACATAATACTTTCGATTAGACTTTGAATGCACTTGTAAGGCAAAGGAATGTGCGTAGGCAAATCAACAATGAATGTCCATTCTCTGGTTACGCAGGAGGTAATTATACAACCTGAATCTTAGGGAATTATATCTATGGTACACTAGTAATATAGCGGGAGATACTGGAAGGGTCCCCCTGGTTGTAAGCCAGCAGGGGTAGAAGATCTGTCGGTAGTAGAGAGTCTGGTCAACGATGACTAAGGAGACTCCAGGTACAGGAGCCGGTGCAATAGCCTCTTGATCCACAGACGAATACAGCTGTTCTCCGTAGACTGTAGCTCCACAGTGAAGAAAGCTAGTCGGCCTCAGGCTCTCTGAGGCGCCGACTCGACTTGACTCCTCGCGGGGTAAATCCAACACGTGCAGGCGTCGGCGATTATCCGCTCCATAAATCACAGGACCAAAGCAAATATATTCCAGCCGCAAAGGGCTATGTAGTCGTCGGGTAGATTAATCCAGTGTACATGTCCATACGGTTCTCGTCTAGGTCTCCTCGGGTGAAAGCGCCATGTGGTCAGCCCAGCCTGGATAAGAACTCTAGCTAATACGAGGAAGCGTTGGAGATGCTGGTCACTGTAGAACTTTAGCCGCACGATACACTATACACAAATAGACTATTATTGATTTAATAGAAATATGTCGCACTCGACGGTATAGCGCCAAACTCTGACAATTCAGTTATTAATTCGCACGCGGTCTCAATGCTCTATTCTGGGGCCAAACAGGCCATACTTCACCGCACATTGTATCGTGGGTGAGGCTTCAACTTATTGGGTAACTCTACTTCTGTATTCACCTGCGCCGTATTTATATGCACGGTGAACAAACTAGTGCCAATCTCATTTCTGTCGCGTATCCCTGGGCAAGGCCGGGCATGTCCAGACATGTCTTGACGGTGACTTTGAACCTGACTCCGGAGGCCGGTCCCTGGCGCCGGTGGACCGCTGTCCAATAGGAGAATGAAATATTATGGTCTGTAGTAGGCTAAAGGGATATTCCGTGTATATGTACAAGGAATATACAAGGGATATCAAACGATATACAAATACTATGCAATATATATCAATAAATAAATATATATATTCGGTTTAATCTGATCCTTTGTAACAGCCGCCCCCTAATTAGTCCCACCTAATTAGCTAAGCAGAGACAGATTAACCGCACTGTCCACTACTCAATGTCTGTTGTGAGGGGTCGGTCAGTTCACAAAGTCATGGGGTCATGGTCGTCATCGATAGTATCGGGGAGCCTTGGCAGTTCTATTAGCCTCGCCACGGGTCGGGTGTAGATCCGCCCTTGGACGAGCACTTCGGCTGCTCGGACCTTTCCGTCGGCACCGGTGATCACTTTGCTTACGCGGCCAGCCGGCCACATAGCTCGGGGTAGTGACTGGTCGATAATCATGACGACTGTTCCTTCTGTCAAATTGTCTCTCACTTTCACCCATTTCTGGCGGGTCTGTAGAGACGGTAGATAGTGGAGTAGGAAGCTGTTCCAAAACTTGTCAGCCAATACTTGACTGTACCTCCACATTCTTCGGCCGTTCGCTTCTTCAGGCCTGTACATTGTCTGTGGTAGCGCGGGGTCCAGCCGCTCCATCAAGAGTGTATTGGGGGTGACTGGGTCGACATCTGCTACATCACTTGAGACGTAACCGAGGGGCTTTGAGTTCAATACTCCCTCGATCTCCGTGAGGACTGTCATTAGGACTTCTTCCGCCACGGTCTGGGCCCCAAGCACGGCGTACAGGGCTGTCTTTATTGAACGTACTTCTCGTTCCCAAGTTCCACCGAAGTGAGGTGCGTTCGGGGGATTAAACTGGAAGTCAATCTGGGATGGAGCGAGGTGGGTCTTAAGTTCTGGGCCCATAGCTTGGAAGCTCTCTCTCAGCTCTCTTTCTCCGCCTTTGAAGTTTGTCCCGTGATCAGACAATAATATAGACGGTTTACCTTTCCGCGATGTGAATCTTCGGAAGGCCATAAGGAATGAGTCTGTGCTCATGGTTGGAAGGAGTTCTATATGCATCGCTCGGGTGGTCATGCATTTGAATACAATACCCCACCGCTTCTCGGTTCCTCTTCCTTTCTTTATATACAGCGGGCCGAAACAGTCCATACCGGTGGAGTGAAAAGGCTTGTCGCCGAGTCGGAGGCGACAGGGAGGTAGGTCAGCCATCCGGGGTATACTGGGCTGTGCTCGCCACTTACGACAGTCTAGACAGGTTCGCTGGAAGCGCCGCACTGCTTCTCTCCCTTGCAGTATCCAATAACGACGTCTGATCTCCGCGAAGACTCTCTCTGCCCCGGCGTGATGCACATCCTCGTCGTATTTCTTTATGATCAGCTCTGTGACCTTGTGTCGGCTGTTTAAGACTATCGGGTACTTGACATCATCCGGTAAGTCTGGAGCTCTCCGCAGACGACCACCCACTCTGATGAGACCATGGGCGTCGCTCTCGGGGGCTAGGTGGAGCAGTCTGCTGTCTGATGGGACGGGCTTTGCTCCCTGTAGACAGTCTAGC
Source organism: Notolepis coatsorum (assembly GCF_963971535.1). NCBI lineage: Eukaryota > Metazoa > Chordata > Actinopteri > Aulopiformes > Paralepididae > Notolepis > Notolepis coatsorum. The sequence goes on from NC_140170.1 coordinate 147,636,415, forward strand.
TCATCGGGGAACGAGTCTCTCTGGGCTCGTTGTAGTAGAAGAAGTTCTGCTTCTTCGTAGTCAGCTGCAGTAATGTCAGTAGTGAGCTGAACCTCTGGGTGGTGCCACAGGAATGTCTTTAGCTGCGCACTCTCTAGGGTGAGGCAATCGTCTATGTCGGGGTCTGTGGAGACGAGTGTGTTCAATCCACAGAACATAGATTTCTTGTTTTCTGCCTTCTCTTTACTCGCTTCCCGTGGGGTGGGTGTAGGCCACTCTTCTTCCGGGAGCTTGAGGAACTCTGGCCCGTCACTGTATAGGTTGTGACGGGTGAGGTCATCCAGGGACATTCCCCGGGTGATGACGTCAGCTGGGTTGTGTTTTGTGTCCACATACCTCCAGCTTGCTACTTCTGTTAAATCTTGAATCTCTGTGACTCTGACTCCCACGAAGACCTTGTATCTGCACGAATCAGACCGGATCCATGTGAGTACTGTCGTGGAGTCTGACCACAAGATTGTTCTTTGCACCGGAATGGTGAGTTCACGTTGGATTAACGTGGCGAGTTGCGCTCCTGCTAGGGCTGCGCAGAGCTCTAGACGCGGGATAGATTGTTGCTTTCGTGGGGCTATTCTTGAGCGGGCCAGGATGAAAGCAGTATGTATTTCTCCTCCCTCCTCTCGGGCATGCAAGTAGGCCACCAAACCGTAGGCTACTTCGGAGGCGTCGCTGAAGACGTGCAGGTCCATCTGGCACGTCTCCGGCCTCACTGTGGGTGGGAAGTAGCTGCGGCGTATGTTGACACCTGGGAGTGAGCTGAGTTCCGTCTCCCACTCTCTCCATGTGGATGCAAGGTGTTCGGGTATGGGGTCGTCCCAGCCCTGGTCCTTGTCCCATAACGCTCTTACAATCATCTTTGGCCTGGTGGTGTAAGGTAGAATACATCCCAACGGGTCATATTGTCTGGCGAGTGTTCTGTATACACTCCGTCTGGTGGTCGGTAGTGCAGTCGACCTTCCCTGCTCCTTGGTCAGGGGTGTGTGTTTATAATGGAGCGAGTCTGTTTTGAAGCGCCAGACTAGTCCTAATGTCATTTCTTGGGCTTCTCCTGGGATGGTCGCCATCCAGGTCTCGCTGCTTGCTGCCTTGTATTCGGGGGAGAGGCTGCGCAATACTTGCGGGTCGCTGCTGGCCCACTGCCTGAGATCAAAGCCGCCTTTGATCAGGGAGGCGCGGAGCTTGAGTAGAAGGGCCTCGGCTTCTTCTGGCGTCGAGACGCTTTGCAGACAGTTGTCCACGTAGAAACTATTTCCTACACTTTGTCGGACCTCTTCATCAGCTGCTGGGTCCTCTGCGACGTGTTTTTGCAGTGCAAACGTAGCACAGCATGGGCTGCATGTGGTTCCGAAAGGGAGGACTTCCCATTGATAGATGGCTGGTTGCTCATCCCCGATCCTCTCTCTCCATAGGAACCGCAGCAGGGGCTTGTCCTCCTCCACTAGTCTCACCTGCAGGAACATCCCTTTGATGTCGCCGCTGATGGCCACCTTGTCCTGGCGGAAACGTAGTAACACGCCTAGTAGGGAGGGGCCGAGTGTTGGGCCGGGCAAGAGCTCTTTATTCAGATTTTGTGATCCGATCTGGTAGCTGCAGTTGAACACAATACGATCCTTGCCGTTGTGGTGGACTTTGTGGTGCGGCACGTACCATGATTCGGTCGTCTGATCGGCCTCTTTAATGTCAATTTTCTTTATGTGTCCCGCTGTGATTAGCTTGTTAATCTCAGCGCGGTACACAGTCTCCTGAGCGGGGTCTCTGGCTAGGCGCCGCTCTGTGTTCAATAGATACCGCTCCGTCGCTTCTTTTGGGGCGTGGAAGGTAGGCATACCCTCTCGCCTCAGGAGTGGAGTTGCGTATCTCATCACTCCGTTGACTTTGACTCTCTTTGTCCCTTGCTCGAGGAGGGCTATAGCGTAAATGTCTTCCTTGGAACGAATGTCTTTCTTTTCGTTCTTAAAGGGCATTGTCTCTAGTGTCCATAGCCTCTCGACATGCTGTAGGAGGGTGGTGTCTTCTTCTGTCACTCTGGAGTGGAGGCAGCTAGTGGCTGCTGTTCGGTTAAGAGACTTAGCGAGGGGGCCTTGTAATGTCCATCCTAGGCGGGTCTCGACTGCTGCAGGACAGCCTCTGGGCCCTGTGTGGACCCGGTCTATCGGGACTATGAGGTCTGCATGGTCGGAGCCTATCAGCAGGGTCGGGGTGGCACCGTCTATGAGCGGGATAGGTAGTTGACGCAGGTGCACATATTTATCCATCAGCTTGGCGATGGGGTAGGTGTACTGCGACAGGCCTATTTCTTGGCTGGTGAAAGCATTAGTAATCCTATACCGTCTCTCTGGCTGCCCGCTTGCTGCGATAGTGAAGGAGACATTCTCGCCCTTTATCGTCTTTAGATCTCTTCTTATTGTCCGAATTGTCATCTGGTTTTCGCTCCCCCGCAGCCCCAGCTGGGCCGCAGCGGACGCGAGGAGAAGGGTCTTCTCTGACCCGTCGTCAAGGACGGCGTAAGTGTCCATGACCTTGTCTTGGTAACTCAGTGTTACGCGGACCACCTTTAAGAGCACCCGGGCGCCCCCGCTGCTGGCGGGGTCAATGTACATAACACTTGCCTTTGTGCTGCTTGAGGGTGCAGGCTTTCTTCTGTTACTGTCGTGTAGGACATCTAGGTGGGCTCCGTCACACCGACTACACCTCTTCTTTAAGCGGCAATCGGCTGCCATGTGACTGCGCGCACATCGGTAACAGCGTCGGTTGGACTTTATCCATTGACTCACCTCGTCGGCGGTCATCTTCTTGAACGTGTCACATTGTGACAACCAGTGTTCCTTTTCGCAGTACGGGCACACCATCTTCCACTTCTCTTTCATCGAGGGGGTACTGTGGTTCTTGCTGCTCGGTACTGATTCTGATTGGTGCATGACGGTCACCAATCTTCGGCCATCGTTTGCTCTCCTAGGTCCCTCTCTGGAGCTTGGGGTGCTCCGCATGAACGTATCCAACCGTAGGCTGTTGACTTCTCTCGCCAGGAAGTCGGCTAGGTCTAGGAGGGATGGCTCGGGACCGTTAGGATCACGGTGGTCTCTTTGCCGCCTGAAGCGCTCTTGTCGGGCGGGCGGAAGCTTCTCTAAAATCCTCTCGACATTAGAGTTCATACAGTTCGTGCATACCCTTTTCTCTTTGCGCCCCCAGCATCCCTACCAGGGATTGTACCTTGATAGACAGGTCATCTAGTGAGCGATTGTCTGTGGCTGGGGGTAGGCGGTCAATATGCCTTATCTCTTGTATTACGTAGTCCCATATGCGTCCATATCTTTGGTCGAGTGCTGCTAGAGCCGCTGTGTATGGGGTAGTAGAGGTGGCATAGGCCAGCGCTATATTGTGCGCTCGGGGCACCTTGAGGTGCTTCAGTAGGATAGCATACTTGTACGGTTCATCAGCTACATCGGACATCATTGTCTCTAAGCACATTCGTAGCTCCGTGTACTGTGCTCTGTTCTCGTGGGTGAAGTCCGGAAACGTCGGTGTGCCAATGTATGATGCCATGGATGGCTGGCACATCGGTGAGCGTTGGAAGAGAGGCCTCCTAGGCGAGTCTCCTCTTACGCCTCTTGGTGGGCTGGTACCTGCTGGGTACCATGGCCCGCGTATCCAGGTGCTATTCCTCGGGGCTGGTCGTGCGTCAAGCTCACCCGTGAATTGAGTCGGGGGTCTGTAGCGCAGAGCCGCGGGGGTAGAGCCTGGGCTGTACTGGACCTCCTGGTCCTGTGGAGTACTGTGCTGCTGTCGGGCTTGACTCTCCTCCTCTCCCTCTTCTTCTTCCTCTGGCAGGTCCTCTAGATCCTGTAGTCGTCTATTTAGCCTCTCCGCGGTGTAGACCGTTTCTTCCTTGTAGCTGGTCCTCGCGTGGACCGGTCGGGGAAGGAGTTCGGAGGGGGGTATAGGCTCTCTCTGGTGGTCGGGCTCAGGGTCACTTGATCGGGTAGGGGAGGGTGCCCTTGACCCTTGTCTTGACGAGGCCCTGGAACCCCGTGCGGAGGGAGGGGGTGTTGCCCTGGCGATCAGCTGCTCCATTATCTGCGCTTGTAATCGGTCGCGCTCGGCTTCGCGCTTGGTGAGAGCGAGGTCGCGCTCCGCTTCTCTTTGGGCACCGGCAGCGGCGCGCTGGGCTTCGGCGGCGGCGCGCTCTGCTTCTCTTTGGGCACCGGCAGCGGCACGCTGGGCTTCGGCGGCGGCGCGCTCTGCTTCGGCCCGGTCTCTTACCATATTCTCTTCCGTCTGAAGGCGTCTAATCTCTAGACGTATACGATCTTCGTCGCTCCGTTGCTGCGCTTGAAGGCGTTCTCTTTCCATGGAAGAATGTTCACGCTCACTAAGCGTCTGTGCTTGCAGTCGATCGCGCTCTGTTGAGGCTGCTAGGCTGGCGAGGAATGCCTGTGCCAGCATCTTGTCCGCCTCGCTGGGGGAAGACGCTGGTTGAGGTGATCCGCTCCTGGCAGTACTCGTTGGAGATCTGTTCTCCTGTGGCGAGTCCTGGAGATCCATCTCCGGGGTGCTCTCCTCTTCTTGTAGCGGGTAGAGTTCCATCCCTGGAGAGCTGTCTTTATCCTGGAGCTCTCCGGGGACTACTTCTTCGGTCTTGGCGGGGGGTAAAGTCGTGTCAGGTCCCTCCTGGTCCCTACCGTGAGCTTGGTCAGTTACGTTAGAACCCACTAGGGCCTCTATTGGCGGGGTAGCCTGGGCGATAGGGTCGGACATAATTTTACTATCTACTTTTTCCGCGTTTACCGTCTGTAGAAGGCTAGGTAGTATATTGGCAACGTAATCCTCTAAGTACTGAGGTGTCTGCCGTCTACGCTGCGGGCGATCTACTTTAGGGGAACCGTTTTGTGGAGTGTTCATCATAGGCCATGTCAATATTAATACCGCTATATTAATATTACACTAGTTACCCTCCGGCTCGAAGGACCAATTGTAACTGAGGGGTACAATTCCCTGACTGTATTGATAAGTATGGTATCATTAAACCACTACCGCTTTATGTACTTTAATTACTGGCCATACAGTACACGATATATGAATATGATGAACACTTCCCACAATGAAATCGGTTCCACACAAAGGTATAATCAAGTATTTAATGGAGCAAAAGGTACATAATACTTTCGATTAGACTTTGAATGCACTTGTAAGGCAAAGGAATGTGCGTAGGCAAATCAACAATGAATGTCCATTCTCTGGTTACGCAGGAGGTAATTATACAACCTGAATCTTAGGGAATTATATCTATGGTACACTAGTAATATAGCGGGAGATACTGGAAGGGTCCCCCTGGTTGTAAGCCAGCAGGGGTAGAAGATCTGTCGGTAGTAGAGAGTCTGGTCAACGATGACTAAGGAGACTCCAGGTACAGGAGCCGGTGCAATAGCCTCTTGATCCACAGACGAATACAGCTGTTCTCCGTAGACTGTAGCTCCACAGTGAAGAAAGCTAGTCGGCCTCAGGCTCTCTGAGGCGCCGACTCGACTTGACTCCTCGCGGGGTAAATCCAACACGTGCAGGCGTCGGCGATTATCCGCTCCATAAATCACAGGACCAAAGCAAATATATTCCAGCCGCAAAGGGCTATGTAGTCGTCGGGTAGATTAATCCAGTGTACATGTCCATACGGTTCTCGTCTAGGTCTCCTCGGGTGAAAGCGCGAATGTGGTCAGCCCAGCCTGGATAAGAACTCTAGCTAATACGAGGAAGCGTTGGAGATGCTGGTCACTGTAGAACTTTAGCCGCACGATACACTATACACAAATAGACTATTATTGATTTAATAGAAATATGTCGCACTCGACGGTATAGCGCCAAACTCTGACAATTCAGTTATTAATTCGCACGCGGTCTCAATGCTCTATTCTGGGGCCAAACAGGCCATACTTCACCGCACGTTGTATCGTGGGTGAGGCTTCAACTTATTGGGTAACTCTACTTCTGTATTCACCTGCGCCGTATTTATATGCACGGTGAACAAACTAGTGCCAATCTCATTTCTGTCGCGTATCCCTGGGCAAGGCCGGGCATGTCCAGACATGTCTTGACGGTGACTTTGAACCTGACTCCGGAGGCCGGTCCCTGGCGCCGGTGGACCGCTGTCCAATAGGAGAATGAAATATTATGGTCTGTAGTAGGCTAAAGGGATATTCCGTGTATATGTACAAGGAATATACAAGGGATATCAAACGATATACAAATACTATGCAATATATATCAATAAATAAATATATATATTCGGTTTAATCTGATCCTTTGTAACAATAATAATAATAATAATAATAATAATAATAATAATAATAATAATAATTATTATTATTATTATTATAATAATAATAATAATAACAAACAATAAAATAACGTGCACATTTGCTTTAAAAGAAAATTATGTATTTCAAAATATGTTACACATATATAATCAAAATATAATATGCTAAATAAACAAACAAATAAATAAAAATTACAAATTCACTTTGTCTAAAGAACTATTTACATTCCACTCCCTATCATCACACTTCAAGGTTAGCCTGTAGCTCCTACTGGTTTCCATTTACAGTGCAATCCTTCTGGCCTTCCTCGCTGCAAAGTCATCAATCACATCAAATTGTCCAACTCCTGAGCCAGCTCCTTCCCATCCAAATCAGATTGCCCTCCATGGTTTAAGGTGTGTACAAGTGCCTCTGCTTGCTTCATCAGCTCTTGGTGTGGCAGGTCTTGGAAGTTGTACAAAATTGCATACCTTGCACCTTGGCATGTTTCTCGTCTTCTTCTTTTCTTCTCTTTTTAAACTGGATGGCCGGATGGCTTTTGCCTCTTCATTCAACATTTTTTCCTCAACGCTCAATTCTATAAACACTTGACCGATACCCATCAATGCACAGCGCTCTAGCATGTTCTGACTGTGAACACCTAAAGCTGAGGCTCAGACCGACCGACCGTTTTAGATTTTTGGCTCATTTTCCCTTATGTTAGAATTTTTTTAATGTAAAAATAATTGTTGCAGATATAGAGGGGGGCGCCAAAACTGCACAGAGAAAAACAAATTTAAAATTAATTTTTTTTTTTTTTTGCGCCCCCTTCTGGGTGGCGCTCTAGGCGACCACCTATATCGCCTGTAGGAAGGTCCGCCCATGATCGGATCCCTGTCCCCTTATAATCATTTATCCAGTGACAAGTGAGGGCATCTCAAATCCCTTCTGATCCTAATTTGCAGGATCTCAAATAATTGTATTATTTTAGGGCCTGTGTTGGTGATTTCTCTACCAGCAGCTGTTCTCCCTCTGGCACTCTCTGGAGTGTCCATCTCCTCAGTGCTGATGGCAGTCAATCTCCAGTCATTATAAATGGATGGGCTGCATTTATATAGATTTTATCATTCACTCACACTGATAGTTGAGGCAACCATGCAAGGTGCAAACTTGCTCATCGGGAGCATATAGGGGTTAAGTGTCTTGCTCAAGGACACTTCCAACACACTGCTGTTTTCATTCACTATGAAACCATAGACATAATAGTATGTACGTGTTCAAAAAACATCAGCGCATCATAAACAAGGCCTCCAAAATTATAGGGTGTGACCAGGGCCGCCGCTAGGGGTGTGCGAGCAGTGCGGTCGCGGGGCATCGCGAAAAGGGGGGCCTCGCAAGAAGAATTTTTTAATATATTTTTTTATATAAAAAAATTGAATGTTAACAATCACTTTCCATCACAGACCTAAAATCTAGTTTTGCTTACATGCTTATATATTTCACATTAGACACGTTTGTAGAATAGTGTAGACACGTGAATGTGTCTGACTTGTTCCGGGCTCTGCGGCTCTGCAGATATGCTATTGTTTTCAATGGACCGTTTACTTTTGTGCCCGGCAAAGCATCGTGGGAGGACTAACACTTGGGGGAGCTGGTTGGTGTCGCTCTGGTAGTCGGATATGTGAAGAACTGTAATCACCCACCACAAGGAGCCACAGCACAGGTACGGGGTCTCTTCAGCGAGTGGACGTCTTGGCCAAGAAAAGAGCATCCTACTTTTGAAAATGTGAAATACCAATATTGCACCGGAGCAGAAGAAATAACGCTGCATGCCGTAAGCTTATCAATACCAAGTATACGAAGAGGACGTTCGGCAGATGGACTGAAGAAAGTGTTGCGTGTTAGAACGTTCAGTCGGGGAGAGATTCTCCTGGACATCCACCAGCGCAGCTAGCTGCCGTTAGCCAGGAGCTAGCCACACACACACAGCGCAGCTAGCCGCCGTTAGCCAGGAGCTAGCCACACACACACACAGCACACAGCGCAGCTAGCTGCCGTTAGCCAGGACCTAGCCACACACATACAGCGCAGCTAGCCACGTTAGCCAGGAGCTAGCCACACACACAGCGCAGCTAGCTGCCGTTAGCCAGGAGCTAGCCACACACACAGCGCAGCTAGCTGCCATTAGGGTTAGGGTTAGGGTTAAGGAACAGCCGCACCGTTAGCCTAGTTTAGCGTAATTCACTGGAAGTAGGTGTCTAGCAGTGGCGTCGTTAGCCCTGGGCGTCCGGGGCTTTAGCCCCGGATGTTTTTCTCCTAGCCCCGGATCTAAAAAAAAAAAAAAAAAAATTGTTTACTTTTTTTTTTTTTTTTTTACTTTTTTTTTTTTTTTTTTTTGTCAGCATCCCCATTGTCTTTGCTGCATGTTTGTTAGTGTTTGGTATTTTCATTTGATCCTATAATTTTTCATTCACCGATTTGTGGACTTTTTTTTTAGTGTCCTGAAAGGCGCCTTATAAATCAAATGCATTATTATTATTATTATTATTATTATTATTATTATTATTATTATTATTATTATTATTATTATTATTATTATTATTATTATTATTATTATTATTATTATTATTATTATTATTATTATTATTATTATTATCATCATCATCATCCAGGAGGGAAAAGACACTTTGGATAGTAGGGACTGCATCTCTGCCTGTCCTGACCAGGAAACACTTTGCAACTGTGATCTCCTCTGGCAATTGTTGGATATTGTAATGTGTGGCGAGGGGTTGCAGCAATTCCACTGAGGGAAACTGGTCTGAGGCTGGATAACATGCCTGTATGCCTCTCATAAGTTGTTATCCAACTCATGAGAACCTGCTCTCAAGCTCTGGATAGAACAGTCTCTGTCTCAGCTGATCTCCTGAGCTGAGGTCTGAGCTTGTGCCACAAGATGCCATTACATATGGCCTTTGTCCTGTCATACATGTCCACTGCCATCTCTGAGGTGCGATAACCTTTGAGTGTGTCCTGCACTGTGCTTTTAAATAGTACAGATAGGTATTGAAGATGTGCACTTTAACGCAGCAGCACCTGGAGCCTCCATACCCATGTCCAGTGTCCACTGACAAAGACATGCTCATGATACTGTGATAAACTATAATAAGCTTTAATCGAACCCTGGTTCATTTCCTCGGATAGTCCGGTTGGTTTGGGGTGGTGTGAAAGCTCATTCACTCTTGCAAGTGAACCCTGCATTTGAGATGTGAATGCAAAGCGGACCAAAGGCAGGAAAATACCCAAAAATCTAATATCTTTTTTATGAGACTTTTTTTTTCGATTGCTTAAGCATGATTTTTAAAACGGGGCCCGGTGTTTCAAAACACACAATTAGCACAACCACACACACAATTATCAGAACACCTCAGATCCTTTGCTAAATTAAACACTTGTCAAAACCATACACTAATTTAAAAAAACTACATTTTGTTACTATATGAAACACGTTTTATATGACTTAATTCTGTTTGAACCAGTTACTCACACTGCTGTGCTTAACCTAAAACACATTTAGCTATTCTACTTCTCAGTGATTAGAGTACTGTAAGTGAAGTACGCAGAGAATGTGCAAATATACAATAAATTCACCAAACACTACACAAGACCAATGCTGTAGACTGATGAACATATTATTTATTTATCTACATATACCCAAATCAATGATGCAGACTGCTGGAAAAAAAACATTTTCTCTCCATATACCCAAATCAATGATGCAGACTGATGAAAATATAAATTTTCTCGCCATATAACCAAATCAGTCAACATTTCAACATGGAGAATCACAACAAAACATGTCCCAGTTTTCATGCTACTATGTGCATAACACTGTAAGCTCATCAAATATCAGACAAACATAAAATACTGTATCCAGTAGGCCTACAGGTTAAAATTACAGTAAAACAAAAACAATTTTGAAAAAAAGTACAGAAAATACTAGACATTATCTCTTTGCCTAGCTGGATCTGGCAAGATACTTTTTTGCTCTGTGTATTGTTTTGCAAAAAGTGTGAGGCTGACATTGTGCTTATAGAGGTGCAAATCTGGGCCTATGTTTTGCTCCTTGAGTGTAATGTTTTGATAATTGTGTAATACTTTTGATTTGAGTGTTTATGCAATTGAAGAAAACTGTAAAGACTAGAGATTAACTGTTTATTTCTTTTGTACATAGGCTGTGCATATGTTTGTTTGTTTGTTTATTTGCTTATGTGTATGATTCTTAACTGTTTTATTTTGTTATTGGTGTATATGTGTGTATGTATGTACAGTATATGTATATATATATATATATGTGTATATATGTATATTTGTACTCCTGTTGGGGCCTCTTGGACCAGATCAATGTTTTATCTGGCTAAATAAAGGTTAAATAAATAAATAAGAAACTGATGATTTGGTCCTGTTAACTTTGAATTTTCTATGGGGACTGCCCAGATCCCTCTCATGGACATGGACCTCACTTTGAGAACCTCTAATGATTCTAGTTCTTCAGTATTCATCTCTAATTACTCTAAAATTGCGTATTACTGTGTTTAAAAAAAAAAAAAAAAAAAAAAAGGGGGGGGGGGGGGGAACCCCCCTCCACCCCCCTGGGCTGAAGCCCCCAATGTTTTCTAACCCTAAAAACGCCCCTGGTGTCTAGTCTGCCTAGTTCCCAACAGTCACGAAATACACTCCAAATACAACTACAAAACGTTCCTGTAAACATGTTGTGACCTTTTGAGGTGATGAAATCACTGCGCTCAGGCAAAATGTCTAATTATTATCATTTTTTATTTCTCCACGTGATAAATACACAGGTCACAACATGTTTACAGGAACGTTTTGGAGTTGTATTTGGAGTGTATTTCGTGACTGTTGGGAACTACAGTACAGTACAATAGGCAACACTGGAACACCTACTTCCAGTGAATTACGCTACGCTAACGGTGCGGCTGTTCCTTAGCCTAATGCATGCACAGAGAAGAAAAGGGTATGTATCTGCTTGTCCAGGGTAGATGGCAAATAAGATAATTTCCCCAAAAGTTGGCGTATTCCTTTAACTCATTGACCGCCACGCCCATATGACCAAATTAGGGCTACCACCAATGTTCCCTCTAATTTTTTTTCGGTCTGAGCAAACACTCAAACCTCCTGAGCAGACATCAGCAACTACTGAGCAACATACGTCACCTGCCGATTAACCGGTTAGTTGATAAGCGGCGGTTTGTAAAAAATCTGAGAATCTTAATTTCCCTCAATGTCTAACATAAAAATATATACATTTTGCTGATACACCGAGAAATAATACAAAAAGGCATATTATATTCCTTAATCAAATATTTATTTGACCATTGATTGACGATACAGAGCAAAGTCCTTACTTTGGCGGCGGCGGTGTGAGTCGCGTCACTAAATTTTGTCTTTTTAGGAGGCTGACTCGTCATTATTTTATTAAGTGAATTATAATGCGACTTCAAGGGTGACCATATTGTGATTTTTTTTTTAAGAGGACACTCTGCCTTCAGCCTCAAGATACTTAATGATACTCAAAGTTTACTCAAAGATGCCTTATCATTATAATATATTTAAAGTATGCCTCCTCTGTATGGATATACAATTATTGTTTATATTATTTTATATAACAAAATAATATCTCTCTATAACCAAAGTTACTCAACATGCTGTATTATGCCTAAAGTAATCTATCTGACAAATCTCAAGAAAATAACTAAATCAACCTATGACAAAATAATATATATTTTCAAGTCTTACTGGACAAAATAAACAACAAGAAAAATATGAAGTAATGTTCTAAATAATACTTCTTCTGTATTAGAAAATCCAGCTTAAAAAATATATCTTTGTATCTTTTCAATGTAATGTAAATTATAAAACAGTAACCTCACAAAGATACTAATTTAAAAGTGCACTATGCAGTTTCAGATTTGTTGCAATTAGTGTACTAAACTAATTTATTACACACATAATCCTTAGAATGATTGTATCATAACAAGCATCTTATTAGGTTTAGGTTTACTTTAATTGTTCAAGGGGGACAGTGTACATTAATAAAACATTTTACAAATGTAAATGCACCCAATTTTAGCCAAAAGACAAATTTCCATTGGTAGTCCCCCTGCCAGAACCAAAACATCATTTTGAGGCATCAAAATAGTTTTCAATAATTTTCTTTCTCCCTCTGTATAGCTGCATACTTCAATCAATTCGGTCAACTTTGCCATCAAACTCTCGCCTTGCACTGCTTTGTTTGTAATGTTTTTCTGTGTCCATGTGAGTTTTGAGATCGCCACCAGTTTTATTAGACACAGAAACATATGGTCAAGCTTTGCACGCGTTGCACTCCGCTTCCAATTAGTCTCGACCGGGACGATAACTTGGGAATTTTCTCTGGAGTTAATCTGTAATGTACATTTTCGCATTGGCATTGGAGGAGCCAGCGATGCTGGTCGGATCTGTCCACTTCCTCATCTGTTGTGTGTGTCTGTGTGAGCGCGCAGTAGCGACGCCCACAAAGCACTGAAAGCGAGGCTTCTCTTGGTGACGTCACACGCAACAGGTTACCGTAGTATTCAACGCGCCAGTCAATTTAACTACATGCATATTTTACACAAACGCTTCTGTGCGCGACAGATCTCAGATGTGCGCGGGAGCGTTTTGCCATGTGCGCGTGCGCGCACGGGCGCACCTTAGGGGGAACATTGGCTACCATGCCACCGCTTTAATCAATGGGAGGACGGGGAAATTTGCGAGTGCTTAAAATATATCTTAAATTATGGCTATGGGTCTAATAGGCTACACCCGTCGCTTATCAATGACTTGCTTGCAGTCAACATTTACAAAACGGATAGTTTTTTCATCAGTACATTTCAGTTTTTTACCGTTTTGATTACGAGTATAGTTTTGGAGATTTCTAGTAATTCCAGAGAAAGATGCGATAATAGCCCTTTAGTGGAATACACAAAACACGTTGTAATTTTCCGGCTAATTTATGAATAGTTTTCAAATAAACGCTAGATTATCGATAGTATATGTGTCCTTATGCACGATACAAAAGCGGGCTGAAAAATCGCTTATCCGTGCCTTGCTCAGCGCCAACGGCAGGCACACACACACAGACACGTTGTGATCGCTATGAAAAAAACATCTGATTAACCCAAAACTGGTAACACGTCCTTACCTCACATCAGATGCTCTGCAAAAAGATGAATCCAATTCCTGATCGCCATTCCAAATATCGATTGCGTCCATTGATCCAACGTTATAGTCCAAAACACATAATCCACGCTGCTCCCAGTCCCCCAGTCAACGTGGTAAAACGATACTGCATGCCCGAGAAGCAAAACCCGGACCGGACTTTTTTTTTTATGCACAGTCCCAGCCAATCCAATCCAATGATGTGCGATAGGCGACGGTATTTGCCCTTTTGCGAGCTCAGACCCATTCCCAACGATAACATCAGGTTGCATGGATGAAAATGAATGGATATCGCTAATAAAAGAAATAACGATTAAAACCCAACTATACTCGTGATTGGCGCTGAACGGTTGGCTAGTTAACCCGACTATACTCATGACTGGCGTTGAATGAGTTAAGGTTCCTCGAGCTTGTTCTAACCCGTTTCGGTTGATGCTCTTGACTCATCATTCAACACATTTTAAAGATCAATTCTCTTCCATCAATCAATATATCAATACTTATGCACAGTTCAAAGCCATGATGACTAACAACTGTGTATCAGTCTGTAACCGTTTTAGCTGATTTTCTTTAAGTGATTTATAGCTTTGTTTTTATCTTGTCGTGTAACTAGTCATCATTGATACAAGTATTTAAATAAAGGTTTGATGCTGATGACAATGAACTGCAACACAAAACACATGAACATTTGAGTTCATAATGGTTGTGAAATTGCAGATACTCTGGCCAAAGAAATAAACAAAAAATTGAATGACTACAGTACGTATAAATGAAACACTATGTGAAAAACATAATGAATGTGTTTTATTTCCCGCTGTGGTGTTTGTTATTGAATAACATCTTTAATAACCTTCTTTCCTTTGGTCGTTCCCATATTTTAAATATGGTTTCTGAAAGCTTTCTCCGTCTCTGTCGTTTGGTTTCCAGGGTGATGGATGAAGCTATAGCCTCTGATAGCTTCCCTCTCGTATTGTTCTCCGACACAGGGCTGATACCCTCTCATTAATACACTCCAGTGATGAATTGCCAAACCTCCCTCCTGACTCCCTTCCCTTGTCATCTGTTGAAAAGGTGCCCTCGTAATTAGTCAACAATGATGGAGCATCCAAAGAAAGCATGCAGGAATCAAACAAGGCGAAGCAAAGCAGCACATAAATACACAGGCAAGGCTCTGAGTCCCTGTAACAGAAGAAAGACTTTCCACCACATATCCCTCCTGGTTACACAAACACACACACATGTTCAGAGAGGTCAAAGCGCAAAGGGTTGCCGCCTGCAGTGTGGCCAACCGCCCCATTGGGGCAGTTCTGGGTTTCTGTGCTGGTCCTGTGGATATAACTAGCAACTGGAGTACACTCCTCTGTTGGTACAAGGGATCAAACCAGTGACTTGGCCTCTATACCTCTAGGTCATCCTACCACGTCCATCTGAGGCTATTATACATGAAGCCTATGCCACCTGATGTAATCTCTGATGAGATTAGATGTAATTTTTTTTATCACAATTCTACGATTTCTTTCGGATTCACTAATAATCCCACTTCCTTACTTACTACAAATTACTAGTAAAGTATCACTGCATCGGTTGATATATATACTGTATATATATATTTTTTGTATTGAACCAACAGCACTGGTGTTCTTTAAATTGAAACAAGACGTGTGTCTATAGCCTGTGGAGAAAAAGCAGCCCACTTTAATGTGATGCCGTGTTTACTGATAGAGACTGTGTGGTTCATTATTATTGCTTGAGGTGCTGAGCATTTCTTCTTCATTATCAAAGTGGCCAGTGATGCTCATCCCAGCAATTATACTGCTTGGACCAAGGCACAATCTATTCTTTAACCATTTCACTACCACACTACAGAAGGTTAACCCTTGCTCGCAGTGAAAGGGTTAACCATTTGGTAGTATGGTAGTGAAAGGGTTAAAGTACAAAATGTCGAGTTTCACCAGAATATTTTATGTATATACGGTGGTTCTGTTTCGTTAAGGGGCTCTCTCTGTCACCGTGTTAAGGCCCCATCTTTCATATCCAAATGAGAGTATTCCTTCACGAGGGGATATGTGCATGAATGTGCGATAGCGGCAGATTCATGTTCAAAGTCAGCTACCTTACTGCACTATCTCGCATATGTGCACGCGCACTGAATAAAGACCACAATGTACCTTTAATCCCAATATTCGTCTGACCACACCCCTCATCAGCTTACCTTCATAAGCAGGTGTGTGGTCACCTGCTCTCCTCCTTCTTGCTTTCACCACAAGGAATAAGTGCCTCGGTAGATCCCCACACTTGACACCATGATGGAAGAAGTTAGATTAGGAACAGCTTTGGGAAACAAGGATACGTTGACATCATATCTTTATTTTCTCTCTCACTATTTTCGAGAAAATACGGCGATATTGTCTTCGTACTGGAGTGTCTGGAAGATGTTGATCATTCTAAAAATCCTCCACCGGTTTTCGTATTGGGAGCACGCCGCTGCATGCTTCTCAACTGCAGTTCCTTGCTGTGTTTGTTGGGGTGAAACCTGTCAGGCCACAGCTGAACTGTCGGACATGCCGCTGTTGTGAGAAGCGGTGCGTTCCAGGTTGGGTGAGTAGTGTTTTGCTGGCAGGCTCCACTTGTCTGTTAGTGCTATGGGGGCTACTTGACAATGTTTATGGAAACCGGCTCCAGGCTAGGGTCCTTTGTTCAGCCACCTAGGCGACAGAAGGCCTTGGTCTGAAGACCATTATAGTTTTAACACTGGTTTTAACACTGGTGATCCCTGTGTGTTTTGGACGAGTGGATTCTCTCTGTCACCGTGTTAAGGCCCCATCTTTCATATCCAAATGAGAGTATTCCTTCACAAGGGGATATGTGCATGAATGTGCGATAGCGGCAGATTCATGTTCAAAGTCAGCTACACAGGCCAGTTGGTATTGTGCTGATTCCGTCGGGTGTTGGTAAAATCACCGTTGTGAAGCGGTGTTGACATCTTGTTTTCTCTTTTCTCTTAAAAAGTGAGGAGAGGTTCAGAACGGCGGCCTGTCTGGGTGAGTGTTATGTCATTGTTACAGGTTCAGTTGATAGCTGCTTAGCTTACGGTTAGCCAGTCAGCTGTTAACTGCTGCGTTAGCCTGCTGGGATCGCTCAGGTTGGGCCTACTGTTAGCCAGTCAGCTGTTAGCTGCGGGGCTAGCATGTCGTGATCGCTAGGTAACGTTGGCTTGCTGCTATAGGCCATGGCCTGGCGCGGGGTAGCTTAGCTTCTCGCGCGCCGCCGTGAGCTCGCTTCTGATCGCGTGCGTCGTTAGCTCGGCGTCTCGCGAGCAGAAGCAGTAGCACCCGAACGGTTGGAGCGGCCGTTAGCTTGATGCTATTCTGTTGAACGTGCTTTGATTTTAACATGTTTTACACTCTTGACTACGACGTCATCCTTGACAGGGGATGTTTCGTCGACCCTGCCCTGAGCCAGGACGGCAAGGTTGCATCAACAGAGGACTGTAGTGCGGGTTGGAGCGGTGACGCTGCCCAGTTCGGACAACACAGGAGCGGCTGTGTTCCTACGGTGTCTGTGACTGCGCTTCGCTGATCTGCGTTCCGGGTAGGAACGGGTTTGACCGGACCGTATAACTGGTTTTACTTTTCTAAATGTATTGTGAATAACGATGTTTTTCCCAAAACGTGTGTTGCTGCAATGCATTTAGGATACGTTGCGGGTTATGTGTGAGCTGTTTTTGTCACTGGCAGTTAGCTTCTCCGTGCAAATCGGGATGTAATGATCTGGTTGTTGTGTGAGAAACATCATGGTGTTTATATGTACCGTGTACTCACAACTAAGGTAACTAACCTATGAAGCTATGCTTGGTGACAAGTGAGTAAAAGAATGTTCTTTCTCAGACTGTGATGACAATGAACAGTGTGTTCACATATTAACAGGTTTTCCTGTTTTAACGTTAGGTTATGACTATAACCAAGTTCTGTTAGTTAGGGGCGATGCTTGGCATCGCTACTGCACTATCTCGCGTACGTGCACGCGTACTGAATAAACCACAAATGTACCTCTAATACCAGTATTAGTCTGACCACACCCCTCATCAGCTTACCTTCATAAGCAGGTGTGTGGTCACCTGCTCTCCTCCTTCCCAAGCTTTCACCACAAGGTGAGGACAAGGGCTGCAGCGGCGTCCGATGCCAAGCATCGCCCCTAACTAACAGAACTTGGTTATAGTCATAACCTAACGTTCTGTATCGTTAGTGGCTTAGCTTGGCATCGCTACTGCACAAGGGAGGCCAAGCGGAGCCACTTGGCTGACAAATACACCCCGCTGACAGCCCCCCAAAACCATCAGAACAGGGAGGGCCGAGCCCCCCCGACCCCCCCTAATGGAGGGTAGCCCCCCTATTAGGGACGTCACGGGAGGGCGACGGACCCGACCGTGCGAAGAGGCACTCAAGCAACTCAACGCACAGGGTGAGCAGACCGTGGCCTGACCCCACGACTACACACACGCACAACCCGCATGCCACCCGGGAACGAACGGAGGAACAACCTCGTTACTGCCCCCAGAATCACGGGGTCAAGGGCAAACCCAACCCCGTGGCAAGGCCGTAGCAGCGGAGCACGAAGGAAGACCCAGACCCACCAAAAGGACTGGACTCCCTGGAATGGGGGCCCGGAGAAGTCCATGATGCCAGCATCAAGACCCCACCAGGTGGGCACGTAGTGCCCCGCCCCCCACATCGCCAGCGTATTCGGACAAAGGCCCCTCAGTTACTGCACCTGGTATTCCCAGGCGGAACCAACCAGGCCAGAACCTGCCCAGCTTCCGAGATCGGACGAGACCGGGCGTGTTCAGGTCGGTATGGCCGTAAGCCGAGCGGGCCCCGTCCCCCCAATAGTACACCGCCTGGCACACTGACCCTGCAGAATAGGCAGTCAGCATGGCCGTAAGCACACAAAAAAGGTTAACCAACGGAAGCAGGCAGCGCACCGGGGAAAAACCAGGCAACAGGCTGTTAACCCTAGCCTGGAGACTGCGGACGAGACAGGCGCCAGAGGGGACAGCTGAACACAGCCGCCCCGGCGGAAGGAGCGTAAGCTGGCGGTGTTGCATGACCAAGCCTCCATTTAACAACCCCCACCCAGAGGGGTCGAGGCAGAGAAGGCTGACACGATTGGCAGACGTCATGAACGTGCAGGGGCACCCTCAAACGGTGAACCCGGGAGTTGACACTGCTCCAACACACCAGGGAATCAACCACCTCGGTGTTACCCAATGCGGTGGTTGTTCCTATAACCCCTCAAGAAAAAACTCCAAAACACACCTGCGGGTATACACCGGCTATACCGCAGTACAAGTGTTTCAGTTTCCAAAAAGGGTTAACCCAGGCCTACGGGTCGCAAACATCACTTCGGACCGGGCCTGGCGGTACGGGAAGCACAGGGTCACCAGAGGAGGTCAAAAAACCACCCCCACAGGCCCCTCTTCGCCATGCGTGAGAGAGGAGCGAAAAATAATGGAGAACCAGCCCCTAAGCACACCGTACCTGGTATTCCCCGGCGGTCTCCCAACCAAGTACTAACCAGGACCAACCTGTGTAGCGGCCGAGATCCGACGAGATCGAGCGCGTACAGAATGGCATGGCTGTAAGCCATGACGACAGTGCTGAGTAAAAACATACCCAACCAGGGTCTCCATAGCGCTTAACCCTGTGACACCCAGACCGACCTGGCATTTTTCCCCCTGAAAAAAGCCCAAGTCCCTCAGGGTACCAGAACAGCAGATCTGCATCCCCGGCGGACAACGGGTTCAACTGATCTGGACCAGCGTGACCAGAACCAGTCCCGTGCCCTAACCACGCCGACATGCCTACTCCAGGAGAAGGGCAGATATGCGTGTTGATCTTAACATGAAAAGAAGGCGCCACCCAGACGTTGGGACGAACCGCGCCTGGTGGCCCACCCCAAGGGCGTGAGACCCCACTACATATGTTCAGATCCATCCCGTCATCATCCCCCAGACATGAACGAGAATCCGTCGACAACCCACCCAGGTCATGGGATGTGGTCGCCGGAAGAGGAAAAACCCCCATCTCAGTTGCTTTATAAAAACGCTGTTTCAACCACAAGCAACTAAGGCGTGCCAGTCAATCGCCTGTTTACAGCGAGCTAGCACTATACGTGCGTCGGGACACACCCCCATCAATGAACAGGCTATTTAGACCTGTCATTGAATCCCCAAGGCGCCCAGGGGAACGACAAGAGGGGTGTGACACTCCCTAACTCCAACACTTCTGGAATAGAAAGAAGGAAGCATCAACAGTATGTATCCCAGTCTACACAGCCGGGGTAAAAAATGTTCACATTTTTACATCCCACCACCCTCCCATAGGAAAGAGACGGGGATCCCCAGAGAGACTTCCCACGCGAGCTGTACAGATTGAAAAGAATATATTGCACCTTGAGCCATGTAAAAAACTGGTTTTAGGGCCTCCGGGGAAGAGGCACCGAACCCATACACACTCAATAAACGAATTGAATCGAATATACATACAATAGAAAAGGACCCTTCTAGAGGGTCCACTCACTTTGACAATCTGAGGAGGAAGGCTCTGTACTCTGATGGAGGCTTCCTCACATGGAAGAAGGAGTCCGAACTCACAGAAGGCCTGAGTAGGCGCTTGGTGAGGAGGAGCCCTGACCACCCCCCCTGAAAACAGATCCATCACATGGACCTGAACAGCACACGGAAGTCCTACCAACAGAGACGCGCACGGTGACGTACTCTATGGCGGGGGAATTCCTGCGGTGCACACGCCCAATATACCAGGCCGTGGGACCAGGAACTCCCTCCCCCCCCCCCCCCCCCCCCCCCCGTAACGTGCCGAACCGCCACGTGACGGGAACCTTGAAGGACAGGGGGTGTACCCCTGACCGACAGAACAATGGGGAGAGGAAAGGTTACCAGTTCACCCCTTTACGACCCCACACCCATGATACGACGTAACGACAAAAAGAGAATATGACACAGTCATAGTCAGCTCTATGAAGCGTTTCACAGCTCCACACAGCGCACGAGCTAACCTGCTATCTGATTTTTACTAAGGAAAAACACAGAATAGAGAGGGCTCTAAGAACCCCGGTCCAACATACACATGTGCTTCTGTGGCCAGTACAACCCAGTTGTAGGTCACATGACACACACAACCCATCATCACCTACAAAAAATGGCAAAAACACTCAACAGAGGAACGCCGTTTTTTTCACAATGAGAGAATACATCATTCTTGATTAGTATCGACCACAGGCCTTGCTAAGCACACATGACAGCAACCAAACCAATTTCCCTTTAGGAAATAAGTTTCTCCAGCAGATTTAGCACAACCTCAGCAATCAAGCTGAGAGTTACATCGTATCCCTACCACACAAAAGACACAATTAATGCACAACATGTCTGATAGGAGGTGATAAAGTCCCCAGGGAACCGGGGGGGGAAACACAATCCTCCTATTTTACCCTCAATACGGCCAGTTAAAACAGGAAAACCTGTTAATGTGTGAACTCACTGTTCATTGTCATTACAGTCTGAGAAAGAACATTCTTTTACTCACTCGTCACCAAGCATAGCTTCATAGGTTAGTTGCCTTAGTAGTGAGTACACGGTACACATAAACACCATGATGTTTCTCACACAACAACCAGATCAATACATCACGATCTGCACGGAGAAGCTAACTGCCAGTGACAAAAACAGCTCACACACAACCCGCAACGTATCTCAAATGCATTGCAACACACGTTTTGGGAAAAAACACCGTTATTCACAATACATTTAGCAAGGTAAAACCAGAAGACGTGTTATGAGGTCTGGCCAACCCCGTACCTGCCCGGAACGCAGATCAGCGAAGTGCAGTCACAAGCCACCGTAGAACACAACCGTCCCGTGTTGTTCGATCCGGGCAGCGTCGCCGCTCCACCAGTCGCTACAGTCCTCTTTGTTGACGCAATCCCCGTCTAGGCTCAGGCAGGGTCGACGAACATCCCCTGTCAAGGATGACGTCGTGGTCAAGAGTGTAAAACATGTTAAAAATCAAAGCACGTTCAACAGAATAGCATCAAGCTAACGGCTGCTCCAACCGTTCGGGTGCTATTGCTTCCGCTCGCGAGACGCCGATCTACGACGCACGCGATCAGGAGCGAGCTCCCGGCGGCGCGCGAGAAGCCAAGCTACCCCGCGCCAGGCCACCGACCGGCTAACCGTAAGCTATGAACATGTAAACAATGACATAACACTCACCCAGACAGGCCGCCGTTCTGAACCCTCCTCACTTTTTAAGAGAAAAGAGAAAACAAGACGTCAACACCGCTTCACAACGGTGACATTAACACGTCCGGCGGAATCAGCACAGTACCAACTGGCCTGTATAGCTGACTTTGAACATGAATCTGCCGCTATCGCACATTACATGCACATATCCCCTCGTGAAGGAATACTCTCATTTGGATATGAAAGATGGGGTCTTAACACGGTGACAGAGAGAATCCACTCGTCCAGAACACACAGGGATCACCAGTGTCAATGGTCGCGGCCCACTAGTTAAAACTATAATGGTCGCCAGACCAAGGCCTTCTGTCGCCTAGACGGCTAAACAAAGGACCCTAGCCTGGGGCCGGTTTCCATAAACTTTGTCAAGTAGCCCCCATAGCACTAACAGACAAGTGGAGCCCGCCAGCAAACACTACTCACCCAACCTGGAACGCACTGCTCCTCACAACAGCGGCATGTCCGACAGTTCAGCTGTGGCCTGACAGGTTTCACCCCAACAAACACAGCAAGGAACTGCAGTTGAGAAGCATGCAGCGGCGTGCTCCCAATACGAAAACCGGTGGAGGGTTTGTAGAATGATCATCATCTTCTAGACACTCCAGTACGAAGACAATATCGCCGTATTTTCTCGAAAATAGTGAGAGAGAAAATAAAGATATGATGTCAACGTATCCTTGTTTCCCAAGCTGTTCCTAATCCAATTTCTTCCATCATGGTGTCAAGTGTGGGGATCTACCGAGGCACCTCTTCCTTGTGGTGAAAGCGAGAAGGAGGAGAGCAGGTGACCACACACCTGCTTATGAAGGTAAGCTGATGAGGGGTGTGGTCAGACTAATACTGGTATTAGAGGTACATTTGTGGTTTATTCAGTACGCGTGCACGTACGCGAGATAGTGCAGTAGCGATGCCAAGCTAAGCCACTAACGATACAGAACTGGCCGTATTGAGGGTAAAATAGGAGGATTGTGTTTCCCCCCGGTTCCCTGGGGACTTTTTCATCCTCCTATCAGACATGTTGTGCACTAATTGTGTCTTTTGTGTGGTAGGGATGCGATGTAACTCTTAGCTTGATTGCTGAGGTTGTGCTAAATCTGCTGGAGAAACTTTATTTTCCTAAAAGAGAAAATGGTTTGGTCGCTGTCATGTGTGCTTAGCAAGGCCTGTGGCTGATACTAATCGAGAATGATGTATTCTCTCATTGTGAAAAAACGGCGTTCCTCTGTTGAGTGTTTTTTGCCATTTTTTGTAGGTGATGATGGGTTGTGTGTGTCATGTGACCTACAACTGGGTTGGACTGGCCACAGAAGCACATGTGTATGTTGGACCGGGGCTCTTAGAGCCTTCTCTATTCTGTGTTTTTCCTTAGTAAAAATCAGATAGCAGGTTAGCTCATGCGCTGTGTGGAGCTGTCAAACGCTTCATAGAGCTGACTATGACTGTGTCATATTCTCTTTTTGTCATTACATCGTATCATGGGTGTGGGGTCGTAAAGGGGTGAACTGGTAACCTTTCCTCTCCCCCTTGTTTTCTGTCGGTCACGGGTACACCCCCTGTCCTTCAAGGTTCCCGTCACGTGGCGGTTCGGCACGTTATGGGGGGGGGGGGGGGGGGGAAGTTTCCTGGTCCCACGGCCTGGTATATTGGGCGTGTGCACCGCAGGAATTCCCCCGCCATAGAGTACGTCACCGTGCGCGTCTCTGTTGGTAGGACTTCCGTGTGCTGTTCAGGTCCATGTGATGGATCTGTTTCAGGGGGGTGGTCAGGGCTCCTCCTCACCAAGCGCCTATTCGGGCCTTCTGTGAGTTCGGACTCCTTCTTCCATGTGAGGGAGCCTCCATCAGAGTACAGAGCCTTCCTCCTCAGATTGTCAAAGTGAGTGGACCCTCTAGAAGGGTCCTATTCTATTGTATATGTATTCGATTCAATTCGTTTATTGAGTGTGTATGGGTTCAGTGCCTCTTCCCCGGAGAGCCCTAAAACCAATTTTTTACATGGCTCAAGGTGCAATATATTCTTTTCAATCTGTACAGCCCGCGTGGGAAGTCTCTCTGGGGATCCCCGTCTCCTTCCTATGGGAGGGTGGTGGGATGTAAAAATGTGAACATTTTTTACCCCGGCTGTGTAGACTGGGATACATACTGTTGATGCTTCCTTCTTTTCTATTCCAGAAGTGTTGGAGTTAGGGAGTGTCACACCCCTCTTGTCGTTCCCCTGGGCGCCTTGGGGATTCAATGACAGGTCTAAATAGCCTGTTCATTGATGGGGGTGTGTCCCGACGCACGTATAGTGCTAGCTCGCTGTAAACAGGCGATTGACTGGCACGCCTTGGTTGCTTGTGGTTGAAACAGCGTTTTTATAAAGCAACTGAGATGGGGGTTTTTCCTCTTCCGACGACCAGATCCCATGACCTGGGTTGGTTTTTCGACGGATTCTCGTTCATGTCTGGGGGATGATGACGGAATGGATCTGAACATATGTAGAGGGGTCTCACGCCCTTGGGGTGGGCCACCAGGCGCGGTTCGCCCGAACGTCTGGGTGGCGCCTTCTTTTCATGTTAAGATCAACACGCATATCTGCCCTTCTCCTGGAGTAGGCATGTCGGCGTGGTTAGGGCACGGGACTGGTTCTGGTCACGCTGGTCCAGATCAGTTGAACCCGTTGTCCGCCGGGGATGCAGATCTGCTGTTCTGGTACCCTGAGGGACTTGGGCTTTTTTCAGGGGGAAAAATGCCAGGTCGGTCTGGGTGTCACAGGGTTAAGCGCTATGGAGACCCTGGTTGGGTACGTTTTTACTCAGCACTGTCGTAATGGCTTACAGCCATGCCATTCTGTACACGCTCGATCTCGTCGGATCTCGGCCGCTACACAGGTTGGTCCTGGTTAGTACTTGGTTGGGAGACCGCCTGGGAATACCAAGTACGGTGTGCTTAGGGGCTGGTTCTCCATTCTTTTTCGCTCCTCTCTCACGCATGGCGATGAGGGGCCTGTGGGGGTGGTTTTTTGACCTCCTCTGGTGACCCTGTGCTTCCCGTACCGCCAGGCCCGGTCCGAAGTAATGTTTCGTCGACCCGTAGGCCTGGGTTAACCTTTTTTGAAAACTGAAACACTTGTACTGCGGTATAGCCGGTGTATACCCGCAGGTGTGTTTTGGAGTTTTTTCTTGAGGGGTTATAGGAACAACCACCGCATTGGGTAACACCGAGGTGGTTGATTCCCTGGTGTGTTGGAGCAGTGTCAACTCCCGGGTTCACCGGTTGAGGGTGCCCCTGCACGTTCATGACGTCTGCCAATCGTGTCAGCCTTCTCTGCCTCGACCCCTCTGGGTGGGGGTTTTTAAATGGAGGCTTGGTCATGCAACACCGCCAGCTTACGCTCCTTCCGCCGGGGCGGCTGTGTTCAGCTGTCCCCTCTGGCGCCTGTCTCATCCGCAGTCTCCAGGCTAGGGTTAATAGCCTGTTGCCTGGTTTTTCCCCGGTGCGCTGCCTGCTTCCGTTGGTTAACCTTTTTTGTGTGCTTACGGCCATGCTGACTGCCTGTTCTGCAGGGTCAGTGTGCCAGGCGGTGTACTATTGGGGGGACAGGGCCCGCTCGGCTTACGGCCATACCAACCTGAACACGCCCGATCTCGTCCGATCTTGGAAGCTAAGCAGGTTCTGGCCTGGTTAGTACTTGGATGGGATTCCGCCTGGGAATACCAGGTGCAGTAACTGAGGGGCCTTTGTCCGAATACGCTGGCGATGTGGGGGGCGGGGCACTACGTGCCCACCTGGTAGGGTCTTGATGCTGGCATCATGGACTTCTCCGGGCCCCCATTCTAGGGAGTCCAGTCCTTTTGGTGGGTCTGGGTCTTCCTTCGTGCTCCGCTGCTACGGCCTTGCCACGGGGTTGGGGTTGCCCTTGACCCCGTGATTCTGGGGGCAGTAACGAGGTTGTTCCTCCGTTCGTTCCCGGGTGGCATGCGGGTTGTGCGTGTGTGTAGTCGTGGGGTCAAGCCACGGTCTGCTCACCCTGTGCGTTGAGTTGCTTGAGTGCCTCTTCGCACGGTCGGGTCCGTCGCCTTCCCGTGAAGCCCCTAATAGGGGGGATACCCTCCATTAGGGGGGGTCGGGGGGGCTCGGCCCTCCCTGTTCTGATGGTTTTGGGGGGCTGTCAGCGGGGTGTATTTGTCAGCCAGCGGCTCCGCTTGGCCTCCCCTTGTGCAGTAAGGTGATGCCAAGCTGAGCCCCTTAACGAAACAGAACGTTAGGTTATGGCTATAACCAAGTTCTGTTAGTTAGGGGCGACGCTTGGCATCAGACGGCCGCTGCAGCCCTTGACCTCACCTTGTGGTGAAAGCTTGGGAAGGAGGAGAGCAGGTGACCACACACCTGCTTATGAAGGTAAGCTGATGAGGGGTGTGGTCAGACGAATATTGGGATTAAAGGTACATTGTGGTCTTTATTCAGTGCGCGTGCACATATGCGAGATAGTGCAGTAAGGTGATGCCAAGCGTCGCCCCTAACTAACAGAACTTGGTTATAGCCATAACCTAACGTTATGCTACCACCTCCACTACCAGACCATTACTACCAGTTATAGATCCACTTGTGTAGCGCTCGTTGTCAGGGACTGATACACAGTTGAATATGTATCCCCAAGCCCCAAATAATCATAGTTATATAAATATGTCATGAAACTTGAATCTAGGTTTTTCATCAATGTGTCAAGAAAATGTAATAATGAGCTAGTATGTACAGCTACAGTATGTTTAAGTTCAGGAAAAGTCATTTAGATTAATTCAAGGAGGTGGTTAGTGGTTACGCTCAATTATCAACCATCCAACAATCCTTTTAGTGTCTTTATAAAACTAATATGACTTTATTAATTATAATTATTAGTTACACATGTCTTATATGTAAATATTTTTTGATGTGTGTTGGATAGAATCTTACTATTCTGTCCCCCCCAAATCCCAAGACTTGGGAGAACACATTTCTGAAGCCAAAGAGATTGTTCATTATTGTTCTGTGTGTTTTATTTTAACAACGTTCTGTGATATAAAATGTCAGGGTTTTTAAATGTTTATTTTTTTATTTTGTTATGATATAACACATTTATACATTCATATGGCATAACGGTAGCATATATATTCTGATGAGGCAAGGTTTTGCAATACAGGTTTGAGGTTTTACATGCATTATTACACAATTAAATGGCTTAGTCTCCGAAGCTAATCATCAGTTTTTTTTAAACTGGGGATTCTTTCAATCCATCCAAAAAGACCGGCACCAGTGTTTTTGTTTTGAAAATACTGGAAGCAAAAACATTTCTATATTCTCATGGCGACCATTTTGCTCTTATGTCATGCTCAGGTTGTGTGACTATGGTCAATGGTAGCATTAGTTAGCCATGCTAGTGGAGGTTAATAGGGAGCAGGAGCATGATTATTCTAAATATGCTTCCAATCCCCACTGACTTTTCCCCCCTATTCTTTTTCCTTCTTGAACGAAGAGCTAATTGCTAAGACCGCTCTCACTTAACCTCTTAATAATTGGGATTAGTTGGGAGGTAAATTATATAGTAAGTTAAACATGTATGTTTTAGCTGTGGCAGTGAATTGTGATTTATTCTTTAAATGTAGTCATTAGAAAAAACATCATTGCATAATAGTATGAATTAAGATGCTTTTTACAAGTTGCAGAGGACCACTCTGAGTATTACTTAATATTGTATTTTAACAATTTGCATTAGAACTAAAGACCCCCCCCCCCCACCCAGCACACATAATAGCCTATTGTGTCTTGTATTGTATGAACTTAACAAAGAGTTTACAGTGAGAGCTGGTGGTGAAGCTTGTATGGGAGAAAGGAGATCTGGTGCCTCATTTAGAGTTGCTAACAAAAACTAAAATGTTCTGCTTTCAAATATCTCAAAGATTGAACCACTGCTACAAGGTCTTAAATAACAGACTGAAATGAGTCCTTGTTTGTGATGAATCATAGCCTCTTGAAACATGGGGACTATTCCTTCAAAATGTAACGGTTGAGAAACACTTTACTTTGCTCTACAATCTGCTACGGCAAGACTATCTGGATCCCACTGACTAAAATGTCTTGTTTATCATCTATGTGTGAATTCCAGGAGCCGAGCGTCCTGCAGACTTATTGAACACTGCAACCCCTGCATTAGGTTATGTGAGGAAACCACTTTCAACTCGATGAAGTGTTGCAATATCTTAATAAGCATTCATGGGGTAGAAGAATAGTAGGGGAGAACGGGGGACGTTGTCAAACGGGTAGGTTGTCACATTCATTATATTTCACCACCAGAGGATCCTGTCTCCCATACTTTGGTATTTAAATGTCCAGAATTGGGGTCAGAGTTCACCTACATTGTCATATTTGGAGTGAGAAGGTGAGAGGACTTTTTGTGTTTTTCATGTACATTTGTAAATATTCCACTCCTCAGTATTTTTCTTCTAGGCTTTTACACAATTGGTTTATAATGAAACAATTATTACGCTTAAAAAGTGTGAAGGGATAGCTATAGTTTAGATTGTTGTTAGCTAGCTAACTAGTTGTTAGATGGCTGTTAGAAGATATTACCTACCTGGGTTCCATCCTAGAGGCAAATCTTTCCCGTGACAAAATGGCATCCAATGTAATAAAAAAAGTCAACCAACGAACTCGTTTCTTGTACCGGATCTCCTCACTGGTAAACAAGAATACCCTGAAGACTCTAGCAGGAGCACTCATTCAAGGGTACTACGACTATGCTTGCACCTCATGGTACCAAAGCACCTCAAAGGCGCTAAAAACAAAATTACAAACATCTCAAAACAAACTGGTCAGACTACTGCTTGACCTTACTCCTAGAACCCACCTCACCCCTGCCCACTTTGACAACCTAGGATGGCTTAGAGTAGACGACAGAGTACAGCAACTTGCAATGGGCCTGGTCTACAAGATACACTACACGACCAAGGTACCCATGTACATGACTAAATACTTCCCAAAGGTCAGTGAATACCACGATCACAACACCAGAGGGAGCTCCACAAATCATGTTAAACCCAGATTCGGCTCAAACAAGGGACTAAACACGTTTCGCAATTATGCCACATCAATGTGGAACGCCCTACCCAAAGCTGTAAAGGAATGTGAATCACTACCCACTTTCAAAAACACTCTCAAAAAACACCTAAGGGAGACTGCAACTCGAAACTGGCCCCTGTAAATGTCCGAACACAACCCCCTCCAATGTACAGTAAATTACCAAGTATGGTCTTGTCAATAATCCAATGTACAGTGTTGTTTGTACAGTTGTACAGTGTCCCCCACCCACCCCTCCTACCCACCCCCCCCCCCCCCCCCCACCCACCCAACCACCTCCAATGTACAGTCCCCACCCACCCCTCCTACCCAACCCCCCCCACTCCTACCCAACCCCCCCCCCCCCCCACTCCTACCCACCCCCCCCCAACCACCTCCAATGTACAGTCCCACCCCCACCTACCCAATCCAATGTACAGTTTCTACGCCTAATGTATATACTCTTTTCTTTCTGGACTCTTTTTGTATCACAAATACAGTACTGTAATTGCAAATCTGGTATGTCATAAATGTATAGATGTAGCAGTACTGTCTATCTGTATGTCATGAATGTCATATGTTACGATGAATTGGAAATGGGGGACCCTGGTGTAAACAAGACGAAAGTCTTTCTCTGGTCTGCATCCCCTTAACAATTGTATGTATTGAGCTGTACTGCACTGTACCCATTCTGCAATCTGTTAATAAAGTTTTCATTCATTCATTCATTAGCCTTGATGCTATCAAGACATTCCAGTTGGGGTTGGTCGTCACATTTTATTTGGGGTTGGTTGTCACATGTTGTGTAGGCTATTATTGTTAGGCCGATTTATTGTGTTCTTATTTTGTTATATAGGATGGCCTAAAGATGTGTTTCCTGTTTATGTTCATTAAGATGCATTAAGTTATGTATTTGTCAACTTGTCAATGCAATTAAACTTTCAAATTTAGTTCTGCCTTCTTGTCTATTCTCAGTCCTTGCCCCACAATGGTGGAATGAACTACCCACCCCAGTTAGGACAGCCGAAACCCGTCCAATCTTTCGCCGTCGACTAAAGACGCACTTCTTCAATCATTATCTGAAATCTAAATCTTGTCTTCTTTTTTTATATTTTCCCATTACAAGTTCAAGTTTCAAGTTTCAAGTTTCTTTAATAGTTGTCATACAGAAGTACAGAATACTTTTGTACAAAATGCTTCTTACTGTTGCGCTCCAGAGACTGTGCATGACAAGATAAGTATGAAATAAAAACATGGTAAAATTTAGAAGTAAAAAAAGAGGTCACAGTGTTCAGTTTAGACATATGTACAATGTTTGTAGACGTAGTTACCATACAATATACAATACTGTGCAGTGTACTAATATACAATACTATACTATATAGTGCAAGGCACAAATGGACGAGGTGCAGTTTAGGTACAATTCACAGTAGGTGTACGAGTTGTAGTGCAAATCCTTTATCAATAAATATAAAGTGTAAGTGTGTTTGTGTGATCTAAAGTGTGGAGAGTGGGTGCTGCAGTGTGTTGTTTGTTTGAGTGAGTGTGTGCGTGTGGGTGTGTGTGCTGTGTGCATTTGATGGTTGTTGCATAGTGATTATTGTTCGTTTAGCGATTTTTTCTCGTTTAGCAGCCTGATGGCCTGGGGATAGAAGCTCCTTCTGAGTCTTTCTGTGCTCGCCTTAAGACTCCGGTATCGCTTGCCTGACGCCAGCAGTTCAAAGAGGCAGTTGTTCGGGTGGCTCGAGTCCTTAATAATTCTCTTAGCCTTCCCCTTGCACCGCTTGTTGTAAATGTTCTGGAGGGTGGGAAGCCCCCCTCTAATTGTGCGTTCGGCTGAACGTGTCACTCTTTGTAGTCTGCTACGGTCTTGTGCAGTGCTATTCCCAAACCAGGAGGTGATGTTGCCGGTCAGGATGCTCTCTATTGTACATGAGTAGAAGTTCCTAAGGATCTTCTGACTGACTTGGAACTTCCTTAGGCGCCTGAGGAAGTAGAGGCGTTGTCGTGCCTTCTTCACAACACTGTCAATGTGTGTGGTCCATGTCAAGTCCTCGGATATGTGGGCTCCGAGGTACTTGAAACTGTTCACTCTCTCAACCGGTGCCCCGTCGATGCTGAGGGGGCTGTAGTCCTTGACCCCCGACCTCCTGAAGTCCACAATCATCTCTTTTGTTTTGCTGACGTTCAGGGAGAGGCAGTTCTCCTGACACCACTGTGACAGGTTCTCTACCTCTTCCAGGTAGGCCCTTTCGTCGTTGGCAGAGATCAGGCCCACCACTACTGTGTCATCAGCAAATTTGATGATGGTGTTGTTGTTCCGCTGTGCTACGCAGTCATGTGTGTACAGGGAGTAGAGGAGGGGGCTCAGAACACAGCCCTGGGGGGCCCCTATGTTGAGCGTGATGGATGAGGAGGTGCAGTTGCCGGCTCTTACCACCTGGGGTCTGCCCGTCAGGAAGTCCAGGACCCACTGGCACAGGTCATAGTTCAAGCCCAGGTCCCTGAGCTTGGCTATGAGTTTGGAGGGGACTATGGTATTGAATGCTGAGCTGTAGTCGATGAACAGCATTCTCACATAGTTCCCCTGCCTCTTGTCCAGATGTGATGCTGCTGTGTGCAGCACATGGGCTATGGCGTCCTCCGTGGACCTGTTGGGGCGATATGCAAATTGCAGAGGGTCCAGGTTGATGGGGAGGGAGGAACAGATGTAGCCCTTCACTAGCTTCTCAAAGCACTTCATGGCTATGGAGGTGAGGGCTACAGGGCGGTAGTCGTTGAGGCAAGCGGGCGTAGATTTTTTGGGTACAGGGATGATGGTGGACTTCTTCAGACAGGTGGGGATGACGGCCTGTTCCAAGGACAGGTTGAAGATGTCAGTGAATACCGGGGCCAGTTGGTCGGCACAGACTTTTAGGACGCGGCCGGGGATGCCGTCCGGTCCTGCTGCCTTCCTGATATCCACTTTTTTAAAGATCCGTCTCACCTCATGCTCTGTTACCCTGAACACTGAGTCTCCATCAGCAGACCCCCCCCCCCCCATTGCCGTGGTTTGTAGGCTGGTGTTGTTATTCACAGCCTCAAACCTCGCATAGAAGGAGTTGAGATCATTTGCTAAGGAGATGTCACTGTTCAGTTTGAGGGGGGTTCCTTTGTAGTCTGTCATTGTTCTGAGGCCCTGCCACATGCCTCTAGAGTCAGCCTGTTCAAACTGAAGTTCAACTTTACAAGTTGTAAAACACATGGTGACAACCAACCCCATAGTGTGTGACAACCATCCCCATGATGGGGTTGGTTGTCACAATGTGTCAGAGTGTCTTTGATAGGTGATTAACTCTTTGTTACAATACGTTGGAAAATGAGAGGGATACACATTTCAAGCCAACATCTTAAGCTTCAATTTAATGTAGGAATGACTATTGAAAGATATTTTGATTATGAGCCATTCACACTAGAGTAAAAAGTGTGACAACTTCCCCCGTTCTCCCCTACTACAAAAACACAGCACATAGGCTGTATCATAAGTCCATCGGCCTCTTAGAAATAATGCCAAACTATCGATTTGATTTGGCTGAGTGAGTGTTTAACCGAGGATGTTGAGCATGAAAGCTGCAGTAGGGAGCGCCTTGGTGTCTCACCAGGTTAAAGGGTACAGTAAGTTAAAAACGTAGTCCTATTCCTTACTAATCAATGGTGTTGTTGATCGGTAAAGTCCAAAGCTTTTCTTCCATACTGGATACCCACAGCTCGGGCTAGTTAGCTAAAAAACAAATAAAAGGTCAACAGGGTCACGCTCCAGTCCGTACAATTCCTGAAATAAGACACCTACTGCAGACACCTACTGCACAATGCATCCAGTTTATTTCATGGCTTGTGGAGGCTGGTGTGTGGCCCTGTTGATCTTGCATTAGTTTTGTAGCTAACTAGCTGGTGCTGTGAGTTATGAGTATGGAAAAACAGCATTGATAGTGCTGAGAATAAAAGTACTCTCCTGATAGCATCATTGGTAAGTAGGAAATAGGCTCAAGGGTCCAAAATTACTTATATAAACGTACACTTTAACGCAAAAAACAAGATATCTCATTTCTAAAAGCCAACGCTTGAGCGCCATACATGAGATATCTAGTTTTTTTTACGTTTTTATTATTTTTTATTATTATGATTCTAAACAGTCCCGCGGACCTTCCTAGCACCTCTGATTAAGTTATAATTGAAATGACGATCGAATCCCGACATGTGGCAGTATCGCCTACCTTTTGAACTGGCCTAGTTTAGTGTGGGGCCACTTTAGCGTGGGGAGTGTCTTGAGAGCGAGGAGCAGTAAGCTATAGCGGTCGCGACTTGTGGAGACAAAGAAGAGGACAACACGATCACAGTTGTAACGATCCCAGCGTCAGAAAACGACCCCCGCCCCCCCCCTGGCTTTCCGAATACTGAAACATTCCATATAGTCGTGTATACCTTTGACCTGGAAATAATATAGGTTTCAGGCGAGCAGCCGGCACGAAAATACGCATGCTGCACAAAACACGTCCTAACTCGCTTTCCAGAAAAACGAAACTAGATTACTTTGAAACGGGACGATTTTTAGCATGGGATAGCAAACGAACGAAGGCATGTAGAAATAACGTTTTTTCCCCCTGTTGGAGTATAAATAGTGCCTGTCACATGAGCCATACTATTGTCTCCATAGCTATAATATAGAATATACGATGGGTCTGCAAACATCGTGAAAATGGTCAAGATGAGTAAAGATGGGAAAACAGCATGGCAGTCAAAGGGTTAAAGCGCATACCGTGTAATTCCAATGTCATATGCACTGTATGAATCCAGTCTGAGACCATCATTGCATGTCACCCCACTTGTTTCCTGTCATTCAGTGTCATATCAATGAAAGTGGAAATCCTCTAAATAAATATATACATTTGTAAAATAAATAATAATATTAATATATAAACATACACACACATAGATACTGTATATACATTTATGCAAGCTACAGTGGAAAGGGAACAGAGAGAGACCAGGCAATTTGTTGGAATAAACATTTTTATTAAGTTACAGTTTTAGAAAATTCAACACAAAATGCACAAAACAATTATCCACATGCACAATTTTAGTATACAAGACAAAACAGTTACTTTTCAATATGAAAATGTCGTTCTACAGGTCAGTATCTCACGGAGATCATTGATTAATACACCAGTATTAAGGTTGAGGACCACATCATATAAAAGCAATAGGTTGTCTTTGCTGGCCATGATTAAAAAATATACGCAAGCTATTTACATTTGGACCAAGTACACTCTTTTCCAGCAATAACTACAGCATCCATCTTATAAACCAACAAAGTAGACTTTGTGGATGTAAATAGACTTGTGTGTGTTGAGATAAATTAATCCTCTTTTTTTCCATTTTTTTAATACTTAGATTGTACTTAGTGCTAAAGCAGAGGGCCAGAAAATGATAAGCGTTTGTCTTATGTCATCATGTGCATGGATAACAGGGAACATGTACTCAAACTAGAACAGTGGAAATAACAAAATAGCTTTTAAAAACTGCCACAGAATTAAGCACTGTTAACTCGTTACTTACGCATTATGAGCTGGCAAATTCAGTGATGAGGTTACCTTATTTGGATATCACACGCACGGAAAACAATGAATGTTACAACATTGGCATCAACTGGTTTATTACAATATACGTGTTTCTAAAGTAGTCATCTGCTTGAGAAACAAGCAAACAAACAATGTTGGCTGTATTTATAGCCTATTATGGTATCTCTCACGGGGGAAAACAAAAATACATCGATCAAAGGAACATCCCGAGAGTGGTCGTGTTTAAGATTTAACCTTTAACGATGAAGCAAAGATTCTAGGTCATCGTCTACACTAGGCAATTCTTGTTCTCTACTGGGTATCTGTTTAAAAGTAGCAATGGAGTAATAATAGTCAGCCTTCTGACGTATATTAAACAAATGGTATAACTGGCTTTGTTTCTGATTGGGACTGAAAACTGTAAAACTGGGGAAGGGAGGAGGGGGCATACCTGTAACACACAACAAAACGCACACAAAACGAAAATGTGGCCATCAGTCAATCAAGCAGCTGAATTGTGACAGCTGCAATAATGGTCCGGGAAAATCAATATCCCATTGACTGGTCTGCAGGAGTCTAATCAAGGAGCTTCATGAGCCCCGGCCCGAGCAGGAGCAGATAGGATGCTCTGATTGCGTCGGCTGTTTGGACTCGTCGCTGCCGCCGCGGGGGCCCGCACACCTGCTCTGATGGCTAAGCAGGGACATCCAGTCACCTTGCATCACGTCGCTGTGCTTTCATTCGACTTTGGATGGGGGGGCTGTGCCTAGGCAGATGATGACGGCTTCTAACCTAATCACCATAAACAGCCCTGTGTTCGGAGAAGGCATGGCTGACGTGTAGCGGTACGGTCGGGCCGTTTACCCCCCCAGGTATGATGAAACATCGTCATGACCCGATTACCACATCAGGACCCCCCTCCCCAACCTATAAGATAATACGACATGTCTAACACAGACATGTGCATCCTCCTCTACAGTACAGTAAGAGTACTGGAAGTGGTTCTCAACATGCCCCCCCCCCTCCTTGAGGAGATTCCAGGGGGTACCCCCCCCCCCCCCCCCCTCCCCCCCAGAGAAATGGGGAATAATTGAATATCTCTACTTCATTCACTAGATGTTTGGCCAGTGAGAGAATCTACTATAAGAGTGACTACTCTAATCATTGGTTTTACTCTCTCAGATACTATCTCCCCACTTACAATATAGACAGTTGTGGAATTCTGGATGAAGTCATACAGTGATGGGGAGTAGTTAACTACATGTCGTGCAATTACTAGTTTAACTACATTTTGCAGTAGTTGGGTGGTAGTTTAACTACCTTAGATTTTTCAGTAGTTAACAACAAATAGTTAATTACGAAATTACATTTTTCCACAGAAATTTAGGATTTTCCTGATTCCAGCTCAACAACTGCTCACTGTCCCCTTCTTAAAACACACCCTTGGGCTGCGTACGTGAGGTCCCGCCTGTCCTGGTCCATAATCAAACACACGTGTTGCTCCGTGTAACTAGGAGATTCCACACATCGATTGTGATTTTCCGTAATTCAAAGTACTTTTAGTTTGACAAACAAAATAATTAGCTTGATCATTTGTAAAAATAATTCAGTGTGAAGAAGGTCGTTTGGTAAACTACAGTTTTAGAGTCGTTCCCTTATTACACTTATTTTCTCAGGTCTCCCTGAAACAGATTTTAATCTAAAGCTGCTTGATTGGGGTCGACGTGGGGTCAACGTGAGGGTCCTTGACATGAAAAAGGTTGAGAGCCACTGGAGTAGAGTATAGTATTATGTCCAAAGGTGAACAGGGACAAACCGACCTTTCACTCTCATTTCCAGTCAGAGCCCTCGGCATCATTTATTCAGATGCCTTAATAGCCCTGGCCTAAATTATGCTGCGGATTGATTTATTATGCCAGACCATAAATACACGGACCAAAACTCTCACATTGTATTTAAATGCACAATAGCAGCTTGCCTAAAGCTTCCACTCCTTTTGGTTCTTGGGTGTGCCGGTATCCCGTCGTTAAGAAAATGTAATCAATACACTCCGTTCCATCAACGGCTCTGCGTTCTGCCACTTAGCGCACACATCTCTCGTCCTTTCTCGAGAACCAAGAAAAAAAAATACGACCCACGTGAAACCACTGAATCCATCTCGTGAGCCACGTCAACATAAAATAAAACAAACCAAAATGTGAGTTCCAGTGAAGGCACTAGTATCCTGTAGTCCTTTGTGCACTGGGGGCGACCGATTTGAGCGCAGTCGACAATGGCGTATATAGGCTATATAGATGATGTTGTTGTGATATGGATATAAATATCTAGAACAGTGGGTTTTTTCTAGGTTGTAGAGGAGATACAGGACACATGGGATTTACATGACATAGTAACATCACACTGCCCCCCCCCCCCCCCCCCTGCTCTCTCTGAAAACATTTTCTCTGGACGCAGAATGCATGGTGTGTGATATGCATTCATTATTTAGAGCGTGAGATAGAGAACTAGCTTGGCTGCCAGGATCCATCAGCGTACTGTAGAGAGAGGCTACCACTCAGGACGCAGCAGCTCAGTTAACCCTTGTGTGGCAGCAGCGCTTTTGTTACTTGCCCAGTGTTTGGTGGATCCACAATATTATTATAATTTGTTTTAAACAATAAAGCCATAACAATTCATGTAAAAAATACTTAACAGATGTTAACTAAATTCCAATTGTGTGATGAAACAAGGTGGAGGCAGACAGTGAAGTTACACAGTGAACCTTTTTGTAAAGATTTGACCATATTTACTTGTTTTCCCCTACTATTTCCAAACTTACCACATATGTAATATATATGTGTAGGGGGAGAGGTGCACAGCGAGCGCTCAATGAAAATGAGCCAAGGCCAATGAGTCTCACGTTGTATCATTTCTCTTTTAGTAAACATTGAAAACGGGTCCCACAGATCCGAACACCACACAAGGGTTAAGAGGCCTAATGCTATTTAAATGTGCAGAGTTGGGTTTTGAGGCACAGGTGATCAGTCTCCAGCCCTGGTCCCTTTTGATAAAGCCAGCTAACAACACATTACCAAGCATGCAAATGAACGTTTTTTTGTTTTCCTTTTCTCTTTTTTTTGTCAGCAGTTGAAAAAATCTCAAAAGATATTCGATAGCTCAACTTTGCATCTGGCAAAGGAAATTGTTAAAGGAGATATTGTATGAATGATTAACTTTTTTACCAATGCGTTTTACAGATGAAAAACATTTTTGACCCCTTGAAAAACAATCCACCGCATAAGACAGATATTACTGCCGTATTTGTATTTCTCTTTTGAGAGTACAACCTTGAGAAGATCATACATCCTTCTTTAATATATCTCTATCCTGCAAAACATTAAAACATTTCAATACGGGGTATTAGATGACCAACACACAAAAATCATTATACACCTGCCAAAATTAGATATTATAAATACATGAAGTAAATGTCTTTGTCACCTACTTTGGTATGCATTATGGAAAATGGACTTAAGGCATTAGTTTCTTTTAAGGATCAGCATCAAATGTAGCTTGTGTAGACATCATAACTTCCACACGGAAGTATATCCAAGGACCAAACAAACAGCAAAGAAATGTAATTAAAATAACGAGAGCAGTGGCGGCACTTATGACAAAAAAAAAAAAAAAAAAAAAAAAACATCATGCACACAAACCATCCCGTCTTTATCCGACCGTCCTTGAAAGTAGTCCCCAACGGGGTCCTTCATAGTCCGGTTGTGTCTTTTCCAGTCCTGTCCAGTCCATGCCTGGGCCTGCTGCCAGTCCAGCGGAGGGGGGGTGAACAGAGGAGAGAGAGAGAGAGAGAGAGAGAGAGAGATAGAGAGA
This sequence comes from Notolepis coatsorum, assembly GCF_963971535.1. NCBI lineage: Eukaryota > Metazoa > Chordata > Actinopteri > Aulopiformes > Paralepididae > Notolepis > Notolepis coatsorum. The sequence continues at coordinate 147,674,849 of NC_140170.1, forward strand.
GATAGAGAGAGAGAGAGAGGAGGGAGCCGCTCGGAAAGCTCCCATCAGACCTCACCTGAAGCGGCTGAGCAGCGAGGTGACGAGGAGCGCGGAGAGGAGCGGCGGGCAGAGACGACTGGCTCCCGAGCCGCGTGCCCCCATGCCTGCAAGCAAAGACCAGCAGAGCAGCTCTTCAAGAACCCACCAAAAAAAAGTAAACTCTACACGTATCAAAAGGGGAGGGGGTTCTGCATTTGCCAAGCCATCCACTCAGTTTTATGACAAGTCATCGTAAATCAAAAGGCAACTGTGAATTACTAAAGTTCTTTCCATATCTCCATTATTAATGGTTTTCGCAACAGGAGAGGCCATTAAAAAGTGTGGCGAAGGAGATAAGGTTTGTATCACATCAAAGAGGCGGATCTCTCTCACAGAGCCGCCTCACGACTCCGCGCGGCAGGGGGGTGGGAGTGGCGGACTATTTTATATGCTACGGCGCCGCGCGGCCAGTCAACAAGGAATAAAAAAAACCCGGTGGCAGAGATGGATGACACGCATACATTGCATTTGTAAAAAGGTTGCTTTCCCCCGCAACCCCCCTGAAAGAAGTCTATTACACATGGTTGAAAAGGGATGCCAAATTAAATGTGCTATTCGGGTTATTGAATTATCACTAAAGCTTTGTCAACGGTCCACCGGGGAGAGGCTACTGAGGGAGAGAGAGAGAGAGAGAGAGAGAGAGAGAGAGAGAGAGAGAGAGAGAGAGAGAGAGAGAGAGAGAGAGAGAGAGAGAGAGAGAGGGGAAGAAGGGCACTCACTTAATTTATGGATGTGGATAGGTTCACTGGCGGCCCCCTCGCCGCCCTCGCTCACGGCCTTGATCTGGATCAGGTAGTTGTCGCCGGGGGACAGACTGAGCTCCGCGGTGGTTTTGTTGGTGAGCATGGCGTTGACGTCGTTGTAACGGTGTCTCTTCAGAAGCACCTGTAAACAGAGGATGCAGATGATCTGATAAAACTATTTTAAAATAAAAAACTACTGATAAATAGCTCTTTTTTTATGTGACGTACCAAATATCCGATGACCGCCGACTCTGTCTCCATGGCTACCACGGGATCCCAGTGTAGGTTGAGTATGGAGCCTATCATGGTCCATTCCACGTTGAGGGGAGGCTGAGCTGGCGCTAACAAGAGAGAGCCAGAGTTAAGGCACACTGTACTATAACACAAGACACATATTTCACAATTACAGGGCAGTGGTAACTCTTTATCATAGTGAAACACGTGCATTTATCACAGACGGTTTTTCCTGTCATTACTCTTTTCCATGTTCATCCATTGGTGCAAAGTGACCACAAATTGTGTGAGTTTGCAAATTGGCAGTCTGTGAACGCGCTGGTACCAATTTAAACCGACGGACGCAGACAAGCAGTTTACAGTGAGATCCCAACTGTATCAAGCTAATTGGCTACACCCCACACAGTGAGAATAATTGGAAATGTTTCCCTGGTACCAGAGCCCCCTTCATTTACATACTATCCAGAGGGGTTATAAGTGTGGCTTACAATCACTAGGGTTTGGTACCGAACTCTGCACTTTTAAGGGTACCGACTGAATTACATCGGTACTACCTTTGCATGTTTCGTTTAAGAGTGTAATATACTAAAGAGGGAGCCTTTTCCACAAATATATACAGTATATATTACTGTTCTAATCTCTTGGGTCTTTGGAAAGACCAGACGAGGTCAGAGGAGTTTGATAATATTTATTGAGGATGGCCAGATAATGTTGATATTTAAACATTCAAAAAAGGGTGTCACGTCATGCTTTGCAAACACATTCAATTTGAAAATAAAAACAATATATAAAAGAAAAAGGATGTCAACGGCCCCTGGACATGAACTCACGTGGTTTCTTAGTGGTGATGTTGATAGGTGTAGACTGGGGACCAGTGCCGGCTGTGTTGAAAGCAGCCACAACAAGGTAATATGGCGTGTTCGCTTTCAGCCCGGTGACATTAACCAGCGTGTAGTTTCCTGATATCCTCACTTTGCCAACGGTGTCAGGCTTGGTGTCGTCTTCCCAGTACACCACCTATTAGCCACCAACCAGGCGAAAACAGTCAGATCCCAACCAAAGTGTGTTTTCGAAAAACAAATATAAGAGATCCATTTCTTCTGATCATTAGAATGCATAATCTGTCGCACAATCAGAAATTATATTTGTATTGAAAGTGGGGAAAGTGGGTATGTGTGTGTTGTGTGTGTGTGTGTGTGTGTGTGTGTGTGTGTGTGTGTGTGTGTGTGTGTGTGTGTGGGTTCTAAATAATGGATTTTTCAATATTCCGTTTTTCAATTGCTGATGCACTTCCTCTCAACCCCATCCTATTCATATAAACATGGTCATTAGTACATCAACCAATCCCTGAATAGAAAGGCGATATCTATTACCGTAATTCCTCAAATATAAGACGGTCTTCTATTTACCTCAGCTGCAAAGAGCACCATGCCTTTTTTAGAGAGAGGATTATATAAGAGGCAGGCCTTAATTTCTAAAAATGACACTCATGGACATAATCCCTTCATTTTCAGACTTTTATTGCATTATTATTATTATTATTATTATTATTATTATTATTATTATTATTATTATTTTTTTTTTTTTTTTATTATTATTTTTTTTAATACGTACATTGTCTGTCTACATTTATTTAGACTAGCATTGGTATTTAAATATTGAGTAATTGTGGGATTAACGTAATTCACACACTGAAGTTGGAACTGTCTATACTAGGTTGTGGGGTCCGGGGACGGTTTAGCGTGTGGTACCTTCTCGACTTCCTCAGTTGAATCGAGTTGTTTACATGCAGTAGCTTTAGCTACTAACGTTATCATAGCATCATGGTCTGTAATGTGTCAACTGGACAACGCCAGCCTCGTCTGCCAATGCCATAATGATAGCGAACGTTAACGTTTGCAAACGAAGTCAACGTCATCCAGCTGACACCACAGATCTACCATATTTTGACGTTAGCTAGCGGCTAGCCCTAAAGCTAACCAGAGGGAAACGTTAATGTACGGTAGTCAGTGTAGCGGGAGGCAGCACTTGATTTCCATTGGCAAGAGTTAATCTCATTCTATATCACGGCACGAAAAATAAAATAAAAACTTTTTTTGCGACCTTATATTAGAGACAGGCCTGTGTTTGTCTAAATGCATCAACGCCCCCCCCCCCCCCCCCCCATTATAAGAGGCCCCTCCTTTATCGGAGGTCCCTCCTCTATTTGAGGATTTACGGTATTCCATCGTACAAAACCACGTTCAGTTCTTCGTTTCAGCAAATACTGAGACTGAAGTGCATATTACGGCAAAAATATACCTTTAAAATAATGTCATAAATCCAGTAACTGCACTTCGACGAAACTCCCTCCTAAAGCGAGGAGGGGAAAGGTGTACTCTCTAAAACGAGGAGGAAAGTGTACTCTCTAAAACGAGGAGGAAAGGTGTACTCTCTAAAACGAGGAGGAAAGTGTACTCTCTAAAACGAGGAGGAAAGTGTACTCTCTAAAACGAGGAGGAAAGTGTACTCTCTAAAATTAGGAGGAAAGGTGTACTCTCTAAAACGAGGAGGAAAGTGTACTCTCTAAAACGAGGAGGAAAGTGTACTCTCTAAAATTAGGAGGAAAGGTGTACTCTCTAAAACGAGGAGGAAAGTGTACTCTCTAAAACGAGGAGGAAAGTGTACTCTCTAAAACGAGGAGGAAAGTGTACTCTCTAAAACGAGGAGGAAAGTGTACTCTCTAAAACGAGGAGGAAAGTGTACTCTCTAAAATTAGGGGGAAAGGTGTACTCTCTAAAACGAGGAGAAAAGTGTACTCTCTAAAACGAGGAGGAAAGTGTACTCTCTAAAACGAGGAGGAAAGTGTACTCTCTAAAACGAGGAGGGGAAAGGTGTACTCTCTAAAACGAGGAGGTAAGTGTACTCTCTAAGACGAGGAGGGGAAAGGTGTACTCTCTAAAACAAGATACAGATTGCATTCCTCCAGGGTGTTAACTTCCAATTAAGAGTGCAGGTAAAGAGATATTTGAGGAAGCAAATCCAGTAATCCAAGTGCTAGCTTTGGGTCATATTCAATATGCATGGTGTCTGGTATCAAGTGACACAAGAGTTGAGACAATAAATAATTAAAGATAAACGGGGAGCATTGCCCAGAGGACACACTGTAGCTACTACTCCTTACTATTCCAGTGTACTCATCGCCATGTAGCTGCAGCGGCACCTTATCTCAGATTATCAATTAAGACAGTGTCATGCTAATGAGGGAATACTGTGCACTTTTGTGCAGGGCAACGACATTCCTTTCAATATCATCTTATGCAGAATTCAATTATTACCTTTTTATACCATAGCTTGGGTGAATACTCAAATCTAATTGGCTGGAGGGGGTGTTATTAATTTCAGATATACTGTACTGCATGGCTGGAGCCTGTACACTGGCGACCATGACCCTCTCGCATCAGCTGTTCAGTTCAGCCGGTCTAGCTACAGTAGCTACCTAACGTTAAGGCGGCAGCTGATGTACTTGCGTGGTGAACTTTCACTGCAGTGATTTAATTTATAAATGTAAAACCAAATCTTATGGAGATTTAATGATTAAAAAGTATTACTTTATATTCCATTTGTATTCAAACTGTGGCATCTACTATATAACAACAACATCTTGATTTTTACTACTTGATTCGTGAGCGACCTACAGATGCATACTGACGATTGCCTATTGAGATGCAGCATGTTAAATCCACTTTAGAATTCTGTTTGCAGAAATGAGCCCTATTCTACCAGGACAATATGGCCAGTGCCAT
>NC_140170.1:147684688-147822188 GCF_963971535.1 Notolepis coatsorum
TGTGTGTGTGTGTGTGTGTGTGTGTGTGTGTGTGTGTGCACAGACGTTTTTTCTTCTTCTTCTCTTTTTTTTTTGGCAGAGAAGAAGAGCGTCCCACTCACCGGTGTCCTCTGTCCTGGTCTTGGTGGAGGGCGGGCTGGGTTCTCCCATTCCAACACTGTTCCTGGCCACCACCCTGAACTCATACTCCACCCAGGCATTCAGACCGGCCACGGTGGCAGTCAGCAGGTTGCCGCTCACCACCTCTGGCACTGCAAGGTGAACACAGTGAGCAAACAAACACAGCCCCGTCGCCAATTATTATCCCTATTTCAGTCATTTCAGTCACGTGAGAGGGGAGTGCATATCAATATCGCTGGCTCTCACTGAAAACAAGGTATTGAATTTAACTTTCAATGGCTAAATTGGTTTGTGATTTAACTTAACAAACAGCTTAATGACACAAAATCCCCATTCCACGAGACGTTCTGTTTACAAATGGTATCATGTTGGGTTTATTGGACTTGCCTGTTATGAGTAGGAATGTCCACGGTAACCTAACGTGTATATGAGATGCAGCGGTATACAGCAGGTTAAGGGTGTACCTGTGTCCACAGCCTGCCAGCCCACGGTGAAGGGGGTCTGGGCTTGGAGGATGTAGCCCGTGATGGGACTGCCGTTATCCCTGCCGGGGCTCCAGGAGAGCTGGGCGGTGCTGTCCGTGATTTCCTCCACCGCTACCTTGTCCGGTGGCCCCGGAGGACCTGGTTCAAACAGACCGCCAGGAGGGTGAGCTTCCATATCAGACCTCATCCCTTCATACAGCCACTCCCCTTCTCTCAGGCCAGCCTCCGCCCAGACCACATGCTGATTACCCCCTGCTATCTACGACAGCCTAATTATGGGACTTGATCTGCACACATGGGGACCTCTCATTTCTCTATAATGTGATGTGAGCAGTTTGCAGAATGATTCATTACTGAACATGGGGTCACCAACACTGGACTGAGATATATGGGGGGTTGGTCAATCTGTGAGAGAAAGAAATAGGGGGGATGGGTTCCAGAAGGGGTTAGGAAGAGGCTAGATGAGTGAAAACTGTGTATGTATGTGTGATAGAGAACGAGAGAGAAAGAGAGATATAGAGAGACAGAGAGAGGATAGAGAGATATAGAGACAGAGAGAGGAGAGAGAGAGACAGAGAGAGATACAGAGAGAGAGGAGAGAGAGATAGGAGAGAGAGAGGAGAGAGAGCAAGGAGAGAGAGAGAGATAGAGAGCGAGAGAGAGATAGAGAGAGAGAGAGAGAGAGAGAGAGAGAGAGAGAGAGAGAGAGAGAGAGAGAGAGAGAGAGAGAGAGAGAGAGAGAGAGAGAGAGAGAGAGAGAGAGAGAGAGCGAGAGAGCGAGAGAGGGAGAGGAGAGAGTGAGGAGAGAGAGCAAGGAGAGAGAGAGATAGAGGAGAGAGAGAGGAGAGAGATATATAGAGACAGAGAGGAGAGAGAGAGAGAGAGAGAGAGAGAGGAGAGAGAGCAAGGAGAGCGAGAGATAGAGAGCGAGATAGACAGAGGCTCATTTATAAATGTTCCATGGCATTAGCATGCTGTTGTTTACTCAACTGTTCCATTATTCAGTTGCTTTCCGTGATACTCAGCCGATGTGTAAATGAGCCAATTATAGCCATTTTCTCTGATAAACATTGCCAATCCAAAGCACCTGGGACAGCTATTACAGTTTGTTAAGGCCATGAATACCAATGTAAATTACCGGGGACGAGATAGGTCCATGAATTTGATCACGTTGAGTTTATTGGACTGTCACCTCACCTGATATGAGTAGGGAGGTACACAGTAACCTAAAGTGTATATAAGATGATGTGCATATACAGCAGGTAAGGGCGCACCCATGGCGACAGCCTGCCAGCCAGGTGAAGGGGGTCCGGGCTGGGAGGATATAGCCATTATCCTGCTCCAGGAGAACATGGTGAGATAGGTATGCCAAATGCCTTTTTCTTTTTGGTGTAGCTCACATCAAATTGTTGGTAACAATACAAATTATTATATTCTATTTCCAAGTGTATAACAAGTCCTTAATAAAACATTGTTATATGTCTCTCTGTGTTTCTAGCAAAGTAGTGCCAGAGTTCCACTACACACTCAAGTGTCTCATGGTCCAGACTTTTACATGTGTGCCATGTTGAAATGTGAGCTGGACCCATGCAATGATAAGAGAACCTCTGAACCACACAACTGTCAGAATCCAACATTCTCGTTGTGCCATATCTTCTCGATGAGTCTGATGGTCTCTCACTGTGTCTGCAGATCTTGCCCAGATTTAGGCCTGAGGCGCAAACTGGCAGACACCTCTCCCAGGAATCATGTGGATTTTGTCTAACTGCTGTGTGCTCAATTTCACGTTAGTTTCATCTCGCCCATTTCTGATGAATTTAACCCTGTCTCTAGAATGTCAAACCTCCCCAGTCGACCTTCGAATAATTATTACATACACAGAGACTTAAAAAAAAAATTATTATTATTATTATTATTATTATTATTATTATTATTATTATTATTATTATTATTATTATTATTATTATTATTTTTTTTTTTTTTTTTTTTTTTTTTTTTTACTCCTCTTGGAAGCATGACTTTGACTATAGAGAGTATTATTTGTGCAGAACTTGTCACCAGAGCACCCTTTTTCACATTCACAATTAGGGTAAATGTGTAAAGATGCTGCTAATTTCCAGCATTTCCAAACGCTGCTTCCAGTAGATTGTTAAAAGATTTGGTGAAAAAATGTGATCTTTACACAGTGTCATATTTGAGTATTATGCCCTTAGCAATGTGAACAATGTGTGTGTGTGTGTGTGTGTGTGTGTGTGTGTGTGTGTGTGTGTGTGTGTGTGTGTGTGTGTGTGTGTGTGTGTGTGTGTGTGTGTGTGTGTGCGTGCATGCGTGTAGGCTACATTAAAACAATTTGGAGGCGGTCAGGTGGCGTAGCGGAGATTGCGTTCGTCACCAACACCGGAGACGCTGGATTCGCCTGTTCGAATCCAGCTCACAGCTCCGGGGTTGTCACCAGCTTGGCTGGCCGTTCACACTAATACAGTTGGCTGTGTTAGAGGGTGAGAAAGCTGGCGGGGTGGGTCCGGGTCGTTGTAAACAGCGACTCCTACAGTTCGGTCGGGGCGCCTGCTCAGCGCGGATAGGATCTAAGGGGGGTAGTGTGATCCTTCCACACGTTACACCCTCTCAGTGAGAGTCCGCGCTGCCAGGTGAAAAGAAGCGGTTGATTGGCTAGACGTGTGTCGGAGGAAGCACGTGATAGCCTCCACTCTCCCAGACCGACTGTGGGGGGTAAGTGCGCAGCGACCAGGAAGGGGATTGGGAATTGGCATAACGACTAACATTGGGATGGGAGAAAATCGGAGGAAAAAGGAGGGAAAAAAAAGATATAAAAAAAAAAAAAAAAAAAAATTTGGTTCTCTTACCTTTGACAACCAAGATGGCAGAAGTAGACAGACTCTCCACGTCTGTGTCAATAACACAGACATACTTCCCTCCGTGGTTCAGCTGGATGTTCCGAATCATCACATCCCCTGATACACTCTAGCAGAGAGAAACAACACCAATTCAACCAGGTCAGCACATGCAGACAGAACAGCTCTAGCAGAGAGAAACAACACCAATTCAACCAGGTCAACACATGCAGACAGAACAGCTCTAACTGAGAGAAACAACACTGATTCAACCAGGTCAACACATGAAGACAGAACAGCTCTCGCAGAGAGAATCAACATCAATTCAACAAGGTCAACACATGCAGACAGAAGAGCACCAGGTGGGGAAGGGGTCGGGTAGGGGTCTCTTGGTTGTTCCTAAAACACGCATTATCACGAAAGGTGACCAGGATTTTGTGGTGTGGGCCCCTCAGTTGTGGAACTCCCTGTCTGAGAATATCAGGCTACCAGAACCAGCGACATTTTTGAAGTCTCTTTTTCAAATCTCACTTCTATGTCAAAGCTTTTTCATATGATTACAAATGTTTTCTGTTAACAAATTGCTCTCTTCCCCTTTTGCTCTTATTCTATTGGTTTTATCTGTTAGTGCTTTTTATTCCTCTTACAGTGTTACTGGTGGGACCCAGAGGCCCGATACGAGGCAATGTAGGAACACTCAAGCGGCAGTGGCCTGTTTTCCTGTATCTCACTCCCCCAAGACATTAGAGACTCAGAGTCTCTCCCCATTTTCCAATTCCGCCTCAAGACCTTCTCTTCTCCACTGCCTTCACTTAGCCCATTGTGTGTTTGTATTACGCTTGTCTGCTGTCTGTCTCACTACCACCCCTTAGTGGAAGGCAACTTTGAGTTCTAGAAAAGTGCTATATACATTTTATGTATTATTATTATTATTATTATTATTCTCGAGGAGCAGCGGTGCTCACTGCTTATGAATCGGTAATCACTTTGAAATGAGGACCATGTAGACTCAACCACACACATTTACATGCAATGAGCACACAATTTAGTTGTTGAGTTTACAAGATCCTCAATGTTGACGCAATGCAACGGCGTGCTTATTCCACATATGAATGACGTGCTTATTCCACATATGCATGACGTGCTTATTCCATGTATCATTGACGTGCTTATTCCACATAATGACGCGCTTATTCGACATATGAATGACGTGCTTATTCCGCGTATGAATGACGTGTTTATTCTGCAGAACTGTGTGGTTGAGACTCTACACTATCCTCATTTCAAATGATCTGAAATCTTGGTTTAGTGCATCTTTTAAACGTCTTTTCTCTGTCATGTTGTCCCCACCGACTTCTGTGTCACAGTAAAGCCAACAGGGAACGGCAGATGTACTCTGAACAAACAGTGCTATTGGCTATCCTTCCGGCAGAGCTGATCCCCCACACTCAGTCACGTGCAGGAGCCACAACGCAAACATTCTCTGGCTAATTGGCAAGATGATCCTAATTATTCTGTAATTATAAAAGCCCAGGGTGCAATTTGTTTTGGCATTAATTTTTTTTTATGTAGGCCATAAAGAATGATATTGTCATATCCATATAAAACTCACATCTCATAAAACATAAAGTTGTTTGGTTTGCTTGTTGTTTCCATTTTTCTAAATCAAGGGATTTGCCCTCAATCGCTTGCAAAGAGATTCAATTAACTTGATTCTCAACGGGCTATGTTTTACTTTCAAACCGATGCTTTCTGAGATATAATGCAATGATTTGCTGCTCCCTTTTTATCTTGTTGTAGGGTGACCAAATGCAGGGGAGCATGTCGATTTGGCGGGACAGTAAAGTAATACTGAATAGCATACAATATGTAAGAATAACATTTACATAATGTATACTATAGTATAAAGCATTTGATCTAAATATTAGCATTTAGATGAATTAACTATTTAAAGCACGGTGCGCAAAGTACAGTAGGTCAAATAGGCCAAATGGCTAAGCAGCCGAAAAAGGAACAGAACATAGAGTCTCCATAGTTGTTGCTGGGTGCTTACCGCTCCCAACACACTAATCTGGCCGATCTGGTCAATCTGAGACAGGGTTTTTGATTTGATTTGATTTGAAGTCTTTATTTCGAACATGCACAATGAATACAACAAACAATAACAAAAAGCAAAACAACTCAATCTGCATGTTCGAAAAGGAGTAGGAAGAAGTATACACTTATTTAATCCTACCCCTTTTCCACTACTCAAATGAGTGTACTATTTCAAACATAAAAAAGAAAAAAAAATATATATATATATATGCAAAACAAAAAACAAAAACTATATATGTATAAAATAAAATAAAATAGAAAACAAAATAAAAATGTAAACACCCGTGAATATCAAGTCCCTTCCTCATCCCTGTACCTTGTGAACATAATTTCCTTATACATCAGTTTGAATTGTCTCATGTTTGGACATTGCTTTAGCACCACATTTAGACTGTTCCACAGTTTCACTCCACATATCGAGATGCAGTGTTTTCTCATGGTAGTGCGTACGTTTAGCACCTTTAAATTGTGTTCTCCCCTCAGATTATAACCCCCCTCCCTATCAAAGAACAATTCTTGAATGTTTCTTGGAAGTTCATGACTTTTTGCTTTATACATTAATTGTGCCGTTTTAAATTCCACAAGATCATTTAACTTCAATGTTTTCAGCACCATTGAGAGTGCAGTGCGCCATATATGTTTTTTGAGGAATTGTATTTCTTACTGGACCTCGCTCCTCCGATGTAGAGGATGTTTATACAACTTTTGTTGAAATTCGCTCTTCACAAGATCCACGCTGCGTCAATTTCTCTGGTCTGTTCACGGTCATGAGGAAGAGAGCAGCCTCTTCAGAGATGGAGTTGGATTTTGGTATAAAATAAGATATTCCTTTATTGATCCCCTTGGGAAAATTCAGGCATCATAGCAGCATGGGGGATGGGGGAGGGGATGTACAGGTAGTAAAAAGCAGTGTAAACAATATAACAAATCAATGTGCTTAACATAACATAATTAACTCTGGACATGTGCATAATGGTCAACAAGGTGCAAGATGAGGGTTTGTATGCCCTCTCAGTTATATTTGCCCTACAATAATAGTTACAATATATAATCTAATCCAATAATCTAAATCTAATCTAATATTTAGTCTGAAAAAAACGAAATGCTAAATATATGCAATATATAATCTAATAATCCAATAATCTAAATCTAATCTAATATATAATCTAAAAATGCTAAATGCTAAATATATGATCTGATGAAGTATACAGTATTCACATAAGGTGCGGTATGCATAAGATAGTATATTGTCATTTTAGGTTCCTAGTAGTTGTATAGTATAGAAACAAATCATGCTTTTCTACTGCCGGTCGGAAGACCATTGTACAATCAGCAATTACTGTGTGTCTATATTTGATTATGGTGACATTCTGTACATGCCTGCCTCTCCATCCACCTATACCCCCCCCACCCGATGCTGTGTATAACAGCTCACTGCTTTTTCTTTTTGATCACTGGAGATACGTTCCTCACTTATCTTTGTATTTTATATGGAAACATGGCCTTCTTCAACAAAGAGAAAGGATATGCATTGCATTTTATTCATCTATACAGCTCTGCTTATGAAACATCCATATTATCCCTGCTCTTTTATTACTTTTAAATGTAGCACATATTGTATATGGTACTGGGTCACATTACTCAGCTTTAGATACGCCATATGTAAAACTGAGCTTGGCAAAACTGCTTTTAAATAGTATGCCCAGTACAAGTTTTGAACGTGAATTATTATATTATATTTAGATGTTGCTTGTATCCCCACCCCCACCATCCCCCCATCGCCCCTGGGTAATCATACCTGAATGAGATGTTTCCATAACCCATGGTGCCAGAGCAAATATTATTCCAAGTAATTAGTATGTACTTTTATCCCACAGGGAAAGGAGTGAAAAAGATGATTAGGAGCATAGCGTTAAATATATATAACGTTATAACGTTAAATAGGTTATTTGTGTTAACTTTCGTATCTCATTGAACAAACTTGTATTATGTTCAGCTTCAACATGGAGCAACATTTTTAAATAGTCTTTCTGTGTGGAGGAAATTGTCTTTCTGTGTGGAGGAAATGGTCTTTCTGTGTGGAGGGAATAGTCTTCCTGTGTGGAGAAAAGGAATAGTCTTTCTGTGTGGAGGGAATAGTCTTCCTGTGTGGAGAAAATAGTCTTTCTGTGTGGAGGAAATAGTCAAGTTCAAGTTCAAGTTCTTTAATAGTTGTCATACAGAAGTACAGAATACTTTCATACAAAATGCTTCTTACTGTTACGCTCCAGAGACTGTGCTAGACAAGATAGTATCAAATAACATAATAACATAATATAGCATGAATTTAGAAGAAGAATGAGGTCACAGTTGTTCGGTATAGACATATGTACAATGTTCTGAGTTACCATATAATATACAATACACAATACTATGCAGTGTACTAATGTACAGTACTATCTAGTGCAAAGCAGAAGTGGGATGAGGTACAATTTTAGGTACAATTTACAGTAAGGTGTACGAGTTGTAGTGCAATCCTTCATCCATAAATATAAAGTGTGGGGAGTGGGTGCTACAGTGTGTTTGTTTAAAGTGGGTGTGTGCTATAAAGTGTGTGTAGTGGGTGCTACAGTGTGTTTGTTTAAAGTGAGTGTGTGCGTGTGGATGTGTGTGCTATGTGTGTTTGGTGGTTGTTGTTGTGTAGTGTTCATTCATTGTTCGTTTAGCAGCCTGATGGCCTGGGGATAGAAGCTACTTCTGAGTCTTTCTGTGCTCGCCTTGAGACTCCTGTGTCGCTTGCCTGACGGCAGCAGTTCAAAGAGGCAGTTGTTCGGGTGGCTCGAGTCCTTAATAATTCTCTTAGCCTTCCCCTTGCAACGCTTGTTGTAAATGTTCTGGAGAGTGGGAAAAATGTTTCTGTGTGGAGGGAATAGTCTTCCTGTGTGGAGGAAATAGTCTTTCTGTGTGGAGGGAATAGTCTTCCTGTGTGGAGGAAATAGTCTTTCTGTGTGGAGGGAATAGTCTTTCTGTGTGGAGGGAATAGTCTTTCTGTGTGGAGGAAATATTCTTTCTGTGTGGAGGTTAAGCAGTTAGACATGGAGTTTTATACCCAGGTGTAAGTGGTGGTTCAGTAAAAGGAGGATATACTGTACAATAGGTGAAAGGGAATAAACTGTTCCAAATTGTTCCATTGAAAAGGCCGAAAATCTATATTACAGTATATTTACAAATCTGGACAGTAATGGTATAAACCACGGTATATTTGTTTTTCTTATAATTAAAAACTCTTAAGGAGCAGTACAAGACACTGGGATGGTAAAAATGTTATCCCACACACAAGACAAAGGGAGAATGGCTTATAGCAGACTTAATGATTTTTGAATATTTCAGCTAATGAAGTGAAATATTTATCATCATCAACAGTTTGTTTTTATGGTGTAACATTTGGCTACTTAAAATCATTGAACAAACAGAGAGAGAGAGAGAGAGGAGAGAGAGAGAGAGAGATGAGAGAGAGAGAGGAGAGAGAGAGAGAGAGAGAGAGGAGAGAGAGAGAGAGAGAGAGAGAGAGGAGAGAGAGAGAGAGAGAGAGAGAGAGAGAGAGAGAGAGAGAGAGAGACTGTTTGAGCATTATATGAAACTAACTTTGCCAACTGCACTCCGCTATGAGCAGCTCCAGGATTGGGACCAGCTTAGTTGACATTCGGAGCTAGTGTTACTTTAGGTCATTGAACATGGAATTTGTAATGTCCTTCCACCGCTTGCTTTTTTGTCACACGGACACTGGACACTCGGCTAGCAATGTCTGTGTTGTGGGTTTTTAGTTGTGTGGAGGAATTGCTTGTGTCTGTGCGCATCCAGCAACAACTCTCGCTCGACATTGCTTGCAGATAATATTTTATTTAGCTCAATGTCCGATTTTTAAACCTAAACCACGTCCAGATGATGGACGAAGCACCTTTCTTTCGAATTAATTATTCATCATTGTTTGCATCGGGAGCTCCTGCATCACGCTTGCTGCTCGTATTATCTCTTAATGGCAGCGCGCAGTTCGCTAGCTTTGTGTGTTACATTTGTAAATCTGAAAACGTTTTTTTACATTCAAAGTAGCCTAGAATAGAGTAGAGTAAAATCTCTACCTTGGCACAGATTTATACCGGTATACCGGTTCAACCATTATACCCCCCCACCCCCACCCCCTAGTCTATACTATGAATTTCAATCATCAAGGGTTACTGTACAGCAGTAAAAAAGATGGATATACTCCATTTCATGGATAAACCCAGTTTAGGTGGGTTTTTACCAACCACTTCAAACCCTAGAGAGGCTACGCTGTCTCATTTTCACCCTGTATGGCCATCTAATTCCCTAAAGTCACCTCCATGAAGTGGCGTATTGCAAGGCATGTCAACCTTTCAAATGGAGCGTGTTATTCCTGAGACTATTCACCTGGGGGGTGCGGGTTGGGGTTAGCTATCCAGGTTAGACACACTGAAGTCGTGGCAGATTTCATCAGCCGACTGGCCAATGACCACACATCAGCTCTGCCGCAATTGGGCATGAACGCCCGGGGACTCTCACCTCTCAGAGGCAGAGCCGAGAGACGCTCATGTGGCCTGAGGGCTATGTGGGCTGACGCTCTCTCTCTCACCCCCCCCCCCCTCTCTCTCTTCCTCCTCTACCTCTCATCTCCTCTCCTTTAACTCTGACAGCCTATGGTGCCCAGGTCAGTACATCTGTCTCTCTCTCCCATGTCAAGACGCCAGCTGGCCGAGTGGGGAGCCAACAGTTAAAGGCGTCCTGCTTTGGCTCAGGCAGGAAGTGATGAGGCAGACTTGGTTTTAATTATGCTAATTAATTCATCAGAAGCTGTTGAGCGAGGGGCCGGTAATCTCTGTGGGAGACAAGAATCTGTGAAAACTATATCTCATTATGTGCCCGTCCACATTTCAATGTCATTTGTAATTGCCACTGGCATCCGCTAGAAGCGAACTTAGCATGACATGGCTGTCGGAGCTCAGTTATGATAATGTCAACAATAACTCATACACGATATTTAATTGTCGGGTGGACTTTTATGATGAATGGAATCATGAAAAGACACGCAAAAATAAAAAAGAAATGCACCGAAAAACTATTTGGCGCAGATAAGCGTGGAACAAATGACTCTGCTCTCTAATAAAAAATAACACATTTCAACATATCATTGTTTCAAATGAACATGCAGTTTGCCAGGCTTGTCCTTGGTTAATGCCTGCCAACTCATTAGGGAAATTATCTCAGGGCACAGGATTCACAAGTAGGTATGCAAATTAAATTACGCAGAGGGGACCTGATAAGGAAACATGCTCCCTTGAGGAAATGAGAAGCTGGAGAGTCGGATGAAAAGCAGCACAACGTCACTAATACAGACCCTTCTCTCCACATGTGGATGGAATACAGGGAGGGATCTGTCATGTTGTCCAGTGTGGTAGATTCTGTCTATTCCTGTTGTTAACACCCCCCTTCCCCCATCCTAGTCCCCGGCCTATTCTGTTGTTAACACCCCCCTTCCTCCATCCTACTCCTGTCTATTCCTGTTGTTAACATCCTCCTTCCCACATCCTAGTCCCCGGTCTATTCCTGTTGTTAACACCCCCCTTCCTCCATCCTAGTCCTGTCTATTCCTGTTAACACCCCCCTTCCCCCATCCTAGTCCCCGGTCTATTCCTGTTGCTAACACCCCCCTTCCCCCATCCTAGTCCCCGGTCTATTCCTGTTGTTAACACCCCCCTTCCTCCATCCTAGTCCCTGTCTATTCCTGTTGTTAACACCCCCTTCCCCCATCCTAGGCCCTGTCTATTCCTGTTGTTAACACCCCCTTCCCCCATCCTAGTCCCGGTCTATTCCTGTTGTTAACACCCCCCTTCCCCCATCCTAGTCCCCGGTTTATTCCTGTTGTTAACACCCCCCGTCCCCCATCCTAGTCCCCAGTCTATTCCTTTTGGTAACACCTACCTTTCCCCACCTAGTTCATGCCTAACACCCCCCCCCCTCTTCCTGTACCCCCCCTTCCTGTTTTCACCTTACCTGGTCATCCTTCCCACGCCCCCTCACAGAAAGAATCGTGGTTCTTGACTGGATTCTCCTGGCCAGAGAAGTCAAGTCCTCTACCAGACTCCTAAACGTATTTGTATTAAATGTACCATGTTTTAGCAAATACATTTGTATCAACCAAGATGATTTGACCAAGCGCATTCTTAACCTCTCCGGCTTCCACGACACGAGTATAGTGACTTTTCACCATTACACTGTCAGAAGTACATCACACAGCAGTAGCTACAGCCAATAGAGGCCTTTCACAGAATGTTTAGAATGTCCATTTGTCCTCCATGTTGGAAGACACGGTTGCTATGAGTTGATAAGAAAGATGTCAAACTAAAATGTAATAACTTGGTGTCTTGTAAACAAGTTGCAGTCTAACAGTAATATCATGATTTTACAGTGACCGATTCTACCACTACTCTACCAAAGTGGTTACCAATGCTTACAGGCAGCCATGCTGGAAAAAAGAACTACGCAAACATTCTGTGCAAGGCCTCTGTTCCATAGTAAGCACTCAGTGAGGCATGGGGCACTGGCAGTAATAGACACATGGAGCTATTCACATACACGATCCTTGGTAGATTTATCCTTTACAACCCCCTCATGTTCCTTCCTCTGAGGAGAAAGTTCTCAGCTTGGGAGAAGAAGTCTTGGCATAACTTCTTCTTCTGCTGTCTAACCAGCAGTCACCAGGGCAGTGTAGCACATACTCTCGTATGTCACAGCGGGTCCCAATTAGGCCCAGAATAGCCTGGGAGTAACAGTTTTAACGCTGGGAAATTACTCACCCCGCCTACTCTCTCCAAATGATCGCTGTCCCTCTGGAAGTCAATGAGCTGGCCGTTGAATGCCCAGGAGAAAGCCACGTCCAGGGCTGGATCGGAGGCAATCTGGCAGGGCAACACGATGCTCTCGCCAACAATAATCTCCATGTTAGTCGGCCTCAGGGTGATTCTGGTGGGCTCTGGCCAGACAACAGACACAACGCATGTCTCTGCATGGGAACCTTTTACAACCCCCCCCCCCCCCCCCCACCCCCAGCATCACCGAACAACACATTCATGACTATTCAATCTGGAGGAATTACACCAGCCGTGGGTTTTGCTGTGCATTTTTGATTTTTTCTTAAATCCTGATTCTAATTCAAAGCTCTTAGATTGGAAATCTGCTTATAAAATGGAAATGATTGCAACTAGTTTCACACTGTACATCTGCACAGTCAATTTGGGGGGGAAATGTTCAAAACAGGATTATGGAGGGTGATTGCATTCTTTACTGGTGACAGCATCGAATGGATGCAGTGGGGTATGGTCACCCTAGTCAAAGAGAGGTCAGGGTAATTAAATCCAATACCATTAAAGGTTCAACTGTTGTATGGGGGTGCTAATGAGAAAAACAAGCATTGCTATAGACAATTCAATCAGATTATACTGGATGACTACATTACCTCATTATGTTACAGTATCCATAGATGATGACTAATCAAATGTTGCTTACGTAAACACACTATACCATTTGCTTTGAATTGAAAATCCCAACCTCACAACCATTACATAATGGTAATGAAGACTTCTGATAATGACCCAGAAGAAATGCCAAGAATTATTAACCACACAGAGATAGAGGCAACACCAATTACCTGCTCAACCTTGAAAAACTCAATAAAAGGTGATTCATTTCAGGGAATGCTTGGATGAGGGTTTTGTAATGGCTTAAGGCTGTACTCGACTAAATTCATTCTTAATTAGTTGACTAATAGTCATAGTCAACATGTGTATAATTGTTTCCTACATGCAGGGGCATAGGTTTGGTAGGGACACTTAACACAAATGTTTTGTGCTCAAATGTAAGCGTAAATAAAGTTGACACCATAAGGTCCAACAAATTTAAAATAAATGCAAATAAATGAATGAATGCAAGCACTCCCAGACATACCCCACACGAAGGTAAGGAAAAACTCACTAAAACCTAACAATAGGGAAAAATGCACCACAGGCAGTGTGAAGGAGAGAAACCTTAGAAGGGCCATTCAAGGGGGGATCTCCCTTCTTAGATGTCGGTGATAGTAGTGTTGCAGACTAACAGTTGGTAAGCATGCACTCATGTGTGTAGTGAAACACAGATTTGTGCATGCAATAGCAACTGAACATTTTGAAAAATTTAAGATAGAGCTGATAGCGATAGCAACTGCAATCATGCCTTTTTAAAGGAGCACGCCAACATTATGGGAAGAGTCAGATAAGAAGATAGATACCAATTTTCGGCTGTGCTTTCAGTAGAAAGTTATCTGGCTGCAAGTTAGCCTAGCTTAGCACAAATTAATGGAAGCTGATACGGACCACTAGCCTACTGTAGGTTAAAAGGCTAGCCGGATAGCTTTCTACTGAACGGATAGAGGAAATTGGTATCTAACTACTCTAGTACAGTAAGTGCATTTCCCATAATGTTGGCATGTTCCTTTAAAGATAGTTCTGACTAGATCTTTTTTTTGTCCTTTTAGTTAATAACTCATTAATTTTTTTTTATAAAAATAAAACACATAAGAAATGAGTAATGGACTGAGAGGCGTCTTACCAGTGATAAGCAGCCTCCCAGTTGTGCTTGCCGTCCCAAACTGATTCTTGGCAATGCACGTGTAGCTAGCTGCATCCCGCCTGGATACGTTGGCAATCCTCAGTGTCCCATTGGGAAGCATGGTAATCCTGGGATGAGATGCACATATTTTACTGCTCCTAAGAGTGTGTGCATTGTTGGAATGCTGTGGGGATTCACTCTATGTTAACTATAATGCTCACTGAAGCCAAATGTAGTCCATAATAAGAGATGATAATAATAACAATAGCACTCCAGATAACATTCTGAGTAGATAGATAGATAGATATTAGAAGAAATTTGAAATTAGAAGCTATTTATTTAACATTTTATAAATTTACAACGCACTTACACATTTGACAAAGTACTTCTTAATGATTATCTGCGTATAGCGTAGCTCACAGTGCAGCTTCAGATTTAGTGGTGTCATTATGGCAGGCTTATTACATCTAAATGACATGTCAGTGTGCAGCCTTAGGTATCATAACAACATTTGTTAAGTGTACGCTACAGAAACAACAGTACCCTATCCATTCAGACACTCATATGTGCTCTCATTTAACTTTTCAACTCCTCCTGAAATTGCTACTCAATCTCACACATATCCGACATCCAATAGCCACTCTGCATGATACATTGTTTATTTGGTTACTACAATGCAGTATCTGTATTTGTCATGAGAATGCATGCCGCCCTGCTAGGTAGCCATGTCTAACTCCTCCACTGGATGCTCTCCTCTCGTCCTCTGCATTAGTATTTCTCTCTATGCATCCGCACAAATGCCAAATATTCTATTCAAACAAGAACACTTGCGGCGAATGTGAATGAAATCTGCAGGAGATATTCAGCCGGACTTTCATCCTACCTCTCAGTTCTCTGCAGGATCTCATTGCCTTTCTTCCAAAGGCTAATTGCTGGGGGCGAGGCCTGGGGCTTGCACTCAAGAGTGACTTCACTGCCTGACCGAGCTTTCAGCAAGGCCCTTAGTGGACTCTTGGAGAAACTGGGAGGTGAGGCTGTGTGTGAGGGAGACAGGGAGACAGGGAGACAGGGAAAGAGGGAGAAAGGGATATGAGAACACACAAGCAACTTGAACCCTCTGCAGATCAACTGTGCTGTACTGAGATTGGCGCTTCCATAGCCTCTGGTCAAAGTAGCAATATAGTGTAAAAGACAACTGGGCTAGAAGCAATGAAGCCCCCCCCCCCGAATCCCAAAACCACCCCAGCTCCCTAGACCCTTCCCGGCTCCAGTGGGTGTCTAAACTGGACATTGTCTGTCATCATCACATTTTGTCAGCGATCATTTGAGCTCCTCCAAGTCATTAAATATCAAGACGGAATTGAATTCCTCGCCGGGGCCAGTCAGATAGAAGTCATCAAAGCTCATCCAAATAAATCAATATGCCATCTATATGAGAAAGGCCTCTCATGCCACAAAGCAATGTGTTTGTAGTATCAAAATCGATATGATGAAACGATTGAAAGTAAAATGAGACACTGCACGAGATTCATAATTTTTTTTTCTGCTGCTCGAGGAGTCATAGTGACATCAAACGAGTCTGCAGACTGATCGTCGAGGAGGGCAAAAAAGCAGGACGGTGGTTTTTATCCAAAGGAGATGATCAAACACAGAGACGCTGAATGAGAGCCCGAGAGGAAGAGGCAGTCTTACCTAACACCATTAGCTCAGCACAGGAATAAATAATCCCGTGTTTGTTTTCGGCCACACATTGATACATCCCGGCGTCTGACAGGTTTAATGCTGCAATAGAGAGGGCTCCATTTTCTATTTGTATCCGGCCCTGTGGAATAGGAGAGAGAGAGAGAGAGAGAGAGAGAGAGAGAGAGAGAGAGAGAGAGAGAGAGAGAGAGAGAGAGAGAGAGAGAGAGAGAGAGAGGCTAGATCTGCATGCCTAGAGCAGGACCAGTCTATTATGTCTAAAGGCACAAAGGCAATTACTTGTACACCATGAAGGGATGCGAGCAGGAGAGATAGGCAGATGAGAGGGGGGGCTTTATAGACCTGTACTGGAGTATCATATGCACGCTCAGATTGGGATGGGGATAGGGGGCGAGGAAGCTGAGGCAAAAAATAAATATATAAATTAATAAAAACGCTGACCTGCCACGTGGATGTGAAGAGAAAAGCAATGTTGACAATACCCGCAGTAGCACATTAATAAGTCATTTATTTCCCATGGCTACTCAGTCGTAAAAGCCATGAAGACAGGTCTGCTGATGTCTTCGTCAGACGGAATTTTAACCCCATCAGCAGTTCAGAGATCCCAAACAGCAGTCCGGAGAGCACAGGGATGCTAATTTGATCCGTCATGGGGGAGAAGGTTTCTAGATCCCATTCATCACCGCTGCTACGACTAGTCTCACAGGTCTCCATTAGAGCTCGACATTTATATGCCCCAAACCTGACGGGAGCCAGGCGAAGGCCCCCAAATGATGGGCTTGGGTCAAGTCGGGTCATGCTGAATTTTTCACATATACTTGCTTGAGTTTGGGTTTGAAAATTACTGTTAATTATTTTTGATTTCAGTTCGGTTGTGGGCTTACATAAAGCTATATCCTACAACCTTGGTTTGGATTTGGACAGAAAGTCCTGCACTTTTGCAACAGATAAAAATGCTCTGCTTTGCAAGACCACGATGATGTGAATTATAATACTAAAATACAGTTTTTAGCGTGCCAAATCTCAAATCTTTGGGCCAGTGAGTCGAGAGCTATTAATCATACCTCAGGTATAAGATTCTCTCCATTCTTCAGCCAACTGTAGGAGGGCTTAGGCTTCCCATTGGCCTTACACTCCCAGAAGAGGTTTTCCTCAATGGACATAGCTGTGTCAATCATCATTTGGAGCCAATGAGGTTTTGCTGTGAATAGACGATAGATGATGATGATTTGCTGTGATACAAAGATCGCCTTTAGGATCATTACTGTCATTGGTCCTCATTCTCGAACGGACATAAGTAAAGGAATTCCTTCGTAACTCGATTTACATACTTATTCGGCATTCTCAAACAGCTTCGTATTGTAAATCCTTTGTAGGATTTATGTAGGATTTACGAACTCGAAAAAGGCAGTCGTAAATCGGACAGACCGGTGTGTGCCCATGTTTTCAACAGCTTTCTCTGGGACAAGTCATTAGGGATTGCCGATACTACAGACATCCGTGGAATTAAATAATTATAATGATAATAAATACGACAATATTTGGATCATTAACAATTACGTTTTGCATTTATAGTAGACTCAATGAGACATTGGGATAATTACACATACACACACTGCAAACTAAATAAATAAGAACTAAACCGATCGCTGCGGATATAGCTACTGTGTAGTGGAATATACTGTATTAATATGCCATATACTGTCTTCTTCTCTATGATATTATTTATTGTTGGTTTGATTTATGCCTATTGCTAGAACTAAATAAATGCATGGAGAACCGGCTTAGTGAGTCAGCCTCAGTGCACGAGCACACACACACACACACACACACACACACACACACACACACACACACACACACACACACACACACACACACACACACACACACACACACACACACACACACACACACACACACACACACACACACACACACACAGACATACTGTATACGTGCAAAATTAATCGTTCCAGAAAAGTAGGCTTCTATTATTCTAATGACTTGTTTTATTAGGTATTATATTAGTAAGTCCTACTGTATAACATGACATATATTAGCATGACATCTCATTTAGTAATGTCAATACTGAATGACAGCACAATTGGCTCTTGACAAGCTTTTATCCACTCTGGTTGGATGGCGTATAGTATTTGTGCTGTATAATGAAAATACATTTTAATCATTTTGAGATCAGTCGCAAATCGCTTCCGCGCTACCTGTTGAATGGGTCAGCATGGTGCAGATGCAATGCCAACCCTTTCGATGTTTTGCATACAGCCCTCGTCGTTGAGTGACATATTTCAGCTGCGAATATTTTGTCCACTTACGGAGACCGTTTCACGCGTTCAGGAATCCGGAGGAGGACTTTTGTAAATGTATTGGTATGACATTTTTACCAATATATTTACAAAGGTACTTACGAACACGTTCGAGAATGAGGACCATTGTCTTTTAAATCTGAGAGCTCTGACTTAGCAGGAGAAATGTCAGAAATCATGCAACCTGCCAACAAGTCAGCGGGCTTCCAACAAAGCATCAAAGTTCTAACTGAATAATTGCACTATGTGGATAATGTGAAATAAGGCTTTGGTAAACTGTAATATCAACGCTGTTCATTATAAGAATTTCACAGCACAGTTACTAATAAATACATATTGTGTTCTGCGTATTTATAAACTCAAAAAATATATTTCCAAAATTAGTCGGGCAGAAAATGAACTGTTATGGTTACTGGTCTGGCAGCTTTCTGAATAATATCCACATTTCATCTTTACCGTTGACATCCCATCATCTCACACAATCACCATTTTATGCTAAATGCGTGATCAACAGAAACACAGACACGCAAAAACAGTTTTTTCTTATTGGATGAACAAAGCTTGAACCTAATTCTCTAGCAATATCCCTTCACAAGTGTGGCTATATCGATTACAAAAGCACATCGACTCTCGAGTCTCTGCGGGTCGCCTCTTATGCAACAAGGTTCGACTTACCATGGAAGGAAATGCGACCCCGCGCTGTGTTCTTGCCGCGGCTGTTCTCCGCGACACATTCATACGTCCCGGTGTCTTCCTGCTGAATGTTGGGAATTTCGAGGACAGCGTTGGAGTTCTTCATCTTGACTTTACTGGGGAACGGGACTCCACTGGTTCTTCTCCAGCTTATTTCTGGGACAGGGCTGCAACAGAAGAGAGGAATCCCCCCCCCCCCCTATGATGCAATTACCCATGCAGGGGACACCATGCGAATCACAGCCTTTTGAATTACCGTACCCGGCTATCGTACGTTTTTGCTCTACTAAAATTTCAGTGGCTTTGAAAGGACCTTTGATTTCCACATCAAGGACATGCAGAGAAGCACAGCCCTTGGTATCCCTTTGACATAATAATAATGTTTAAATTAGTAATGCTTTAATTAGTGACACTTAAAGGGATATTTCACTTAAATGATTTCACAAAATTCAACAGCTTTACCTCTATACAGTCATCTACAGTACAAGTAAGCTAGCGACCACTGCTGTCCCTGCCGTCTGCTGTCAACACCACCATTCCTCCCAGGTGTCAGGCTCCTCATTCACTTCCATTCATTTTGAGGACCTAGTCTAAATATCATACTTCTAAAGTATAAACAAACTAGACAGCAATATTATTATGTGCTAAATATGTTTCTGTGTCAAATGTACCGTACTTTTCGGACTATAAGCCGCAGCTTTTTTCCCCATTTTTCGACCCTGCGGCTTATATAGCGGTGCGGCTTATATGTGACTCGACGTGACCAAACCCGAAAATGTAAAAATCTTTAAATATTGCTTTTTTGACTGCATTGAAATGTTATTTATCTGTTCCCTTATATGCTAAACTTAATACAACTTGTAAATGAGTTAATTCTTGTTATTTGTCCAACAGTATTGTGTCCCAATGCTAATTACATATGGTAATTAAACATTAAAACACCTGCGGCTTATAGTCCAGTGCGGCTTATATATGTACACATCATTCAATTTAGCTGCTGCGGCTTATAGTCAGGTGCGGCTTATAGTGTGAAAAGTACGGTACTTGTTTTTTGGAACTAATGTTCATTTTGAAATGATCAGTAAAGGAATTATTTCTCACTTGAGGTGTGATCAATTGTCAACTTTTCACAGAATGCTTAAATTCTTTCTTCCAGCAAGGCAGCAGGTAACCATGGTAACCACTCATCAAACATTCCATGCAGGGCAAAGATACACAGCACACTCAAACTTACAACAAATTTACCGGTTCTGCTTTTTTTCTCTCCAATGGTTATAAATCTGTAAAGACATCAAATGCCAAAACAAGCACGTACCTTTCATTCAGAATTGTCTGTCTTGTTTAAATCTGTACAGCAGTAGTTTATTTATATTTCAGAAGTACAATATTTAGACTAGGTCCAAATGGAATGGAAGTGAATGAGGAGCCTGAAACCCGGGAGGAACAGTGGGTTGACAGTGTAGTAGTAGTAGTAGTAGTAGTAGTAGTAGTAGTAGTAGTAGTAGTAGTAGTAGTAGTAGTAGTAGTAGTAGTAGTAGTAGTAGTAGTAGTAGTAGTCACTAGTTTACTGTAGATGACTTTAGATAAGAGTGCTGAAACTTGACAACTTCTATTAAAGTGAAATATCCCTTTAAACCAGCACTAATGCCAAAGCTTCCCGACACCCGAGTGTAACAGGTCTACGGTCTTAGCGTGTGTACAGATGGCTTCACCAACACCTAGAGCCACGTGCCCAAATCTACTCGTGTGTACAGATGGCTTCACCAACACCTAGAGCCACGTGCCCAAATCTACTCACGCAGACTTACTTTCCCAGAGCGAAGCATTCCAGTTTCACCACAGAGCCCTTCGCCGCTGGAACGGAGTCAGGAAAATTTACTTCTATTTTGGGTTCATATTCACCCATGGCTCCTTTTGAAAAGAAAAAGAAAAAAAAATAGCATTTTTGAATGGGTGATTGATGGCGTATGATTGGTTACGCCCCTGGCTGAAAGACAAAAGAGTGACACAGGGGGGCGCCGACCGGCAACACATAAGTCTTTGTGTGCCGTGGAACAAAAGTGAGATGAGAGCAGTTTGGCAAAGGAGAGAACGTCAGAGGTTTCAGGATTGAGAGTATATGCACCTGGGGAAAAGCCGGCTTAGTGGAGATTTATCACCCCTGGTGATGGAACTTTTGTTTTAGACTGTATTTCCTATTCACGTCACTGGAGCAGGACAAACACGCCCCTCTGAAGAGACAACAGTGTGCCCCTTACCTTTACAACCACACAATCTGGAAGGAATAACCCATTTGGGAGCTTTTATTATTATTTTTTATGTCAAGGGAGACATTTTAGATCTAACAAATTAACTCAAAATCTCTTCCCCCTGAAGGAATCTATCTTTTTCAATGTGTATATAATGTAAATATCTGTAGATGACATCATCTGCTATTAGATCTCAGATGAGGACAGTATTTAGTGGTGTGTGTTTTCAAGTTAGACTGGGAAGCCAGTTGTAATAGAGCTATGGGCTCCGAGGTTGTCGGTAGGTTGTTAACATAAACACTGATATAAGCACTGGTGGGGGGAGGTTTGGTCAGAGCTACGGGGAGAGTTTGACATTGATAGAAACGGACGTTTAGTGTGTTAACACTTTGGATGCCACGCCATGTTTTCCTTTTTACCCCCGTGATTCCCAAACCCACTCCAATGTTAACTTAATATCGCCTAATCTATGTTTTAAATTAATGTGTCTAATCTGCCCGTCGCTTATCAAAGACTCATTTTCCAGTCAACATTGTCAAGGCAGATTGTTTTTTTATCGCTTCATTTCCGTTTGATAGCATTTTGAAAATCACTCGTTTTCGCGGAAAAAACAACCATATGATGATAATCGTCTTTTACTGGAATATTCCAGAACGTTGTCATTTGTCGGCCTATTTATGAATCGTTTTCAAATAAACGCTAGATGATCGATAGTATATGTGTGCGCATGCACGCTTGTGCCGCGCGCTGATAATCGCTGCTCTTATTTCCTGATGGCTTTTACAGTCAAAACAGCTATATCACATAATAGTGGAAACGCTTATATCTCCGTGAAAACGAGTCTGATTATCCTAAGACTGATAACATAGATTCCTTACCTGAGGTCAGATGGTATCCAAATGGTTTATTCCAATTTCCGATCGCCATTCGAAAAAATCTATAATTGTATTGATCCACAGTGTGTACAGTAGAACACATATTTGCCGTGGCACCAAGGTTCCAGAATGAACTCTGGTAGACCCCGGTTACATCAGTGAGAAGTAAAATGTGGAGTCAGAAATCCGTTCTCCCATTCACTTTCATTGAATCCAATCCAAAAGTGTGATTTACCATCTGGGAGACGATAGGGGGCGCTTTTTTCACATCTGAGCGCCGGCGGTGCCTGGATATCCAACCGTAGGCTCGCTTGATGCAATATGATTTCAGATCGCAAATCAAAAATAAATAAAAAAAAAAACAGAGAAATCTCGTGATGGGCATTCAACGGTCGGGGGGTAAACCCGAGAAATCTCTGGCGTGGCATCCAAAGTGTTAAAGGTGACCAGCCGTTGCCATGGTAGCGTGTCACGTAGTAACGCGAAGAGGGGGCGGGCCCGTTGCTAGGGGGAGAACATTATGAGTTCCTTCCGGGGTAAGTTAGATTAAGACCAGACGAGCAGACGCGTTGATCAGAGACTTTGAAAGGATCCCTCCTCCCCTCGCGGGGAGGAAGGGAATATGCCACATCATCGCTAGCTTTGGCTAACAGGGGAGGTTTTGGGCTGACGACGAGGCCCAGAACCATTGGACTAATAGCATAAGAGATGGTGGAGAATAATGAATTTAGGTTTTCTTCAAAGACTGCTCTAGGACATTACAGAAATAACTGTTTTCCATCTGGTACAGACACTTTGTTTATGGAATAAACAACGTTTTTCCAAGAAAGGTACCACGTTTGCCAGTGTCGTTTCTTCCGACTACGGATGTACTAACAGGGTTGATACAGTGTGAGACAGCTAATGAGATATCCAAGTAAAACAAACACAACACAGATGGGGAGAGTCACAAAGGAGATGACGAGATGAGATTGGCTGATTACTGTAGGATCCAACACCCCCGACATGAAAATATATGATGAGAATTGAGGCGATGACATCTAAACCTTCCATTTTACCTTCCGTTTTCCCCCCGACACTGACATAATATAAATGATAAGAGGTTTGGTATCCTTGTAAACATATCTACTGTATATGTGTATTTCAAACGTTTCACTGCGTGTAAAAAATGTGTATGGCCAGTTACACGTGGGGCAGAGTGGTATGCTGGGTATTTACATGTAGCTTAGTCTACAGGCCCATGTCACCCCACCTGCACTACCTATAATGCCTTGATATTTGAATTGTTTAGCACAGTGAACTCAACAGCGCCGTTAGCTTTCGGTGTGCATGAATACATGTGTATGATTGAGCGAGTGTTTGTGTGTATGTATGTTTAACTCTCACTGTAATACACACACAGTACTATAATTGTGTATGGGTGTGTTGTATGTGATTATGTGTTATAACTTATATGTATTGTGTGTATATATATATATATATATATATATATATATATATATATATATATATATATATATATATATATATATATATGCAGATTATATATGTTAATAATTTACCATGTGTATATGTGTGTAGGTACATCCCTATGTATACCGTACATCTATTTAATATGTAATCAGATGTTTGTGTATAATATAATATGTTGCTATATATTTGTATCACTTCGATTCTACTAATGCTATTCCTTTACAGGGCCCTAATGCTATTCCTTTACAGGGCCCTAATGCTATTCCTTTACAGGGCCCTAATGCTATTCCTTTACAGCGCCCTAATATTATTCCTTTACAGGGCCCTAATGCTATTCCTTTACAGGGCCCTAATGTTATTCCTTTACAGGGCCCTAATGCTATTCCTTTACAGGGCCCTAATGCTATTCCTTTACAGGGCCCTAATGCTATTCCTTTACAGCGCACTAATGTTATTCCTTTACAGGGCCCTAATGCTATTCCTTCACAGGGCCCTAATGCTATTTCCCAGACGGGGTGGATAATCTACAGGAAAATCTCATTTATATTAAGGATCAACATCTAAAGACAATGCTTACACACAGGATAAACACAAAAGTGCCACCAAAGACGCATCGATGATCGAGTACAAGCGAATCCAAATGAAACGTTAAAAGCTGCGGTAGGCAACTTCGGAGAAAATTGGCAAGAGTGAGTTTACCTTCCCAGCAGAAATAGAGCATCTGCATCACTTCTCAAGCCCGTGCAGCACAACAAAGGTCTTCCATAGACTCCCAGAGGTGCCAGCAGCTTTAAGCTGAATTAAAAATAAATTACTAAAATAAATTCTCAGCCTCTGATGATCGGCAGGTGGTTTTGCACATTTGCACAAGGAACGCGATGGTGGTCTTAGTTTTCCGATGTGACCTTTCCGATGCGACCTCAGCCACATTTTTGTCTGTTATTGGTCTATCCACTCATCCTTGAATGCTCACTTTTCTGCGTCTACTCTCTTGTTTTTGAGCACGTCATTCTGTCATCTCTTTTCATGCTCCTGTTTTCGTTTCTCTATCTATTTCAATTCAGCGCACAGTAAACGACCACTTTGATTGGCTGAGTTGTGTGAAGTATTTGAAGATTGGTCTGGGGGCCTCGGCTCCGAGCCAACGCAGTTGAAGGTGGATAAGCTGTGCCTGTAAAAAAAAAACATCTCATTCTTCTTCATTTATCAATAATTTATTAGAAATGGTCCACGGTCCGCATAATCGCTAATTAGTGAAGCCTGTTATAGATTTAGATCTTTAAAAGAACAAAAATGTGAAGACGGTAGATTTCTCTCCTTCAGTACAGAAAATATTTATTGGACTACGTTACCGGCAACATGCTTTGGCCATTGCCTTTCATCAGCGCCATGTTTAACCCTTTCACTACCACACTGTATAAGGTTAACCCTTTCACTAACACACTACAAAGGGTTAACACTTTCACTACCACACTGTTAACCGTCTGTAGTGTGAATGAATGAATAGTTTATTTTCTGTCTTTGTTTACAGCTAGGGATGTCCGATATTATCGGCCTACCGATATTATCGGCCGATATCGGCATTAAAACGTGATATCGGAAAATATCGGTATCGGTTTTCAAAAAAATAAAAAATAAAAATAAAAATGTTTTACATTTCTATAACCTTTATTTACCCAGGCAAGCAAGTATAAGAACAAATTCTGATTTTATTTATTGTCAAAAGTATGCATAATGTTGTGTTAATTCCACAACAAGATATATGTAATGTTAATTACCTGAAATTATTCCATTTTTTGGGGGGGGAAACCCTGCATATATCGGTATCGGTTGATATTGGTATCGGAAATTAAGAGTTGGACAATATCGGTATATCGGTATCGGTAAAAAAGCCAATATCGAGCATCCCTATTTACAGACAAATCAAAAACACAAAAGGAATAGGCTGAACCACATGCTTATTTTTGCCTATCCTTTACAATTCTTAAAAACTAAATATATTTTAATATTAAAAGAAAATACTTAAAATATATATATAAGATATAATTTTTAGATTTTTTTTGGTGTTTTACTCAAAACTGTACTACTGAATTATTTAATTTTTTCAGGCTTTTTTAAATCTCCCCTGAGAAGTACACAACTTCAAACCGTCACTAAGGCTATTCCATAGTTTAACTCCCAAAATTGAAACACATCTAGCTTTTACATTAGTTCTTACTTTTTTTTTTTTTTTTTACATGTTTTAAGAATACATAACCCTCTTAAATTATACTTTCCTTCTCTTGGTTTAAAGAGACATTGAATACAAACTTTGACTCTTACTGTAGCACGAACAATTATTTCCAAGGTTTTTATGTACACCATATCTACAAATTTGAATGTGCAGGACTTTATGAATAATGGATTTGTTGATTCAAGGTAACTCGCTTTGTTTATTATTCCAATAGCTCTTTTCTGTAGTTTAATAATATGATCTATATTTGTTTTATAAACATTCCCCCAGACCTCAACAGAATTTGACATGTATGGCACAACAAGTATGGTAGTGAAATGTTAACCTTCTGTAGTGTGGTAGTGAACGGGTTAACCATTTTGTAATGTGGCAGTGAACGGGTTAAATAGTGAAATCTAAGAGAATAAACAAATCGGAAACATGTCATATGCTGTAAAATTTGCAGTTTGTGGCAGGTTCTTGAATTATTTTGGGCATTTTACCATCATTCCTGAGGACCAGAGGTGTGGGGGAGCTGAGGACCTTCCCTCTGCTGACGGTGTTGTTGACCACACAGGTGTAGTTGCCCACATCAGAAGGCTCCACCTTGGCGAAGTACAGACTCCCTGTCTCCTGGGACACAAACCGACGGCTGTCTTGTTGGACAAAGTACGGGTATTCATTGAAGATCCACGCAAACGTCAGTTCTGGAGAAGGATGGAGAGGAGAACGCAGAAGTAAATGTGGAGGCGGTCGTTGGCCTACAGTACATTCTGACCCGGGTAGGGTAGCCATTTACTTTCAAATTCCATCTAATTTAAAAAGATTCCATTTCCATTACTGATGATAAAACATCCATTTTCACTTACTTGTCAATAAATTCGATAGTACCGGTACAACCTTTTCATGCCAAAGGTTCAATATCTGAAAGAAAATCCATTTTCTGAATTCACTGAACTGAAAATGAATTGATCTGATTCAATCCCAATTCTAAGCAAGACCAATTCCACATCAGATAAGATGTTTATTGTGTGTTGGTAAGGAATCTTTTGTTTGTGTTGGAACACGCTATACATCTTTAAAAGACAGCTTAAAACCTATCTCTTTGCTCAGGCATTTCACTGATAGATATCTGCTACCACCTAGTGGCAAGAGGAAACATCAGGGATATCCTGACACAACTTGTATTTACCTGCACTATTCTTACCCTGCCTACTCTTATACACTGCCTATCAAATTCATGTGTCGGTTATTGCACTTTTTACTTCTTACTGATGACTATTTTTAAACTGAATCATTTTAAACTATTTTTATTATTTGCTAGGTCCAAATGTGAAACACTGTGATTATTTGTTCATGCAATAGGTCCCACTATTTAGTATGGGTTCGAGTCGCTGTGATCTAGTATCACTAAAGTTACAGTGTGGGTTCGAGTCCCTGTGATCTAGTATCACTAAAGTTACAGTGTGGGCTCGAGTCCCTGTGATCTAGTATCACTAAAGTTACAGTGTGGGTTCGAGTCCCTGTGATCTAGTATCACTAAAGTTACAGTGTGGGTTCGAGTCCCTGTGATCTAGTATCACTAAAGTTACAGTGTGGGTTCGAGTCCCTGTGATCTAGTATCACTAAAGTTACAGTGTGGGTTCGTGTCCCTGTGATCTAATATCACTAAAGTTACAGCAATATGTACTGTGAAGTATGTTGGGAATTACAGGAGTATTACTGAATAGAGAGCCTATTAGGATGCTAGATCCTAATGTGAAACACTGTGATTTGCCATATCTTGCTATGCTCGCTCATGCCTGTATTTTTTATGTCCGTTCTATTTTATAATTTTTTTACTATTTTTAAACTGAATCATTTTAAACTATTTTTACTATTTGTGTTACTGAAAACTGTAAGCGGAGAGCCTATTGGGATGCTACATCCTAATGTGAAACACTGTGATTCTACCTGTCTATCTTTTTATGCTCGCTTATGCCTGTATTTTTTACTGTTGTGAAGCACTTTGAACTGCAACCTCTGTATGAAAAGTGCTATACAAATAAAGTTATTATTATTATTATTATTATTATACTGTGTTAAAAAAAATACAGAAAAAATAAATGTTACAGCATAAACAGACATACAGGCAAGACATCAGAGAGACAATGTAATTAACCGCTTCCCCTTCCTTCCCTTCCAACCAATCTTATTTATTTCTATGTGGCATAGTCCCATAAGTCCAAGGTTATTTCATATTGCACGTAGACACGTATTCCGTGTATATTGCACTGTCCCGTGTGGTTGCAACCATATTTCTACCCTACTTGTTAAGTAGACTTATTGTGGCACAAATTCGTTTTGGAATCTTTTCAGTTTCCACTTGGGGGATCTGAAGCGCTTATGTGAGGGTAGCAGCTCGTATTCTGTGTGTACAGATGGAGCAGACAGATCTGTCGACCATTCTACCGTCTGCAATATGCGGCGCCTACATTTTGGAAACAGTACGGCCCAGGACAGGAAGGCCATACAGAGAGTGGTGCGCTCAGCAGAGCGTACTACGGGTATTGCACTACCACCCCTGCAGGACTTATATAACAGGCGGTGCAAATCCAGAGCCTGCAGAATAATGAAAGACCCCCACCACCCCAACAGCCTGTTCAAGCTGCTGCGGTTAGGCAAGCGCCTACGCACATATGCAGCAAGAACAAAGAGACTAAGGCTCAGCTTCTTCCCCCAGGCCATCAGAACATTGAACACTGATCTCTCCACACACAAGTACACATGAGCACACACATACACACACACAACACACGTTCTGCATTCGCTCACACACAAACGGTCACTTTAAACACAATGGAAAGGACACAAGGAACGAGGAAAAAAGGTAACTTTAAGGAAAGAACTGTTGTGGTTCTTGTATAGGATAGTTTAGAAATAGCAAGTATAGCATAAGGATATAGAGCAGGGGTTCCCAAACTTTTTCAGCTCGAGACCCAAAAGAGAAATTTGGTGTTTCCCCGGGACCCAAACTTACAAAAATACATCATGAATTGCCATAACATACATTTATAAACTACTGATAAAGAACACAACAAACCATGAATTTCAAATGAATATGAAATGTATTTATTTAATTATAAAAGTACATCACAGCAATAATCAGAGTGTAATGTTAAGTTGCTCACCACCTCATAACATATGTACATACAATTTTGTAACACTTTTAAATGAACAAACATGTTCTACTCTCCTTTCTATTTCTCACCCCTTTTTCAACTCTCCATTTCTTACCCCCTCCCTCAGTCCCTCAACCTTAAACATTGAGCAACATTCTGATTAATTTGTACTGACTTATTTAGAAATTCTACTGACCTGACATCATGCTAGAAGGGGTATAATATTTCATCTATGGCACAATGAAGTCTAATGAGGTATGTGGCTGGTTGAAGTTTTCAACCAGCAGATCTATTCTGGGCTTGGTTTTTGAAAGTGATATTCTGAGGTCATGCTGAGCATTTAGTCTGTTTCTGTATTTGTTTTTCAGGTATGCTAGAGTAGAAAACCCAGATTCACATAAGTATGTGGTGCCAAACTGAATCAACACATCTACAGCTTTTTTATAAAAATAAATAAATAAAAACTAATTTGAATGTTTTTCTTTTTTTTATTTGCGACCCAATAAAAACGGGCCTGCGACCCATTTTGGGTCGCGACCCAGAGTTTGGGAAACGCTGATATAGAGTAACAACTGTATGTTGTATAGTAGTGTACATAGGACCCAGTGCCTTAATTCGTAGCTAACATTGTATTGCATTATCTCTTTGCATAGGACTTTAACATGTCTATTTTATCATGTCTATTTTACCATGTCTATTTTATTATCTTCTACTTCTTTTATTTACTATTGTATTATTGCACAATCAAAGCGGGCATGGCCACCCGCATTTCACTGTATGCCTTAGTATGTATGTGACAAATAAACCTCTTGAATCTTGAAACTTAAATATACCATACATTTAAATATATGAATTGAAAATGGAGGAGGGGAGAAACTGCCCAGTTAAGTTGCTCTGTTCTCAGCTTGTCATCATGAATTTACAAGCCAATATTCTGAAAGCCCAGACTTTGTTTGTAACTTGCGAAGCATTAATTAATGAATGGATCGATTATAATTAGAGCAGCGGAGTAGACTGGCTTCATCCTGTCATTTGCGGAGATAACCATTTATAGGCAGTTTGTGTTATTATGAGTCTTAATAAAATCATGGAAACATAATTGTTTGTCCCTGTACTTTTCTTCAGCAGCAGACTATTATGAGCAAACGGAATTCATTAGATTGGACATCTGATTCATTATATCAAGCGGAGAACGGAGCAATTTACAACCCTCGGCACTACAGATGAATGAAGTTTGGAGACCTATTTCAGAACGCACTGCCTGCTATTTGAGTAACAGAACAAACAATGAGGAAGGGAAAGAGAGGGGATTTTAGAGGGGATCCATTGATCATATTGATTAGGCTAACTAAAGTACAGGAAATTTGCCCAGAAGAAAGTTGGTGTGTGTGTGTTTCCCGACATTAACATTATTCTCCGCTTGTCATCATGGCTTTACAAGCGCCAACATGTTAACCCGTGTTACCAAGTAAACAAATCACGGAGATGGCCATTTAGCCCGCAGCATCCGAGTGCTACTATCGTTAGCTCTCAGAATGGTAGCCAGAAGCCCACAGCATCATAGTACTACTAACGTTAGCTCTCAGAATGGTAGCCAGTTAGCCTGCAGCACCGTAGTACTAGTAACGTTAGTATTGTGTATTCAAAAACGCACCGGACTGCGACGTAATGTTTTACCGTTTATTTGCTTGCTCCACCAGTGCACAACAACACACACTCTCGTTACCACAATGCTTTACGGTATTTTCACAGCACTGTCGCAACATTACCGTAAAGCGTGAACACCTTGTGATCCACATACACAACAGTTAGCTCTCAGAGAATAGCCAGTTAGCCCGCAGCACCAGGCAGCAACGGTAAGCGTGTCTCATTAATTTCCACCACTGAAGCGGGGTTCCCCTCCTGCAGTGGCGGCCGGTGTGAACTACATTTGGGTGGGGGGGGGGGGGGGGGGGGGGGGGGGGGGGGTGAAGGGGGGGCAAGCGGACAACTGACCAAGCGAATACTGACTCATAACGTTACCCCGTTTCCAACGTTAAGTCGAGTTCATTCATATTACACTAGTACACTGTATGATCAATCCAATAATGAACACATATATATATCTTGTCATTTTAAACAAGTTACCATTCATTCATTCATCCATTATGCGTCACCTGCGGCGAAATTAAAATGTTATAGTTCAACAACAACACACTGTGTTGAGAGAGCGAGAGAGAGAGAGCGAGAGAGAAGAGAGAGAGCGAGAGAGAGCGAGAGAGAGCGAGAGAGAGCGAGAGAGAGCGAGAGAGAGCGAGAGAGAGAGAGAGAGAGAGAGAGAGAGAGAGAGAGAGACCGCATTAACTCACTTTGTTTAGTTTGAAACATGGTCCAGAAGGGCTTGATAAAGTGTATATGTCCACTGTCCCACAGTCCCAGACTGTTGATGTATATCCACTGTCCAGACTGCATCCAGCTAGCCAAATAACTTCTTGTTAGCCAGGTTAGGCACCACAACACAAGTACTGTGATGAGCTGTGTCTTTGCCCATTTCCGCATCGAACAGCCTGCAAACTACCTGGCGTTCTATCGCCCTGCTCTAAGACAAACTCTAACCTTAACCAACTTTGAAAGAGTGCCTAAGCTTAACCGTCGAAAGAACTTGCCGTCATGCTCTAAGACAAACTCTAACCTTAACCAACTTCGAAGAGTAACTAAGCCTAACCAGTGTAGAAACTGGCGTCGGCCAATCAGAGAGCGTCTCCGAGAAATGCGGCTACGGAAAGTATAGACGCTGCTTGCTTAGATGATATAGATCGCTTGAAACGCGCCCGGCTCCATCATATTACATCATATTTCAACGCACAGTGCGTTACGTGCGTTGACCTATTTGATTGGCTGCGAGGATACAGCGATGAAACCAGTGCACGCCCTGCTGTGCGCGATATGTCTCGCCCCGGCCTGAGAGGTAGTACTAGTGACTTCCTGTGAATGAAAAATTATTATTTATATTTGATATATTAACGTTATATTGTGCATTGGAAACACAAACATACTTAAATGAGTAAATGTTATTCATTTTAAACATGTTTATTAAATTTCTAGGGCTCTAAAAAATTTAAATTAAAAAATTTCTTCTTCTCTCTCTTTAACCAGGGAGGGCGGCGCTCTAGCGGCCACTATCGGCCGGCCGCCACTGGCCTCCTGCGTGTAGACAACCAGCTCTGCGGCTCGGTCCACTAGTGAGGACTGGTCTCGCCCTCTGCTGGCGCGTGTGTGCACTACAACCAACCAACCACTGTTAAAACTCTGTTTCAGTGTAATATAAACTGAAACGCATCTGTGATTTTGACGGTATTGATTTTCAATACCGTCGGGATTTCTAAATACCCTGGTATGCCGTAATACCGTCATACCGCCCAAGCCTAACGGACAGCTGAACGAACGCTGTTAACGTTAATAGCTCAACTGGTTAGTGCAACCGACTCATCCATAGTTTTACTTTACAGACAGTTAGCTAACGTTACAATGTGGCGGAATATTGTGAAAAGACCGGGTGAACCAAACCATGAACAAACAAAAAAGAGAATGAGACCGAGACCGACTATTTGTGGATGTGCGAGTAAGTATTAAACAAACTAACATGTATTATCTAAAGTGTATTATTAAACTAATATTACAGTGTTTGTTAGCTAGCTAGCCACATTCATTTAACATTAAGAAGCATAAGGGCTCGAGACTAACACAGTCCTGGCCACCCTCTCAGTCACTCGCAAATATATGCTGCACATTATCACTGCATGGTCTCTGAGTAGCTTTCAGCACCATGGACAGCTGCCCCAGATGCCTGCCTGCCTCTCTCTCTCTCTCTCTCTCTCTCTCTCTATCTCTCTCTCTCTCTCTCTCTCTCTCTCTCTCTCTCTGTCTCTCTCTCTCTCTCTCTCTCTCTCTCTCTCTCTCTCTCTCTCTCTCTCTCTCTCTCTCTCTCTCTCTCTTCTCTCTCTCTCTCTCTCTCTCTCTCTCACACACACACACACACTGAATAGAGGACTAGACATCAAAGCAAATATTGGTAACAATATATCACAGTGCTAATCAATTTAATTAATTAAGTTTGTACTTAGTTTTGTAATTACATACTCATTGTTACACAGTGTACTTACCGCATTACACTTCCTTAACATTAACATTAACCCTAACTATATTCCTAATCCTAACCCTGACCTTATTCCTAGGTATTGAGTCAATTCAATGCAGTAAGTACATTGCAACAATGACTAAGTACAATACTTGTTATACTGTCATTACACAAATAGCTACACAGGAACAGAGAATGTAAAGTGTGACTGTCTGGGTGGGTGGGATGTTCGGTGGGGACAGATGTTATTGGATTAGATGTTATTTTATCACACACCACACTACTGACACTCTTTGTGTGGGGATTTTTGGCTGGTGAAAATGCTGAGTGGCTAGTGACTTTGGAAAACCACTAGCCACAGTGGCTAGTGAGCCAAAAAGTTAATGTCAAGCCCTGCTCGCCACTCTGGTAGAACAGTACTGGATAACACTCTGGATGGTAGAACAGTAGATGATGCAGTACTGGAGAACACTCTGGATGGTAGAACAGTAGATGATGCAGTACTGGAGAACACTCTGGATTGTAGAACAGTAGATGATGCAGTACTGGAGAACACT
Organism: Notolepis coatsorum; assembly: GCF_963971535.1. Lineage (NCBI taxonomy): Eukaryota > Metazoa > Chordata > Actinopteri > Aulopiformes > Paralepididae > Notolepis > Notolepis coatsorum. The sequence goes on from NC_140170.1 coordinate 147,718,242, forward strand.
CTGGATGGTGGAACAGTAAAACAGCTTGAGGCTGCTGCAGCTGGCACCGTAGGACCTGAGCCCACGTCGAAAGCACATACGCTGTTGCACTTTCAGATATTCAGTCAGCCTACGAATGGAGACCGACAAAACCCGACAAGCATGTTAGCACATCATGTCATACTTTTCCTCCTTTCAGCTCAGTTTCTTGCTGAGGGAAGGAGACCAAGACAGGGTGAACTGAACAGCTATTGGCGCAAAATAAAGAGTGAAGCGAAGCTAAGGGAGCGAAACAAAATGGATTACAGCCTCACTGGCCTCTCCTGACACATGGCCTATCTGCTGCCTGAGTGACAGGGTGCATGGAAGGGGTGAGGGATAGATGTAACACATATTATAACCGACAGGGCATACAGACCCTCAACTGCACCTTTGTTTATCTTCCTCATATTTTTATATTCAGATTTACCAGGCCGAGATACATTTCACGTCATGAATAGATAAATACAGTCCATATTAAGTAATGTTGCGTTTCTTTTTCAAATGTAGCCAAGAGTAAAGACCATAACCCTATCAAAACAGCAGTCAAAGTGTATATATTCAGCACTACATTGGCTTACCAATGATTTTAAATGTTATTAGCTTATAAACATCGGAAACCGGATGATTTATACGCGAGGAAATTACCCTGTCATGGTCGTTGTAGTCCTAAGAAAGAGGAGAGGGCTTTGGACGTCAGGGCTTTGGACGTCGGAATTTCATAAAACTACACTACCCAGCTCACACCAGCCACAGTCAAAGAAAAATGGCGCAGCTATGGACATTATACAAAAGTAACTGTACTCACAGTAGATTCAATTTAGTCTTTGCTGCCCTGTAACAGGTTCCTGGTGGTACTTAACTGTGCCATTGGACATAGGAGCTTTGGCCCGATCCATAGATGTATGACTTGGCCATGATAAGCTTGGCCATTTATAGGCCTGCTATTCTATATTCTATATTCATATTTCAAATAGCATGTGTCCGGATTGCAAAATTCAGTACTGTATCTACAAAACTTTCAAAATCGTTCACGTCTGGTCAATGTTAGCATGGTGTTATTCACATAAAAAATTATATTATTTTTTTATTATTTTTATTTTATCATTTATATTCTCCTTTGGTTCATTACAATTTACTCAAGCATAGTAACAGACACACTATTTCTGACACTGGGAATACATTCCCTGAGGCCCATAGATGTCCCTAGATACTGTACCAATAACATGCAAATGGTTCTTGTATAAGTGGAGCAATATTCCATTTACTTGGGTATGTACTATTAGGCAGATTTTTAAATATGGCTAGGGCTTAAGTGGTTACACTGTTTATTTGTCCTCATATTTTTATATTAAGATTACATTTATTGCCTATATTTATGTCTTTCTTCCTTTACCCTGCCAATTCCTGTACCTCCCCTCCCCCCTCCCTGCATTTCCCCAAGGGTATCAATAAAGGAATATCTTATCTTATCTTGGATGGATGGATGAATGGATAGATGGGTGGATGGATGGATGGAGGGAGGGATGGATGGTTGGATGGGTGGATGGATGGGTGGAGACTAGAGATGGATGGATGGATGGATAGATAGTGGGGATGGGGGAGGGGTTATGGGGGGCATCCTCCAGGCCTGACTCATGCATGCCACGCTCCCTCTCGGGCAACGTCTCTAACCGTGGGACACAACAGAGAGGCCTGCCATGATGCATTAGGGTGTCATCTTAAGACGAGTCCACTGCGCAGATTCACAGGAGCGAGAGGGGAGAGGGGGGGGGGGGGGGGGGCTCTCTGTCGGCTACAACTTTGGAGCCGAGGTGAGGGGTGCAGTGTTCCAAGGTGTCAATGGGATGACTGTCGCTCATAGCCTGTCGCCCCTGGGGGGGGTTGGGATGCGAACGTGCCTTGCATCCTTTGGCTGCAGGATCGGGGCCCTGCACGGGGAGCAACGCGGCGGAAGCTAATTGTTTGTGATTAAGATAGCGGGAATGGGACATCCCTGACGGCATGAGCTATGTGGCCACAATGAGCAGTGAGAGCGTTTGTCAAGCAAATAGAAAAGTTGAAAAAGAGTCAATGGAAAAGTGGAAATATAATGTAACAACTAGGGATACTACCGATGTTACACTGCCGATACATATACATAATACTTAACTTTAAGTATTGTCTGATACCGAGTAGATTAGATTAGATTAAATTAGATTAAAATGTATTGTCATTATACAGCACAAGTACAGTACAACGAAAATCATTTTAGCATCCAACCATCCATCCAATAGAGTGCAAATGCAACAGTAAAATGCAATAGTAATATACAATGTACATGTGATTAAACTGGGTATAAATATATCAATTAGTACTACTGGGTGTAGTGCTAATCAAATGTTGTAATACCAATATGTACCATGATACAGGTATAAAGACAGTATAAAGACAGATACATGGTATATACAGCATTATTATACTTTATTGCTATCATACAGTTAAATGGGTTATATGCAGGTGTATTAGTAGGTATATAGGAGGATATGTATATGTATATGAGGTAAATATAAATATATAATGTATACATTATTGATCCGATCCGTTATTATAATATATATTATATATATTTTTTTTTTTTTTTAAACCTTTTTCTCTCTCGTGCCCCGATTTTTGTCGTTATGCCAATTCCCTCCTGGCCATTGTCGTGCCCTATTGTTGTTCTGGGGTGTAGACGACCACACGCCTCCTCCGATACATGTGGAGTCACCAGCCGCTTCTTTTCACCTGACAGCACGCAGTTTCACCAGGAGAGTGTAAGTTCACACTATCTCCCCTGGGGCAGTAGGACCAGTAGGGATCGCTATAGCAACAACCAGGACCCATAACCCCACCGGCTTCCCGCCTGCGAACACTGCTGTTTGTGTTCATAGGAAAGACGGAGGTACCGCCGATCCATTGCTTTTACTGATCAATATAGACTTAGACTGTTAGTTCAACATTTATATTAAGATCTAATCTATTTTCCCCATTAGAGAAACATTTTTCAATAATAATGATAGCTCTCAGTAGAAAATGTTATCGTGAGGGAAATGTGCAGCTACAGATATCCTGTTTGAGTGTACCAACCTGATATCCCATACCCAGCAGTATTCTGAGTACCAACCTGATATCCCATACCAGTAGCAGTATTCTGAGTACCAACCTGATATCCCATACCCAGCATTATTCTGAGTACCAACCTGATATCCCATACCAGTAGCAGTATTCTGAGTATCAACCTGATATCCCATACCGGTAGCAGTATTCTGAGTACCAACCTGATATCCCATACCGGTAGCAGTATTCTGAGTACCAACCTGATATCCCATACCAGTAACGTCACGGTGACCAAGTGCGTCCACATTTTTATAGGATTCTATCACATTTTCATAACAATAGCGAATATTACGTACCCTGCGCCGTTTTCATTGGGGTTTCTTACAAATTAACTATGTTTTATTTGTCCTTTATATGCGGATAACATTCAAATCTTAAATTGTACCATTATGTTTCCCTTTAGACAACAAATGTAATGCTAATGATGCACTTTTGTTAAGATAATTAGTTTACCATTCTCGGTCACTGTACTGAGGTCCCGTTAATAGTTTAACGCTGTTCAGATCGCGTCAAAGAATAGACACATCCCAGTGACCTGTGACCTGTGCTAACGCTCATGGGAAATGTATTCACATAGTTTTCAACATTTTCACCTTTTAATTTTAAACCAATGCTGCCATCTACTGACAACAGAAAGTGTTCTAATCGTCACCTTGAGAGCCACTTCCGTATACAGCGTTGCCCGAAACCCATTCTAGAGATTCCCACTTCTTACTGGGAATGGGGCGTGGCCGTATTTGGTCCCAGACAATAAGAGTGGCTGCGATTGGTCTACGTTCCGTTAGCACTATTCTGAGTACCAACCTGATATCCCATACCAGTAGATCTATTCTGAGTACCAACCTGATATCCCATACCAGTAGATCTAGGGGTGTAAAACGTACCCAGAAATTATACTTAAGTGAAAGTATGGGTACCGTCTCAACATCTTACTCAAGTAAAAGTCAGAGTAATTGTTTGAAAACACACTTGAGTAAAAGTCTAAAAGTTTCTACTTTTAAATGTACTTAAGTACTAAAAAGTAAAAACTTTTTTTCTGACTGTCTACTCTTCTGATAGCAGGTGTTTAATCAACGATCCCCGCTTTCTAGTCTTGCACAAGGACCAATCAGCATGGGTATGGGCGGGTTAATTTTCCATTGATGGGGATTTGATTGGCTGTTTTTAAATAAAGTGTGGCTGCAGGATTAATAACGTTAATGTTAGTTCGGCCAGATAAACAAATATACTAATTTAAATGGTTGGACCTGCAAGATTTGTACTTTGTACTTTGCAGGTCTGCATTTTAAATGTAAGGAGTAAAAGGTGTGTTTTTTTTCTATGAAATGTAATTGAGTAAAAGTACAAGTATACAAACCTAATAATACTCGAGTAAAGTCCAAATCCCCAAAAACAGTACTTAAGTATTGTAACAAAGTACAATTAGCCAAGTACATTATACCCCTGCTGATATCCCATACCAGTAGCAGTATTCTGAGTATCAACCTATCAACCTGATATCCCATACCAGTAGCAGTATTCTGATGATCCCTTGCAACATCCTCTTCTTGAATACAGTGGCTTTCATGTTACATAGCAAGGTCACTAACATGCATTGGCTGTGCCTGTCAAAAAAAGGACACATTCCATAATCCATCTCATAATTGAGCCCTTAAGAGTAAAAAAAATATTTATGGAGGGTGGAAGTAATGCAATTGCTTTAGCTCGCAACAATATTTAATTTGTGGCTATATGTCCATGTATTATGATATCTAATGCACCATATTTGAGGGAGAGTCGGTGGCATGCTTGAGAGCGAAGCAAGGCTTGCAGGAGGCTTACAGTTAGCAGATAATGCAGGGGGTCTTGGGTTCAAGGTCAAGGGTTATCTACAAGATTCATGCTTTAAATGTAAACAGACAGAGGAAGAAAGTAAGATAAAGCAAGATAGAGAGAGAGAGAGAGAGAGAGAGAGAGAGAGAGAGAGAGAGAGAGAGAGAGAGAGAGAGAGAGAGAGAGAGAGAGAGAGAGAGAGAGAGAGAGAGAGAGAGAGAGAGAGAGAGGAGAGAGAGAGAGAGAGAGAGAGAAGAGAAAGCATGCTCAGCACATATTTATTCCCCCCTTTCATTCAGTTTCCGAGAGCGAAAACACTATACCACCACGGTGACGACAGCGGACCCAGCATAAGCTCATGTCAGAGCGGAGAGAGAGAGAGAGAGAGAGAGAGAGAGAGAGAGAGAGAGAGAGAGAGAGATAGAGAGAGATAGAGAGAGAGAGAGAGAGAGAGAGAGAGAGAGAGAGAGAGAGAGAGAGAGAGAGAGAGAGAGAGAGAGAGAGAGAGAGAGAGAGAGAGAGAGACGTCGAATTGTATTTCACACCAGGCACTCTGACCCATTATCACACGGAGCAGCCCTGGTACGTTGCACTGCAGCACAAGCTGCACACTTTATAAAGCCAGTAGAGCAGCCGCTCCCATGTGCAGAGCGAGTCACTGTGTGTCTAGTGTAGATGGTGGGCAGCGTGGCAGCAGACGACATTCCGCTCGTCGGTTCCCCAGTTAGCAAGCAGCAGAGCCGATTGTGATACGGCAGAGAGGTCTAAACACAAGGTGGCTTGTATAATACAGTGGGTTTTGATTTATTTGAGCATTGTTCTGTGTGTGTATAATACATGTACAATGTTATACCAAATACAACAGTGTTTCAAGAAAACAGATACAGTAAAAAGTGTAATCACACTAACAATAATTGGAACGTTCGATAGTTGGGGAGGAGGTATCTTAATTCAATTTTTAGCTCTGGGGAGGGCATACTAGAGTTTTTGTGTTTTCTTTTTTTACATTGTGTCTCCTCCCCCCACGTTATTTTCACAATTAGAAATAGCTACCACAACACATATCAGTAGAAACAACCTCCACTATCTCTGAGGTACCACTGTATAGCTGCTTGTCAATACGACACAGGCACATTGATTATTCATAGCATGTGACACCGCTTCTGTTTTCAAAATATACTGATTAGAGCCAAGTTGACTAAATTGCTTGGGACTTCTATTTTGAAGAGCAGGGGCAGTACTATGTCACACATCTAGAGACCTCACACATCTAGAGACCTCACACATCTAGAGACCTCACACATCTAGAGACCTCACACATCTAGAGACCTCACACATCTGGAGACCTCACACATCTAGAGACCTCACACATCTAGAGACCTGACACATAGACCTGACACATCTAGAGACCTGACACATCTAGAGACCTCACACATAGATCTGACACACCTAGAGACCTGACACATCTAGAGACCTGACACATCTAGAGACCTCACACATATAGATACCTCACACATCTAGAGACCTCAAACATCTAGAGACTTCAAACATCTAGAGACCTCACACACCTAGAGACATAGCACATCAGAGGCTGGTCATATACATGAGGGTTTGCCGGCTAGGGTGCAGTGAGCTATATAATCCATACGTGGTTCTAGTACTCAATCTGAATTGAGGATTTGCCTTTTTCATAGTTTGACAATATGTAGCCTGTGTATTTAGTGGCCTAGTGTTTGGCTTTATATGATCAGTTGTATGAAATAATGTTTAGCAGTAGACCTACTGCATTAGGCTACACAGATATTTTAAAGGGTGGGCGTGGGCTGCATTCTGCAACACACATTACACAACAGCCATAAAACACATGGAAAACCTTGAGTTTGCTGCAATAGATTTATTCTGTGCGTTCATGGTGTGTGTGTGTGTGTGTGTGTGTGTGTGTGTGTGTGTGTGTGTGTGTGTGTGTGTGTGTGTGTGTGTGCATGGCTGCGTGCATTTCCAGTGTGTACATTTGCACCTCTCTGTCGTAGCCAATTTATCGTTCAACATTATAATAGTATTAATAATAGTGAGGTAAGGTCAGGTGAATGGGCCGCCCATGGAACTTGAACGTCCAATATGGCCTGGTGCCAAGCCTGTTATTGAAGGACAAAACAGCCTTTTCTCTGATAAAAATGTGTTTTGTCAGGGGGCAGAAAGGGTGGAAATACGACCGTAGCGCGAAGTGTGTGGGTTTACCATATAATTACATAACTAAATAACTACAGGGAAAGAAAATAATAGCTCTTAATAATAATAATCTCTTGTTATGCCATTGGAAAGGTGTTGCACACCATCTAATGAGGCAAAGACAACCAGGCATTAGGCTACACACTATGTAATGAAGCAAAGACAACCAGGCATTAGATTACACACTATGTAATGAAGTAAAGACTACCAGGCATTAGACTACACACTATGGCAAAGGACAGTATCATATTTTACCCCACCAAGTAATTACTGAATAGACTTGAAGCCACTACAAAGATCATTTTCAACAAATGTATTATATATGATTAGTTGTGATACCTTGATATAATTATAGTACAGAAATGAGACCTTTGCTAAAACAATTAGTCGCCTAATTCTCATGAACCATGTTGCTTGCTGTTGTCCTACAGCATGTTCACACATGGGATTTGTTCTGAAGAAGCTTGTAGAGGGTACCAGGGCCACGTTCCACAAGGAAAGCTTACCAAATTAGCCGGCCTTACTGTGCAACTCATGCTTAGAAGCTATAGGCAGGCTAATTAACAGGCTAAGCCTCAGTTGACGCTTAACCAGCACTTGTTCCGACTCCAACAATTATTTTCAACAGATGTTTTACCACCAATATTGTGAGAATAGGCCCCCCTGATATTGAATTATTCGTTTTTAATTCAATAGTTACTAATGCATTCAAATTATCAGTAATTTGTTGCAAAATGTTCTTTCTCCCTTTGTCATATTACTTTAATTATATGTTTGCAATCTTCATATATTTCCACCAAAGAACACTGCTCAGTGGACGTGAACATTCTGGCTCTTTCTTTTCAGTCTTTATTTTCCATGATAAATTGATCTGATCCATGACCTTTAAAAAGGACCATACCAGTGTTACTATACATGTCATTGTCAGGTTTAAACATGAATGGCAGTGAATGACATTTAAAAATGTAGGCTGAGATCTACTATATACACTGTATACACTTATGTACACACAATTTGTTGACAGGGGCGCTCTCTGCTAATGGCGAAATGTCAAAATTAGACTCTATTGATTGCTTGAACCTGGCTTGGATCAGTCGGATCATGTTAATTTGAATTTGTGAAATTAATCTCTGTTTTTTAGAACAGCTCTCATCCGCTTCTAACCTTGAATGTGGAGATATTTTTGTTGATAAAGCAGGTTTTGTTTGGAAAGGCTCCCTTTGCACCATAATGCAGTTTATCAGAACTACTGTGGATCCGACCCAGTGGCAAAGAGTGGTCCAGTAAATTCTGCAGTAATCATGCCAAGGTATTGACAATTAATTTACAATGATTAATGAATGAAATCGTACTATTAGTGTCGTTAAGTATGACAGATTCCAGGGTTGTACTCAATTCACTTTCAATTCAATCAATTCAAAATGTACACATTTTACTGCAATTAATTCTCAGTTATTTCTGAAGAGGCCGGATATGACAATACCCACTTCCTCAATAGAATGAATTGAAAGTGAAATGAGCACAACCCTGGGAGACTGAAAACCAGTGGTATGACTCATAAACATAATTGAAGAAAAATTCCCCCTTATCATAGCAATTTCTCTTGGGGCTATAGTGAAAATGGGCTCTAACTTCCATTAAATTCAGCATTCCAATTATTTGGGATACGTTGAAATTGATTATCTAATCCAGGGTTTTTGAAAATATATTTCCCCATGATTAGGTTAATACTCCTATTTTGGGGAACATAAGGTTTGCACTAATGAATTCAAAATGAAAAACAAATAGCGACCTGCCATGCAGGGCGTTGTTTAACCCAATGTATGAAATACGTTGGGGAATGATTACTCAGAGTGGCTATACATATAAATGGCTTGTGAGCAGCTGAAAATCCTGAATTAAAATGACGCCATGGATGCAGGTAACAGGTAGGCCTAATTCTTAACCATTTATATTTATTATGTGAACAATGAGATATGTGATTTAAGTACATGCAATAGTAAATACTAGGGCTGTCCCCGACTAAGGATTTGGATGGTCGACTAGGATTGGCCAAAATTTGCCGTCAGTCGGATTGGTCGACTTAAAAAAAAAAGTATAATATATATATATATATATATATATATATATATATATATATATATATATATATATATATATATATATATATTTTTTTTTTAATTTTTTATCATTCCATTTGGGCTGTGGGGGTGCTTAATGTCTGAAGGAGTCGACTGAAGGCTTCTTGTGCTCTGCAAAAGCATGCAATTGGTCCACTGATGGATACATCTTGATATTTGTCTAGTCTAGTGTGTTCATTAGATGGGTGAAATCCTCTTTCAGTGCCTCTGTGCCTGTTTTCGTAGGCAGTTAGCCTCTGGTATGCGTGCCATTAGCGTTAGCCACGCTTCTAGGCCTCTTTTCTTTTTGGAAAGAATGATAAAAATAAATAAAAAATAAAAAATATTAATATATATATATATTTTTTTTTGTTATATTCGACTAAGAGGTTGGCCAGTCGACTACGGCTCCTTTCGGCCGATTAGTCGACTAATCGATTAATAGGGGTCAGCCCTAGTAAATACTGAATTATGACTCACTGGAGGTGCATTAAAAGAACGTGCATGATTTTGCTATCCACAGCATGGCAGATTTTATTTTATTCATTTAAAAAAAAAAAAATAAGAAAAGAAAATTCTTAGAATGTAATGGATAAACATCTCATGAGAAACAGCAGGCTTTAAGACTCCATCTTGCTTACATGGCACAAATAATGTAGTTAATTCTGACGTGGGTGATTAGCTGTATATACCATGAGGCATAACCAACTTTGAATTGATTGCTAGAGGACGGATCATCCAACATGCTCATCTTCACCTGGGGAGCCGCTTAGGACTCTGCGGCGTGCAATGATTCCCCTGTAATGAACAATGTGGCGCTGCTTGGTTATCCCTTAACTGCTACACTGATGACGGCTGTAATGAACAATGTGGCGCTGCTTGGTTATCCCTTATCTGATAAACTGATGATGGCTGTAATGAACAATGTGGCGCTGCTTGGTTATCCCTTAACTGCTACACTGATGATGGCTGTAATGAACAATGTGGCGCTGCTTGGTTATCCCTTATCTGATAAACTGATGATGGCTGTAATGAACAATATGGCGCTGCTTGGTTATCCCTTAACTGCTAAACTGATGACGGCTGTAATGAACAATGTGGCGCTGCTTGGTTATCCCTTATCTGATAAACTGATTGCCCTGTAATGAACAATGTGGTGCTGCTTGGTTATCCCTTAACTGCTAAACTGCTGACGGCTGTAATGAGCAATGCGGCGCTGCTTGGTTATCCCTTAACTGCTAAACTGATGACGGCTGTAATAAACAATGTGGCGCTGCTTGGTTATCCCTTAACTGCTACACTGATGATGGCTGTAATGAACAATGTGGCGCTGCTTGGTTATCCCTTAACTGCTAAACTGATGACGGCTGTAATGAACAATGTGGCGCTGCTTGGTTATCCCTTAACTGATCAACTGATGATGGCTGTAATGAACAATGTGGCGCTGCTTGGTTATCCCTTAACTGCTACACTGATGACGGCTGTAATGAACAATGTGGCGCTGCTTGGTTATCCCTTATCTGATCAACTGATGATGGCTGTAATGAACAATGTGGCGCTGCTTGGTTATCCCTTAACTGCTAAACTGATTGCCCTGTAATGAACAATGTGGCGCTGCTTGGTTATCCCTTAACTGCTAAACTGATTGCCCTGTAATGAACAATGTGGCGCTGCTTGGTTATCCCTTAACTGCTAAACTGCTGACGGCTGTAATGAGCAATGCGGCGCTGCTTGGTTATCCCTTAACTGCTAAACTGATGACGGCTGTAATAAATAATGTGGCGCTGCTTGGTTATCCCTTATCTGATAAACGAATGAACAATGTGGCGTTGCTTAGTTATCCCTTAACTGCTAAACTGATGCCGGCTGTAATGAACAATGTGGCGCTGCTTGGTTATCCTTTAACTGCTAAACTGATGACGGCTGTAATGAACAATGTGGCGCTGCTTGGTTATCCCTTAACTGCTAAACTGATGACGGCTGTGATAAACAATGTGGCGCTGCTTGGTTATCCCTTAACTGCTACACTGATGCCGGCTGTAATGAACAATGTGGCACTGCTTGGTTATCCCTTAACTGCTAAACTGATGGCGGCGGTAATGAGCAATGTGGCGCTGGTTGGTTATCGCAAAAAATACTCCTAAAAATACACCTCACATTTCTTGGTATTAACAGGTCATAGTTGTGATGTGTTATTTACCATGACATATGACATGAGTGTTCTATTGCTATTGCAGTCTTTATACAATATCTGATTTTATATTGTGAATGAACGAAATATCAATGTTGCTAAGCGACTCCTAGACACAACGATATTGAAAATAACACACTCAGCTCTCGGCCAATCGGATTGCTTGTTCAGGAACTAACTGTTGTATAATATACATATTCACATTTGACGGTTCCAGTAAACTCACCTCCAGAATGAATAGGCGGTCCACATAATAAAACCACTCCTTGGCCCTCACGGACGTTGACGGCACTTCTCACTGTTTGGGTTTTGAAGTTGTCGAGGTCTGGTGAATGAAAGAGACTTATAGTGTTAGACAGTAGCTCAAAGAATGGACATAATGATCCCAAAGAATATGAATGAACAGGCGGTTGAAACACATGATTTCTAGGGGGCATGCGTTCAACCAAGCTTCACTAAGACTTTTATGTAAAATTTGGAGCACTGGTACTTTAAAGGTCCCTTATTGTACTAAATGGCATTTTCCTGTGTTTTTATCTCAATGAGGGGTTGTACCAATTAGAGCCTGACATGAGCGGGACGGAACAGGAATACAAATCAATGGGAGTGGACCGGACAGGATTCATATTTTACTTAAGTGAATATATATATATATATAATGCCTGGCGTGTCTCGTCCTTGGTCCTTGGTCAGGAATGAATGATGAGGGAATGAAGGTAACAGATATAGATTTGATCCACAACCCATACGTTTTAATTTAGCTATTGACAGGGGCAGTGGTGCAGTCGTAATATGGGAACTGCCCAAACGCCACGTGCATACATGTTCCCTCGGTTGGGATGGGAGAAAAATTGAAAAAGTGGATAAAAAAAAAGATTTGAGTGAGTTTGTGTGGCGCTCCCAATAGCCTACACAGAGACTGCAGCAAAGTCATTTATATTATTATATTGCTCAGTGTTTTAGCCTGTATGAAACGATTATTAAGTGGTCATAATTTATTAAATAGGTCAGCATTTGTTCAATAATGCTTTCAAACAGGAGATATTTTAAATATCAAGTCTACTGTAGATGATGCTGGCCAGTTTGAGACAAATAGGAAGCTCTTTGGTTCCGGACATAATTTTGTTCAGAATCAAAGGAACATGACAAATCCCATATGTAAAATGTATATATATATACATTTTACATATGGGATTTGTCATGTTCCTTTGATTCTGAACAAAATTCTCCCCTCCCCTGTCTTGAACGTTGCTCGCATATGCCCCCCACTGGCCGGTTGTAGGGAGGATAGAAGCCTTGCATCACGTGTCCCCTCCGATACACGAGGAGGCAGCCTGTCACATCTTTTCACCTGCCAGCGCGGACTCTCATTGGCGAGGTGTAACATGTGGGAGGCTCACACTACCCCCGCCATTTTCTCTCTGCTGTGCAGGCATCCCCCAACCAACCTGTAGGAGTTGCTGTCCACAACGTCCAGATTACCACCCATCGACTTCCACCTGCTAACTCTGCCAATTGAGTTAGTATGACGGCCGGTCCAAGCCGGAGGCAACACCGACAGCCGGATTCAAACCCGGTGTCTCTTGCGTTGGTGACGAGCACAATGTCCGCTGCGCCACCCAGCCGCCCAACTCACTAAAATCTTAAGACAAATGCCTCGCGTGTCTCGTCCTTGGTCCTTGGTCAGGAATGAATGATGAGGGAATGAAGGTAACAGATATAGATTTGATCCACAACCCATACGTTTTAATTTAGCTATTGACAGGGGCAGTGGTGCAGTCGTAATATGGGAGCTGCCCAAACGCCACGCGCATACATGTTCCCTCGGTTGCGCACAGAACAGATGATTATTATGCATAACAATGTTTTAAATTTAATTGTAGTTACAATTCTTTAATTGAATTAACTTAAACTAGAAAAGTAAATACAAACTAAATTAACAATGTAACTTAGAGTTAGTTTACAGAAGGACAGTTTCCTTCAGACTGAAGCACAACTTAATGTCTCATCCTTCCAGTCGGGACCACAGATCAAGCAACCCCCCACCAATTGGTACAGGGCTTGTATTTTGGTTTGGCTCTTCTCGTTGTTATGCTATCGGTATCCTATTATTATGCAAAGTCTAGGTGATAAGTGCCGGCCGGGTACTTGCCGCACGGCACGACCAGTCCAGTGACAATTGTGAATGCATTTTTCACTTATGCCTCAGTGATCTACTACAACAGCGTGTAACCGCGTCCTACCACCACTGCATCGCTGGACGGGGGGGGACAGTGCACTTTCACTGGGAGGAACGGGAGTTCATTGAATCTTACGAGACAGTACGGGAGTGAAGACCCAAGCTCTAGCCCCAATACTGAGAACATGTTCAGCTAAGAACCCTCCCTCTTGAAACAAGCCATTCAGAATTGTAGCCAACATCAACATGAGACTGACCGATCACTGTTAAGCTCATTTGCATGTCCCTACTGTCGTAGCCAATTTTTCATTGTAGTGAGCATCATCAAAATGCCAGCTTTGGTTGAGGTTAGGGCTGCCCTGAAGACCTTCTTTTGGGCTTTGAAGCTTTGGCACAGCATTCATACATGCAGTTATATTATTTCCTATGACGACCACACATCAGTTTTAATGTCTAACCACTACGCTCCCTTAACCTTCCTCATATGTTATTCTTTATTCTAATACATGTTATAATGATAATAATAATAATAATAATAATAATAATAATAATAATAATAATAATAATAATAATAATAATAATAATAATAATAATAATAATAATAATAATAATAATAAACTTTATTTGTATAGCACTTTTCATACAAGAATTGCAGCCCAAAGTGCCACACAACAGTGATGTAGACACAAAATAGACAGACTTAAAATATTAACATCCATAATACACACAGACCAAATAATGACACCACACATCGTTATTGTTTCATACACCATACTTACATCTTTATTTGCATTATGATATGAATTATATGTTTCTAAGTAGAGTGCAAGTGTTTGCTCACTTATCATTGGTCATTCGTTTGGATTTGTTTGTCATCATTTTCTTTGTTTTACATGTTTGTTTGCTGCTCCGGTCGATGAGGTCCCGTGCTTCCAGGTTGACTGGCAAAGGGCTAACAAGCTGAATGGGTCAAACCTAAATACCGGAAGGGGGTGTTACTTTTTACTTACTTTTTCTTTTACTGTATTCTCAGGGGCTCATACAGAAACAAGCATTTCACTGTAATGTACAGTACATGTACTTTATACGTGACAAATAAAAGCAAACTTGAAACTTGGGAGTTAAACCCATTAAATAAGATGACTCAAATCAAATGATAAATTATTTATTGTGAGTTTGTATTTGTTCAGTCTTTGAGCTGAACTTAAAGGTCCCATGTTTTGCAATTTTAAACAATTCCTGTGAGTCTATGGAACACATCTGTAAGTTTTTTTTCAAAGAAATGCATTGTTTTGTATTTCTAATCAAGTACTCTAAAGCAGCATTTTTCCACTTCAAGATTTCAAGCTGTTTTGGGCTGGGCTCCGCCCATAAACGCTTTGAGTGACAGTCACCCACACAGCGTGATACATACGAGAGAGAGCAAGAGAGAGAACGAGCGAGCGAGAGAGAGAGGGAGAGAGAGAGAGGATAGATCGCTCTGTGCGCGTGTGTGCGCTGTGTGAGCGGCTCCTCGCGATTGTGTGTAAAATGCAGGTGGAGAGAGCGAGGGAGAGAGAGAGAGAGGATAGATCGCTCCGTGCGCGCATGTGCGTTGTATGATCGGCTCCGCACGATTGTGTGTAAAATGCAGGTGGAGAGAGAGAGGATAGATCGCGCCGTGCGCGTGTGAGCGGCTCCTCGCGATTGTGTGTAAAATGCAGGTGGACAGAGAGAGGGAGAGAGAGAGAGGATAGATTGCTCCGTGCGCGCATGTGCATGTGCGCTGTGTGAGCGGATCCTCGCGATTGTGTGTAAAATGCAGGTGGACAGAGAGAGGGAGAGAGAGAGAGGATAGATTGCTCCGTGCGCGCATGTGCATGTGCGCTGTGTGAGCGGATCCTCGCGATTGTGTGTAAAATGCAGGTGGAGAGAGAGAGGGAGAGAGAGAGAGGATAGATTGCTCCGTGCGCGCATGTGCGTGTGCGCTGTGTGAGCGGATCCTCACGATTGTGTGTAAAATGCAGGTGAGAGAGAGAGGGAGAGTCGGGGACAGGGAGACCGCTTCCGCATTATTCCCACTGCTCCGTTGTTGAGCAAATTGTTGATTGTGGGCGGTGACTACAACCAGATCAGCGCCTTGCTACGTAGGATAGTGAGTCAATTCTGAATGGCTTGGTTCAGTGGGGGAGGTTCTTGTCTGAGCTGAACTGAAGAAACGGGAGTAGCTAGAGATTTGACATTAAATCAGTGTTGATACATCCCCACATTGCTAGAAAACAATGCTAAACACTGGAAAAGGCCATTTATAAGACAGGGGACCTTTAATTGTGACTAAACTAGTAATTGCTAATTATATGTGAAAAGAGCCATGTAATTTATTATTTTAGTATTTGTCCTCCCCCACGTGTCTATTTTGGTTTGGCCAACTGGTATGAATAGGGAGGTGTAGTGGTTACGTCATTGCTGTTTCCGGCCTGTCCACCTCGTTTGAAATTGCAATGTATTTCCCCATTGCCCATTTCTAAATCGTCTCGTTTAAAACAAATAAAGCATGACCATTTGCATGGTGTACCTTTCTGTGCGTGTGACAGAGTGGGTCTGTCACTGACGCCGGGGCAGCACACACGCACACATACACACAACATTTCACTCATCATATACATTCATACATAATCAAACATGCATACATATCCATTAATCTAAGCATACATGCATTTATACATACATTCATATATCCATTCATACATATATTTATTTATTGTGTTGTGTATATGCATTTATTTATTGGGTTGTGAGGGTATTTGGTGTTGGAGGTTGTTTTTAGATAATGTGTGTATAGGAAACGGTAATTCAATTGATGTGTAGCACCTGTTTAGTCTTGTTAATTAATTATGTGTGGCACCTGTGGAGGGGGAGGAGTGCAGGTGTCATGAGGGCTGCGTGCCCAAGGTTCTGGGTTCTTGCCCTGCACCAGTTACACTGTAGGTGACTGAGGGAAGTGCTGTATGTGTATTGTTAGTCTGTTTGTCTCTGTGGTGGTGCTTCACCAGATAACGGTTGCAAAATGGTAGGGAAGCGCCACCCAGTAAGTGTTTTGTCTATCAGATGCCGTTATTGTGGAACGCATCTGATAGACTGCAGAGGTAGTATAGTTTAGTTATTTATTTTGTTTATGTCACTTGTTATGAAATGTCACCTCTGCACCTTGGAGGCTGGGAAATAAAACAACACCAAGACCATATTTCCGACTACGCCATTGTTTGTGGGAGTTTTTTGAGGAGTCTAGAAAGAACCCTGTCACAGTGCGTATTCATCCACAATCTATAGCTCAACATGAAAATATTCGCAATTAATCATAAAATAATTACGCAGAATTTTATTTCAACCAAAAATGCTTAAACAATAATGTTAGTGATAGAAGGGAACACATTTTGTGCAAAAATGGAAAGCTTGCCAATGTTCACGAGGCAGAATTGTTACAATAGCCGATAATACATTTTCCCAATGATGAATCCCTATACGGGTGGACCTCGCATGCGGTCCAAAGTGACGTCAGATTACACCTCCTATACACCCTCGTGTCTCAGTCTATAGGTCAGTTTTGGTTCAGTTCAGGTATACTTTGCATGAGTTTTGTTCTGTTTAGCTGACCCATGTTCTGCTGGGTCCAAGAACAGCTCGTTATCTTTTTGTTTTTTCAAACACTTGTATCTGGTTTTGTATATTGTATATTTTGGGGGAAATAAACCCTTAATTTGAGTGCTCTACCTACGACTCCTTGTGCCCAACTGTTTGGACCCTCTCTTCCATGAACAACATTCATTTATTTTTATTCGTTCTCCCCAGCTCAGAGGTAAACTAAAGTGCAACAGAGTTTAACAAGATCTATTATTTCTCTAAAGTAACTAGAAGTACATAATTGCGGGTTCACTCGGAGTAAAAAAGGGGGGGGGGGCGGAACAATTAGTTCCAACTTGAATCACAGTTTCTCCCTGAATGTTCACAATGTATATAACTATGTATGTATTTATGTAAAATCGAATACTGAACTATTGAAGATTCGAAGCGTTCATCAGCCCTAGTTGAGGCTAAATAAAGCAGGATGCAAGTCACGTTAACTTATCACATAAGTGTAGCACATTTCTGACATTAGCTAACGCTACATTCACCCAGCATCATCGTAGACTTGGAGGAATACTATCAGTTGTTTGCATTGGATAGAATAGTTTACTTTATTCATATCGAGGGAAATTTGGCACTACAAATCGCTCACAGTAAACAATAAACATTTAGGTAGACAAAAGCAAGTCACGAATAAAAAAAAAAAAATAAGCCTACGAAAAATAAGCATAAGAATAAAATACCGTCCGGGATATACATCTCCTATGTTATGTATATACATTCTAATATAGAATATACAGTAAAAATATACAGCTATTTACAGTAAGTACAGTAATTAAAGTGTAATATTGTACAATGTACAATGTTGGTTTAAAAGTTTAAAAGTAAAAGTCCGGGGCCCTCATGCATCAACGTGGACTTTGAACTTGACCTACTTCCACACGTAAGCACGGAATGTAGAACTAGCGTACGCACAGGGAAGTCGGCATTCATCACACGTGCGTACGCAGGCTCTATGGTCCTCCGTGTTGATGAATACCACTTTGTTCTACCGTCAATGCTCGTGCATGATTATCCATATATGGTCATGAAAATGAGGAAACACCCCCCATGGGATGTGAAATAATGGACCGACCCGAGCGGGACTCCGAGAAACTCCACGGAGAATTCACTGCTGTCGAACCAAGAAGACACTATCGCGTATTATGATTTATGGGATAAATAAAAGGCGGACTCGTAAACGGTGATGTCAGATATCAACGGCTCCCTAAGACCATTGCTGCAATTCTGCCTGGACAGCTCAAAATACTAATAAAGACCGTTCGTTGACCACTGTTTGGCGTTGGTTGTGTGTCATTATAACCGTGCTGGAATATGAATGCCTTTATTAGTTGTGTTCGATTGGCTATATGATTTTTAGATGCATCTATTTTGTTGTTGGCTAATAAAGACCGTGCTGGAATATGACTGCCTTTTCCCGTGTTGTTTGATTAATACCCCAGGGATTAAAGTTCTCCTCAATTTTATTCCAAATCGCGATGGATCTCCCGTCAATTTTCTACCTGCTGCATATGATTTCTAGAGGCATACTACAATCTATTTTGATGTCAGTATTGGGTAGCCTATATAAACAATATAATACGAGAGCATATACAAGAACAATGAATCTCACTGCATGTATGATAGCCTGCCTTTCAATACATGAACTTGAATCCCATCATATACATAGTCTGTCCACTATAGTGTCATTGCAATGCGTTTTCTATTCTTTCTTATACAGTAAAAGGGGGGAAGAACACTATATTCATATGACTTGTATTCTGCTTACAGCTTCGAAGTTCCACTTGTTTCGTTTAACGTAAAGCCTTTTAAATATAATCAAAACGTTCCCGTGTTTCTGCGGTCTGCGCAGAATAATAACGAGTTGAGCTTTATGATTTATGATGAATTGAAAATGGGGGACCCTGATGTAAACAAGACGAAAGTTGGTCTGCATCCCCAATTAACAATTGTATGTACTGAGCTGTACTGTACTGTACCCATTCTGCAATCTGTTAATAAACTTTTCAATCAATCAAGCTACGCGGAGCGCAGTCAGTCAGTAGCCTACACCCCGTATATTCCGATAACGCTATATAAACCATGCTGCATTCATTCTGAGAGTAAGTAAGTAAGTAAGTAAGTAAGTATTTATAAAGCACCTTTCATACATGTCATGTAGCTCAAAGTGCTGTACACAATTATAGGCATATATAACGATAAAAGCAATAAAGTCATAGTGATCAGTTAAGATCAATGTTAAAAAAAAAATAATAATAATAATAATAATAGTAACGTAAAAATGAAAATAACGTAAAAACAGTCATTTGCTTACCAGTTTGGGAGAACAGGTCCGCACAAACATTTCCGCTCAGTGGCAACCGGAAGTGCACTAAACCAATGCACTTGTATGGTAGGTAGCAATGTTTAGGTCTTATAATGCTAGTGTAGTTACGTTTTTATCAGTGGTCATAGTTGGGTCCATAGTGCTTTACCAAGTCCCATGGATCCATCAGTGGCCGTGTATTGTGTGCGTATGTACCCGTTCGCTCATGTGGTCAGTGGCCAGAGTTGGGTCCACAGGACTTATCCAAGTCCCATGGACCCATCAGTGGCCGCGTCTTGTGGTAGAAAGAAAGAAAAAGAAAAACGTATAAAGAAAACAGTCTAAAGTTTGAAAGTTTGGGAGGTCCGCAAAAACACGCCTTCAGCTCAGAAGCTGAGGCGTGTCAAAAACTTTTGAAAAACTGGAGGCGTGTCTCCTATTGTACCCATTCCTTCATCTAAGAAGTTTGAAAGTTTGGGAGGTCCGCAAAAACACGCCTTCAGCTCAGAAGCTGAGGCGTGTCAAAAACTTTTGAAAAACTGGAGGCGTGTCTCCTATTGTACCCATTCCTTCATCTAAAAAGTTTTAAAGTTTGGGAGGTCCGCAAAAACACGCCTTCAGCTCAGAAGCTGAGGCGTGTCAAAAACGTTTGAAAAACTGGAGGCGTGTCTCCTATTGTACCCATTCCTTCATCTAAAAAGTTTGAAAGTTTGGGAGGTCCGCAAAAACACGCCTTCAGCTCAGAAGCTGAGGCGTGTCAAAAACTTTTGAAAAACTGGAGGCGTGTCTCCTATGTACCCGTTCCTTCATCTAAAAAGTTGGGTCCACAAGGCTTATCCTAGCCTCATGGATCCATCAGGTTTTTCCAAGCCATAACTATTTGTAAGCTAGTCTGTATAGGTACGTTTTTAATTTTCCTTTAAAAATGTGTATAGAGCTGGCGTTTCTGATGTGTGTTGGTAGTGTGTTCCATAGTTTTGGGGCATAGTTGGCAAATGCCATACTTCCTATCCTTTTTTGGTTTCTGGGCGTGTCTAGTAAACCTGTAGTGGATGACCGTAGCGTTCTTGAGGGCAGATAACTAACTAGGGAATTTGCTATGTATTTTGGGCCTTGCTCATTAAGAGCTTTATATGTTAGGAAAAGGACCTTAAAATCAATTCTATGAGTTATTGGAAGCCAGTGCAGAGAGAAAGATCTATTATTCCAAATGCTATTTATAGGGTTTTGACCATAATTACACTACTGTTGCTATTCTACAATGAACTATAATGAACTACGGTTCGTACAGAACATGCCGGTGTTATTATGCACAGAAGCTCATTTCCTTGTTGTAATAATATATTCTACCACTGGGAGCTAGGTACGCCAGGTTTGAAATGTGCGTAGATGTACGCACGAAGTCAAGTTCAAGTTGAAGTTGATGAATCCCACTCTTTGCTTAGAAATGATCGTACGCACAGGGTAAGCACAGATCTGTGCGTAGAACACGTTGATGCATGAGGGCCCAGGAATATCTATTTGTTGTAGACTTCATTGCTTTGTTTTCTTCTGCATATTTTTGTGAGTTTGATGCTACTCGCCCTTTGTGCAGCAACGACACTGGCAGCAGCATTCCTAGGGATTTAGTCACAAGTAATGTTTGACTAGCCCAAATCTTTCTGACAGAGGAAAAATATCTATAATCATCAGGAAATGTAATTATTTTAATTCACAACCACCCCCAACTCTTGCTGTTGGCTGAGAGACTGAGGGAGTGGACGGGGCTGGGTAACATCCTCTTGTACGCTCGGTCCATCTGCACGTGGCTTAGCTACTGAGCTACATTACTGCTACATGTCAACAAGCTAATTAACGTAGGGTAATCATTGCCCGGATGCAGCTGTAATGGAGCAGGACAGGCTTTCATAGTTGGCTCTTATTACCGTAGAAAAGGACATTGATGGATGCATCTAACGAGGGAGACTTTTACAGTAAAGTAATCGACATCTTTGTTCAGAGAGATACGTGCGTGCCCTTATAAGTACCCTCATCTTTTTCCCACCGGCTTTGTGCACGCTGTCTGATGATGAAGCTTTACGTTAGCACGCTGACACACCAAGCGCTCTCTCTCTCTCCCTCCATCCCTCCCTCTCTCCTGGTGCACTGTCACCAGGCCTTCATGGTGTATGATGATGGAATTGGAGATTGTTGCACTGACACTGTTATCTCACATATTCATGGTGTTGTATGATTATGGGATATTGAGTAAAGGCCATTGACGTTTGAGAATTCTCAGCGGCCCTGCAGATGTCCAGTTTGTCCAAGGCAATTGTCTTAATTATTAACATTAACTTAAAGGAAAACTCCAACATTTTGGGAAATTAGCTTATTTAACATCTTCCCTGGAGTTAGACAAGAAGATACATACCTTTTTCGTCTCTCTGCATGCATTGGGCTTAGGGAACGCCTGGACCGTTAGCCTAGCTTAGCTTCATCACTGGAAGTTGGGCAGACATCTAGCCTAGTTCACTACAGTCAGGAAATATACTCCAAATACAATCAAAATACAACTCCCAAACGTTCCTGTAAACATGTTGTGACCTGTGTATTTACCACGTCTCCCAGTCACACAAGTCACACGAGTCTCCCTGTCACATGAGTCTCCCAGTCACACAAGTTTCTTAGTCACACAAGTCACACAAGTCTCCCAGTCACACAAGTCTCCCAGACACACAAGTCTCCCAGTCACACAAGTCTCCCAGTCACACAAGTCACACAAGTCTCCCAGTCACACAAGTCTCCCAGACACACAAGTCTCCCAATCACACAAGTCTCGCAGTAAAAAGAAATGCATTGTTTTATATTTCTAATCAAGTACTCAAAAGCCAGATCTCACTTTGGATTTCAGGCTGTGTTGGCCTGGCTCCGCCCATAAGCACTTTGAGTGACAGTCATGCACACAGTCTGAGACTGGCAGACAGAGAGAGAGATAGAGATATTGAGGGGGATACTAATACATTTTGCCGCGGGGGGCATAATCCCACGGGACAATGCATTGGTAACTTGTTTCAAATGACAATATATACCCCTGTGATTATTATTGTACGGATCGGAATACGGGCGTGTGCGTGGGAGCATGCACAAAGATATTACAGTGATATGCTGCTCCCGAGTCCGACTGCCTGCGAGAGAGAGAGAGAGAGAGAGAGAGAGAGAGAGAGAGAGAGAGAGAGAGAGAGAGAGAGAGAGAGAGAGAGAGAGAGAGAGAGAGAGAGAGAGAGAGAGAGAGAGAGAGAGAGAGAGAGAGAGAGAGAGAGAGAGAGAGAGAGAGAGATGCACGGAGCACTGTGTAAACAAACGCTGCGTGTGTGAGATAAGACAGGTCCCCTTCTCCCTCTCTCTCGCTCTGCCTCTCCCGTTTGAGGAAGTGTCGGGTTTCACTGTGCGCTACAACAACCATTAGTTAGTTATGCAAATCAATGCTATGTCGACGTCACAGAAACCGTCAAATCAGAACAGTTTAGTTGAGTGAGGGAAGATCTCGTGAACTCGAGACTAGACTGATGAGTCAATATGGTAATTAGAGACACAGACCTATTGATACTAACTCCTATTACTATAAAACAATGGTAAATACTGAAAAAAGCCATTTATAATGCATGTCCCCTTTAAAGAAAGGAAAGTCTAGTGCTGGCTGAGCATATTGTTTGTTTGCACTAAGTTAATACTTTGAGCAGGTTGGCACCTTCCATGGTTGCCTCCGCCGTCGGTGTGTGAATGTGTGAGTGAATGGGTAAAAATGTGAGTAACAAATTGTAAAGGGCTTTGGATAAAAGCGCTATATAAAAAAGGCAGCCATTTACCATTTACTATGGGTGGAACCCTTCCCAAAACCGTAGAAGTACAGAGAGAGAGGTGTACACTGTAGTCCTTGATTTAAAATACCAAACAATTAATTTTATTGAAAAAGAAAAAAAACACGTGTTCCATAGACAGGAATTATGTAAAAGTGAAAGATTTAGGACCTTTAACAGTGTATCATTGATTGCCCCGGGACACTTGCTGACAGGTCTTCAATACTTTCAGAGGAATCGGAGACAGTGATGAAACACATGGCCCTTCCTTGGATGACAGATATCCGGCAACACGACACTGTCGGATGATAGCGGGAGATTAGCTTGCAATGGGACAAAAATGAGGAGGAATGGAAAACAAAACGACACAGACTGAACACACACGGGTGGTGTGCATGACGGATAACAGTTCCGCAATGCCAGGAGCAATAAGCAACATCATTATTAAATGCTGTGTAATCTCGCACTTAAAAGCATTAGCCTCCCCATCAATATACTCTCAATTTATTCCCTGGAAATGAATGAGGAGCGCTGGCAGACAGAGCTTATACCTGGGATGATAAAGCACCACTGGCTCCATGACTGATGGGGGGGGGGGGGGGGGGGGGGGGCTGAGTGCGCTGTGTTCTCTGTCTACACCCTCCAGCCCGGAGTGAGCAGCCCAAACACAAACAAAACAAAGTCAGTGTGACCGATAAGAGAAATTAGAGAGAGAAGGAGGATTATACAAAGGAGGGAAGTGGAACAGCATTGTGGGCGAGATTAATGAGGAACTCTCTGATGCCCGGCGTGGAATCAAGACACGGCCAAGTCACGGCAGGGTGCCGGGAGGCCACAGGAGGAGGAGGAGGAGACGACGACGCCAGTATCGCAATGTAGAGCAATCGAATGCACACACAAGCCTCCTTGTGCTTCAGAGTCTTCGTGTCTCTGATCTCAACAAACCGCCATGGTAAAAAAGGAGTCTATCTCACAGACACTTAAGGTTCTGACGCACTGTGAGGAGTGATACTCATGTACCCAGCTGACTGAGAGCATTATCCAGACAGCACTTGATCATTATAATGGCATTCATCTTGAATGCCATGGGAGGTGAAACAGAGCTGCTAATAGTTACTTGGAAAGGAGGACAAAGTGAGTGTTCTAACAGGGTCTCATAAGGGGTGCAAATATTGAACTAGAAAGGTGCGCTCAGTAGACCACAAATGTCCACCAGGCAACAGCCACATTGTTTTCTTCTAGTAGCTTACATGTTAAGCCGGGCAAACATAGACCAATGAAAGCAGATCTCCCCACAGTATTCTATGTCACTCTATGCCATTCTATGACACTATGCCACTAGTATACATTATTACACACTATTGCACTATTACACTGACACTATAATACTATTACACACTATTACCCCATGGAGAAATTTCAATCAGGCTTCAGAACGCACCATAGCACTGAAACTGCTCTTACAAAAATAATTAGTGACCTCAGAATAAACTCTGATGCAAACAAAGTCTCAATTCTCGTCCTATTAGATCTAAGCGCAGCGTTTGACACGATCGATCATGATATCCTAATAAATCATCTAGAAAAGTTAGTTGGTCTTTCTGACTGTATTAAACTGTTCCGGAACATATATCAAAGGGAGAAAATATTACGTCAGGCTTGGAGATCATTCTTCTGAGAAACATGACACCTACTTCGGAGTTCCACAGGGGAGCTGCCTTGGTCCATTATTATTCTCACTATACATGCTGCCACTCGGAGACATCATTAGAAAGCACAATGTATGTTTCCATAGTTACGCAGATGACACACAATTGTACATATCCGCTGAACCAAATGATCACACAGCTATAAACTCCATTTCCGCCTGTCTCTTACCAATAAACAAATGGATGACGAACAACTTCCTAAAATTAAATGAGGGCAAAACTGAAATCCTACTAGTCGGTCCTATAACAAAAAGAGAAATGTTACAGAGCAATATGGGGCAACTTACTCCTTGGATCAAACCCGAAGTTACAAGTCTTGGTGTTATAATAGACTCAGACCTAAGCTTTAAATAACACATCAACAAGGTGACAAAAGCATAATTTTTCCACCTTAGAAACATAGCTAAGGTACAGGCGTTTATAAATCTAAAATACGTTGAAAAACTGATCCATGCCTTTATCTCAAGCCCACTTGACTACTGTAATGCACTCCTCACTGGCCTCCCAAAGAAAAACACAGAACGACTCCAACTATATATATATATATTTTTTTTTTCAAAAATAAGCTAAAAACGTACCTCTTCACCATAGCCTTCTAATACACCCCACTGTTGATTGTACTGTAGCACTATTTTACTCTGTCCATTCTATTGCATAATTTTACTATCTATTCTATTCTACTATTCTATTATTGCACTGTATTATTTTACTCTGTCTATTGCTTTTTATTACAGGTTCAAAACTGTCAGGTATTAAAGGGGAGATGAAGCGTTAAACAATATGAGCCTAGTTTGTTTGTTGTGTACCTTGGGTAAGACATGGTCTTATAATCAAATGTGAAATCCTGCTTATTTGTCTGAAAACTCAAATGTAATTTCCCCGTTTTTGCCATGGGCGCTGCCATTTTAGATTTAGTTGGATACTGACTGACGTCACGGTGATGGTTTGGGCTGGGTCCCGGTTTACAGTGCTGGTTAGATAGCTACGTAAATATGGAGTGTCGTGAAAGTCAGTCAGTAAATTGTCAACCAAATGTAACGTTACCCACAGAAAAAATATATATTATATAATTATACTTGTAGTTGTATTATCTGCTAGACATCGCCCCCCCCCCACAGTCTGAGTCAGAGCGATAGTTCAACTTGACTAACAGGGTGAAGTAGGTATCAGTTTCCTTTTTTCCCTCCCTCAATAATATTATGTTATTTATGTACGTTATCATTATGTAAACAAATGCACATATGGATTGTTTGCTGCAACGTTTCTGAATGAATTGAAGCATTAATAAATAAGCAGATAATTAAATTAGATGTCCATAACATTTGTGTTTTTAATTAGCATAGCCTAAATAAATATGAATTCAAGAAGTTAAATACTGAATTAACAACACATTTATTAACAGGCTGAAAGTTAAAACGAATAAAAAAACAATTAGCCTATTTAATAGGCTAAACACTGTGTGTAAAATATAGGCTATGCGGTGGTAAAAGACAACTTTGGCTATAGCCTTCTAAAACAGGCTAAACTTCATTTTGGCTTCTTGAGTTCACATTTCTTTGGTTTGCAGTGGTGCATCTGCGGGCCAATGTTCCGAGACATATTACATTTGATTTGTTAGGCTATTTGAATACACCAGCCCTAAATGGTGGATTCAAATAGCCTAACAAGTATACAAATATATAAAGATGTCTCGGAACATTGGCGGGGACACTGGACAGCCAGCTGAAGCGCGTGGGCCATACATCCCACACTTTGTAATCCTGCGTCTTTCATGCATTTGACCACGTTTTGGGCATTATCTCGGAGTATGACATGAATATTTTCTTTCGGAATATGCCACATCTGGAACATATTCTCGAATGCTGTTGCCATGCCAGCGCTGCAGCAGTATGGGAGCCGGAGAACTCTTGTGAATGCAGGAGCGCTTTACGGAGTTGGAAGTCTGCGTCAATCAACTGAGCTGTCAAACTCAGCATTGACATGGGGCTGACATCAGAGCTCCAAATATCACTGGTAAAGCTAATTGAAGAAACGTCTTCTTTCAGAAGGCTATCAATGTGCGAATACACTGCCTGCTAGAGCTCGGGTACAGGGCAATGTCTGAAAAATACGTGCAACCTGGGAGTGTAACGCGGTCGTCAAGCCCTATTATTATTTTCTATATACCGTACTTTTCGGACTATAAGCCGCGGCTTTTTCCCCCATTTTTCGACCCTGCGGCTTATATAACGGTGCGGCTTATATGTGACTCGACGTGACCAAACCCGAAAATGTAAAAATCTAAATATTGCTTTTTTGACTGCATTGAAATGTTATTTATCTGTTCCCTTATTTGCTAAACGTAATACAACTTGTAAATGAGTTAATTCTTGTTATTTGTCCGACAGTATTGTGTCCCAATGCTAATTACATATGGTAATTAAACATTAAAACACCTGCGGCTTATAGTCCAGTGCGGCTTATATATGTACACATCATTCAATTTAGCTGCTGCAGCTCATAGTCAGGTGCGGCTTATAGTGCGAAAAGTACGGTATATATATATTGTTTTATTTGTAAGATATATATTTACTGTTGACCTGATAGTGTTTTATTGTTTTATTGTTCGCCCGTATATGCTCCTTGTATCGCCGCTGCTTACAGCATGCATTGGAACGGAGACAAAGTTATACCGTTAGTTTTGTATACAGCCGAGCCACTCAACACATATTGAATGGAGAAAAAGATAACCGTTAGTTGGAGAATAAAAGTGAGGGGAGAGAGGTGTTTTGCTACAGCGCTGTGGTGGTAACGTTGGTGTTGTGGTGTTGCCAAGGGAGTGGAGGAATACCATACTCCTGCATCGATCTGCCGACGGCGACGGGCAGAGGATAACGGAGACAGAATAGACCTTTAGACTGAGTTCGGTTGAGGCTGAACTAATCTATACCTTTCTGTTGAACTCATTCTAATTATTAATCTGGACCTTCAGAACATGCAGTATTATTAATTTGCTCAAATGTCGTGGCCTCACACAGTGCCAACTGCAGGTCTCGCCATCTCAGGTGCCAACTGCAGGTCTCGCCATCTCAAAGATTACAGAGCATCCCCCTGTTGGGGTTGCTCAATGCTGTAAAATATTACATAAATGTGTTTTTATGAATAACGATATTTGAGGAGCCTAAAAATATTGCTACAGCGTGCAATTCTCTGAGGTGGGAGGCTCCGCCTCCGGGCGAAACCATCTCTGTGACGTCAGCAACAAAATGGCGGCGCACATGTTGATTTATGCTACATAAATGGACATAACAAATAGTTTTTTCTTAGAAACGCCTTATTTTTATAACGTGATTTTTTCTGTGGTTTATCTAAATACTAATTTGATGCTATGACTATGTTTATATCGCTATGCTCTTCATCTCCCCTTTAAACTGTGTGGGTATCAAACAAGAGACTGTCAGGCTTTAAAACTGTGTAGGACCCAGGCCTAGCACTGCACCCTGAGAGAGGGAACTGCACCCTGATAGGGAGGTTTGCCCTGGGTGGGAGGTTCAAAGGGTCAAAGTGGGTATAAAACAGGAGGGAAGACTGTCAAGTTTTAAACTGTGGATACCAAACAGAGAAGGTAAATACGACTTTGAACTGTTGAACAGTAATCCAGAACTATTTTATTGCACTGTAAAAAAAAATATATTTTTTATCTATTCTATTCTACAATTTTATTGCACTGCACTATTGCACTATTTTACTCTGTCTATTTTATCTTACTCTTTTTATTATTGTCTATTTAAAACTGAATCAAACCATAAACAAGGTGGCCTGTTGGGATGTTAGATCCTAATGTAAAAAATAAGGCTGTCAAAGTTAATGCGGTATTAACGCGTTAACGCCCGATTCTATTAACGCCACAATTTTTTTTAACTCATGATTAACTTTTAAAGAAAAAGATTATTATTATAATTTTTTTTTACTAGACTTCACTCAGGTGTATTATTGATACTCTCATTGGGTCTCATTCCCGAAAATGTCTCAAAGATATATTCTGGAAGACTTATCTTGGAACTACTGAGACATAATCAATGACAAGTTCACTCTGAGTCCTGAAAGTGCTGGTAATATGTCTTAAGTGGCTGAAAAGGTTGCACAAATTATCTGATCTGATATCTGCTTGGAGAATGGCATTCTGTCTTAAACTCGAAAGCGCGTTCCCGTTCAGGTCATTTGCATACAAAACAACACCTTTATAGCTCCTTATAAGGCAACTAGTGACGCAGCTGTGTGCAAATGGAATGGCGGAAGTGCTTTGCGAGTCTTGCGAGCCGCGTGATTACGAAACCTAGCGTCAGTCAGTGCCAATCAGAGAGCGTCTCAGAGAAATGCGGCTAGGTTTCGTAATCACGCTTGCGTGCCATCAAAACTAGATTAGATTAATGTATTGGCATCATATACAGTTTACGGTACACCTGCCGCAGCGCGCGCGCACACACACACACACGCTCGCGCGCGCAGTACTGTATATGAATGAATGAATGAAATATAATATATATAGCCTACGGCGGGCGTAATGAATGAACGCAGTATGGCTTATTATTCCATAATTAAGCCTATAGGCTATTCATTCGTAGGCGCACACAAGACTTGTTATGGAATATTAATGCAGTCTATTTCCACCGATTAGCTTTAGTTCTTATTTATTTATCCACTGTCATTTCAGTGTTGGTGTATAGGCTATATAGTGTATTTCAATATAAGTTTAATTTATTAATGATATATTCGAAGGAATGCAGGTTTATACCTATATCAACCCCCTCCAATGTACAGTAAATGACCAAGTAAGGTTTTGTCAATATTCCAATGTACAATTTTGTGTGTGTGTGTGTGTGTGCGCGCGCGTGAGTCCCATCTCTTTGGTCTTTGGAAAGACCAGATGAGGTCAGGAGTTTGATAATATTTACTGAGGATGGCCAGATAATGTTGATATTTAAACATAAGAAGATAATAATACATAATACACGTATACATGATCATGCAACATTAAAAAAATATTGTGGGGATGTTTGGGAGGTGATACGGAGGTAGGGAGGGGTTTAAGTTTGTGTGGTGTGATAACAATGTTGAAATTGAGAAGTTTATTTTAGTTTTACAACTAAATTATTATTACAGCGAGAGTAAAGTACAGAAAAAAGGTATCATTGGGTACTAGATCGATTCCCAGGTACCGGTACCGGTTCTAACTTTTACACCCCATTAAATTAGTACTATGCCACTATTACACTAATACACTATTGCACTAGTACACTATGACACTAATACAAAATATTACACTATTACACAACATTACACTATTGGGTAGAATAAACCTTTAAAAATGATTTGCGTGGAATAAACATAAAAAATGTGAAGTTCATTGACACAAGATATAGTAAAAGGGGCTAGGCTTATTTCAATTGACAAAAAAAAATCCATGTTTAATTAATTAATTAATTAATCATTATTAATATTAATATTATTATTATTATTATTTGTAATAATAATAATACAATATTTGAATGCATAACTATATCAACAACAATCGATTTACAATGGCATTTCCATGTTGTAAACAAGAGCCAGAGAGCTAATTCCCGGAGGCTCTGAGCAGCGAACCTGTGTAGTATCGCCCTCTTGTGTTCAAAAGGTGTAACGTTTCCTGTAATGGAGAATTAATTATTGTAAAATACTTCTCGTTGACCAATGTGAAAAATATAATATAAATATATAATAATTACTAAACTTACAGCTGGGCCATCTTACCACAATAAACACAGTAACTACAACGACTGTGGAATGATGTAGACATTATCTTCCCTTCTAATCCCATAGAATAGGCTGGCATCAAACCATGCCCTCTTTTTTATCCTTCAATCACAACTGCTGCTTCCCTCGGACACAGTTTGTGGATCAAGAAAAGAGGCCTGCTGCATTTCACAAATCATGATGGTAGTGATTAAATATTAATTATATGAATGAATAAGAAAAGACATGTCTGCAACTAAATCATGTCAAAGTAATTCCTTGTAATATTGATTGTCTTAATTACTAGATATTGCTAGATTTGTGTAGCTGCTGATTGCATACCTATACTGTAGGAGCACATGTATGTGAGAAAGGGAACTTCAAATACAGTCATAAAATGATCAGTCTCTGTGCAGCTGCAGATTTAATTATGAATCACCATGTCCATTAACTACTTTTAATTCCTTCACGGTCACAGCCTGTAATTAACATGATATATGATAATAAATCTGATAAGTAAGTAAATTGACAATAACAGACAATATAATCATTTTGAAAAGAGTAAACTTGTAATCACTTGTGTCTAGTGGGGCCGTATTAAGATACTGATTAAAAAGAGGTGCCTGTATCATAATGTATGATGATCTGTATGATGTGAAGCACCTCTATAACTGGCAATGTCACTAACTCACAGGGAGGTGTAGTGGTTACGTCATTGCCGTTTTTCGTGTTCCACCCTCTGTCCAACGCAATGTATTTCCCCATTGCCCATTTCTAAATCGTCTAATTTAAAACAAATAAAGCATTAACATTTGCATGGTGTACCTTTCTGTTCTATGAAAATATTCGCAATTAATCATAAAAAAAAACGCCTAATTTTATTTCAACCAAAAATGCTTAAACAATAATGTTAGTGATATAAGGGAATACATTTTCTGCAAAAATGGAAAGCTTTTCAATTTCCATGCAGCAGAATTGTTACAATAGCCGATAATCCATTTTCCCAATGATAAATCCCTATACGGGTGGAACAACCAGTGACGTCAGACTACACCTCCCTATTCACAACACTTAGCCAATCTTCCCCTAGTGGCAGCTCAGAGGCATGGCACTTTGTGTAAATTCAATCTATACGAGAATGCTTCACATCTATGACACTATGGGGCGAATTCACAAAGAATGGATTGCGCCTGTGCGTGTGATCTGTGCCCGCTTTGTGCTCTGTCTTAAGGACCTATTCACAAGATATTGCGCAAATGATATACTAATAGCTAGGGCTGCCGCGGTTACCGCATTATCGCGGTATCACCATCACGTCACGCCCACCGCAGAGTCAAGCTGATTACCGCATCACCGGCTTTGTTCTGGTTCTGTTCTGGAGCAGTAGAGCAGTAGATATGCCGTGTATATGTGTGCTGAGCGCAGTTGCCCAAGTTAACGTTAGCAAGTTGGCTCCGTGCTGTGTAACAGGTTGGTAGAATAAGCTAAAATGTACTCCTGGGCCGTGTTATGGTATGTGTTGAAGGATAGCCAGCTACACATAATGTTAGGGATTAAACTGTTGGCTATCTAATGTAACAATAGGGCTGAGTGAGCAGTTTAACTCTTGATTAAGCCCCATGTAATAACCGGATCCATCACTAGCTTTAGCTGGTGTTAATTCGCTGGCCACTGGGTTGAACAAACGATTCCATCAGGGCCGGATTAACGACCGGGCCGTTTGGGCCGCGGCCCGTGGGCCTCTAGTGACGAGGGTTTTACTTTTTATTATTACTTTTTTTTATTATTTTGGAGATCGATGTCATACTGTGACACTGAAATGAAAAAATATTTTATCAACTAAAATATTTAGTCAACAAAAATATTTCATCAACTAAAATATACAGTACGTCACACCCCGTGCCTCTCCCTGCCGTCTGCAAGTGGCTAATCTTGAGTTTCCAACCCCCCAGTAAGCTAACCATAGATAAATCCAAAAAAAGGAAAGTCTGAGGAAAATAGAGGGTTTAATTCAGCGTGGACAGATTAATTTGCTTTCACGACTAACAATGCAGGCTTACCTGTAGCCTATGCCTGATATGTGGTGCGAAATTTGCAAACAACGATTACTGTAATTTTGATTACTGTAGTTTGCCTGGTATGTAGCCTTGGTTAGTGGCTGCCCCACCAATGTTTTACATATAAAAACGCCACTGTGCGTGCGTGCACGTGTATGTGTGTGTGGGGGCCTCCACAAGAGTCTGGCCCAGAGGCCTCTGAATTCTTAATCTGGCCTTGGATTCCATGACATTATTATCTGTTATGCAGATAGATAGGACAGTCAATTAATTCCTAGTTGGTTATTGAACCAAGCGTTTGGTTAACGTTAGCTACCGCAAGTCGCGACCAGCAGGCTGAGCCAGCTGTTTTCAACCAATATTCCTGCTGCAAAGTCATCCTCTTTAATGACAACACTGGAATAAAGATAGACATTTAACGTTAGACTATAGGCTATAAAGAATAGACTACTACAGAAATAAATGCATTCTAAACGTTTATTTAGGAAGCAATTATTTGAACATTATATTTAAAAAAAAATTATTGCGGTTACCACAGCGGTTTCAATGGCTTCCTTAATTTGTTCAGTAAAGAAAAAATCAATACCGCGGCAGCCCTAATACTAGCGCAAACACGCCCATATGGTGTGCAATTTGCTCCTGATATCTGGCAGCGCAGTTGGCTCCTGGAGCAGTTTGCTCCGCAACTTGCAATTTGCTTCTGATATGGTAAAATAGTATAGATACTGCCCATGCAACAGTATGTATGTCCTAGGACCATGGCAGACTGAAAAGAAAGCTTTGATTCTCTGATCATGAATTGGAAGTCCTGACGGATCAATAGCTCTTCGTTATAACAGATATAACAGTATTTTTCACCATTTTTATTTAGTTTATTTCGTAATGTATATAGAGCTTTCTTATTTTGTATTTTCATGACACAACTGCATCCTTTGTTTTTGTCACTACCTTTTGCCATTGCATTTGTTTGTCATGTCATCCCAAAATAAATTAGTTTGAGCAGACCTGTTCATGGTGCTGAATCTTTAGGCCGAAGTTTGGCACTGTGCCAGTGAAAATATTTTCAGACTTAGACTTAGTGAAAAATTAAGTTGAATTTAATGTTTAGTTAAGAGAATAGAACCTGCATTCTCATATACTCCAGAATAAACTTTGCGTTCACCATGGTCCTGACGAAACATTATAAATTAAACGTTTATTCTGGAGCATATGAGTGTACGGGTTCTATTCTCTTTATTGTGATTATTACCTAACCCACTGGATCACCGGAAACACTGGCCATGGCACCCTTTATGAATGCGCTTAGTTACCACCAACTCTCTGAAAACGTAAATAACTTAACTTTAACTGCGTTTGGCAATTAGCGCCAATCTTTGTGAATTGTAGTGTTTTTGCAATGAGGCTCATTTGCATAGAGAGGGGCACATTTTCCGCCCATATTACCTAATTTAAAAACCCGCAAATAGCACGGACGCACAGAGACGTAATGATGATGGCAACGCAGTTAGCACAGTATTTCACCCTTTGCGAGTGCTTTGTGAATAGCAGGGTTTGTTTTGGGGTTATTTGCACAGGCATAGCGTCAGAAAAAGCCACACAATCCCTTTGTGAATTCGCCCCTGTGTGTCCTTGTATTCACCTGACCGACTGTTGACGATTTAACTCAGTTCCAGGTTCAACAGAAATGAGATGTGGAAATCATGACTCAAATAACTAGTTCACTTACACAAAAACACAACAACAGCAACGGTGGTTAAACACAATTAGGGTCAGTAAGGGATTGTAATTACAATCGTGTATTTGCTTTATCGTTTGGATTATTCTCGGCTCTTGGAGTGGCATCTTCACAGTCTCGACACCGCAGTGAAGAGCCGCCTCGGCGTCTGCGGGGAAATGAGAGAATCGGCTTCACAGATGTCGGCTACATTCGCGTTGGCACCCTTCGCATAACACTTCGGCGAAACCGACAGTAAATGTGCCAAAACCCCCGGCACGAGAGCAAAATAAACTGATGTAGTGGCAAGAAGGGACGACTTTTTAACATACCGACGGGAGAGAGGGGGACAAAGAACCGGAGGAGATGTCCAATCAGCTTCTTACGCGCACAGCGAGTCTCTGTACGCACTTTGAATATGCCAAAACTTTGAAAAGGAACAAATGAAACATGCAGGGGCTGAAGCGGAGCCCGTGGAGGGGGGAGGGGACAGACACAGTGGGGGAACATGGCTGCAGCTCTTTTGTACTGCTCTGACATTGAGCAGTAGAATGAAAGGATTTCAGAGCCATCGGGTGGTCTGACTACTAGTCTGACGACTAACTTAGGAGAAGCAGTGTTTCTATAGCGATACCTTTTAATTCTCTCTCTTGTTTAGAGGAGAGAGGAATAAGTAATATCTCAAGCGTACAAGTACATCTGGTTCTTGTGTTTTTAAAGTCCTATTATTTTTGTATTCATTTTTAGATTAAACATGGACTTTGAACAAGTCTTTATTCATTGCACAGAATGCACACACATTGACAATGTCATCATGCAGTGACACACACATGCGATGGGCGGCACACACGTTTGACATTTATGTAGGCCTAGAAATATGCTATTGAAAAAAATAAAGATTTGACGTTAAAACAATACATTAATGACGTTTAATAAACACACGTTTAACCATAATTCTACCCATTCAACCTAATCCTATAACCTCAACCACTCTATTATCCTGCCTAACCTTAACCTGACCCTAACCTGGACAACATTAATCCCCCCGTCCTGACATATCCAAGTCCCAAAATGTCAAAACAGCACCTATGAAAACCACGTTGCTGGCTCAGAGGTGAGAGCAGCCAGCTGTTAGCTGACAGCTCACTGGTCGGGTCCATGTCACCAACTTGAGGACGTTCCCTGTCTAATGCGACGCCTGCCATCACCACCAACCTGCCCTTGGGACAGAAAATAGTCTGTGTACTAGGTAGGGTATTCCAAGGGGACAAGACAACTTCCAACAGGAGAATTGTCTATCTCCAAATTGCATGTCAAGCCTGGTTATGGGAACTGCTCTGCCCTCAATCACAACACGCTATACAGAGGGTCGTACGAACAGCCCAGAGCATCAGTGGATGTGAGTTTCCCTCCATCCAGGAAATATATAACAAACGGTGTGTCAGAAAAGCCTACAGGAATATAAAAGACCCCAACCACCACCCCAGCTGTGGACTGTGTCAACTGATGCCGTCTGGTAAACGCTACCGGAGTCTCAGCACCCGGACCAGCAGGCTCCGGGACAGTTTGTCACTATTGTATTTAGGGGTGGGCGATATGACGATATCAAATAAATATCGGGTACAGTTCATAAACGATAAACTTTTAAAACGTATCGTGGACATTGTGATGTTTCTCACAATCCCTCACATCAGTTTATAAGCCGCCGCGGTTGAGATGACTTACTTTGGCGCAGAGCTTGTCTACTCTCTCGTCTCTCCCTCTCAAAGAAAAAAAATGCACACAGACTCGCCCCAACTTACGTCATGTACACGCCCATACACGCACGCGCGCACACACACACACACACACACACACCCAGAGAGGCAGTGCTACAGGATTGTTTGGAGGAAACAGGGAACGGGGATACGAGAGCGTGAGAGAAGTGGAGAGAGCTTTGCGAGTTTAAACGTTAGCCCTACGTGTTTTTATTCAGAAATGGCAATGGAATATGGAGGCGCCGAGGTGGATGAACTGGTAGTAGCCTCGCGTTCTAACCGTTAGCATTGCAACTAGCGTAAAAGAGCTAATAAGGCACTGGATTCATAGAGTAGCTTGATAGCTAGCATGAAAATCCTCCGCGTGTCGCGTTGAAGATGACGTCACGGCGCCCCAGCTACACTGACGGGGGGGTACCGTCTTTATATCTATCTATGGGGGGTACTACCGAGTCGAGTAGGTACCGTGCAGACCGTGGAAAAGCGGCATAAGAGAATACTTCATAATGTTTCATGCAATTAAAAAGTAAATATGATGATGATGCACACCTTTACAGTATTTTGTTTACCAGTAGGATGTTATAACATTGCTGATAATAAAAATCATAAGTCTAAGCTATCAAGTCTCCCGTGATTTTATATTACTATATATTAAAAGTATAGGCGGACCATTCCTCGGTTACAAGATTATTATTTTCTCACAGTAGTGTGTGTGTATTTTTGGCTAAAGTGGATAGAAAACAGTACTGTGCAAAAGTCTTAGGCACCCAAGAGTATTTATATAAATTGTCTTAGATGTTAATAAAAAATATTCTGTATTAGTGTCAGTAGACTACTCTTTTAGATTTTTTGAAATGTTTTAAATTATTTTTGAAAGCATCTTCATGGTTTAATGCAGACATATGTTGCAGGGACTATTTTAATCGTCATGTTGGCGTGACTGTATGCTTCAAAGGGTTAAATCAAGCATTTTTAAGGGCTTTAGAGGAAATGTCAAAATATTGTGATGTACATCGTGCATCGTGACATAGCCAAAAAATATTGTGATATCATTTAGAGGCCATATCGCCTAGCCCTAATTGTATTACAATTTAGTACTATCTCATCGTGTTTCTGCTGCCACTACACTCATACTGTGGCTATTATACTGTGACTATTATAGTAACCCGGTGCTACTTTATCATTGTGTCTGCTGCTACTCTGCACACACTACATCCAGACTGTGATTGTTGTATTGTAATTTAGTGCTACTTTTATCATTGTTTCAGCAGCTGGTTTGCACACACTGCACTATACTATGATTGTTATGTTCTATTCTAGAGCTATTTAACCTTATTCCTGCCACGACCCTACAAGCACTTATTGGTCTGTTAACTTTATATACGCCAGAGTCACGCCGCTCATAAAAAAACCAACCCTGAACCCTACCGTCATAGGCAACTACCGTCCTGTCTCTCTTCTCTCCTTCCTTTCTAAAACACTTGAACGTGCTGTATCCAACCAACTTACTACTTATCTCTTACAGAATGACCTCCTAGACCCTAATCAGTCAGGCTTCAGGACTGGTCACTCCACAGAGACAGCCCTCATTGCGGTCACAGAGGCACTTCACTTAGCAAAAGCGAAAGGCCTCTCCTCTGTCCTGATTCTCCTAGATCTATCTGCAGCCTTCGACACAGTCAACCACCAGATCCTCCTTGCGGCCCTCGCAGGAATGGGAGTGGCTGGCTCTGCGCTGACATGGCTGTCATCATACCTCAATGACCGCTCCTACCAAGTGTCATGGAGAGGGACCCTGTCGGCCACCCGCCCCCTGCGGACGGGTGTCCCCCAGGGCTCGGTTTTAGGACCCCTTCTCTTCTCCCTCTACACTAAATCACTGGGTAACATTATCACGTCTCATGGCTTCTCCTACCATTGTTATGCCGACGATACTCAACTCTTCCTCTCCTTCCCTCCCTCAGATATCCACGTCTCTGTGCGGATCTCGGCCTGTCTGTCCGACATCTCAGCCTGGATGACGTCCAACCACCTCAAACTGAACCTAAGCAAAACAGAATTGCTCCACCTGCCGGCCAAATCCTCCCCCCTAACCGACCTTTCAATCACAGTCGAGAATGCAGCTGTGACTGCGTCCCCGACCGCCAAGAACCTTGGTGTTGTCCTCGACGACCAGTTGAACTTCTCTGCTCACATCGCAGCGACGACCAGAACCTGCCGATTCCTCCTGAGCAACGTCAGAAGGATACGCCCCTTCCTGACAAAAGAAGCCACCCAACTCCTCGTCCAATCAACAGTCATCTCCCGCCTCGACTACTGCAATGCACTGCTCGCTGGCCTCCCGGCCACTGCCACTAAGCCTCTTCAACTCATTCAGAACGCAGCGGCCCGCCTGATCTCAAACCTACCGAAGTCGGCCCATGTCACCCCACTTCTTAGGGACCTGCACTGGCTCCCCATTGCTGCACGAATCCGCTTCAAGGCCCTCGACCTAGCATACCGTGCGGCAAAGGGAACCGCTCCCGCCTACCTCCGGTCAATGGTCTCTAACTACACACCCTCAAGACCCCTACGCTCTGCATCTTCTGGCCGCCTCAGACCTACTCCTATCCAAGCTCCGGGAGGGTCATCAAAGAGAAGTCGCCTATTCTCAGTCCTTGCCCCACAATGGTGGAATGAACTACCCACCCCAGTTAGGACAGCCGAATCACGTCCAATCTTTCGCCGTCGACTAAAGACGCACTTCTTCAACCATTATCTGAATTAAAAAAAAAAAAAAAAAAAAAAAAAAAACAATAAAAAACAATCTAACCCTAACTAACCGTACTGTCATGCACTTGTCCTAATAAACTAACCTACACTGTAGCACTCAACACTTTGATGAACATTGTTGCTCAGCTGATAGAGTTGTGCCCTTCCTGATGGCTTGTCGTACAGAACTTGTAAGTCGCTTTGGATAAAAGCGTCAGCTAAATGACTAAATGTAAATGTAAATGTAAATATACCTCAGTACATATATCACTATCTCTGATCATCTATTTTACAGTTTGTGATCTCAGGATTATCTTTATGCCTCAGTCCCCAGAACTTGCACTGAGTTTGGGAAGAGGGCTTTCATGTTCTCTGCTCCCTCTACTTGGAATGGACTTCAAACAACTCTGAAGCTACAGGGTCTTGTCACCTTGCCTGATTTTAAAGTTCATGTCACAGACCGTGCAATGTCTGAATTGGGAGTTTGCAAATGCATTCATACATAATGCTGATGCTACTGTGCATGCTACTAATGTTAAGGACATGGTGGTGATTGCTTAAAAAGAAAAAAATCATTTTATCTTTTTTATCTTTACCTTAATCTGTTTGAGTTTTGTCCTGTATGTTGTAATATGGTTTATTATTTTTATTGCTGCCATTTTGATCAGGTATTGCTCGTAAAAGAGATCCTTGATCTTGGTTAAATAAAGGTTAATAATAATTGACACTGTGATTTTTGCATTAGAGCATTAGAGTGCATAAGTAAATTAGAGCTATTGTATCATTGTGCTATTTGCACGCTATTCTATTGCTTTTTCCCCCTATTTTATTGATGCCAAGACACAAGAATTTCAGTATGGATGATGTGATGAATAAAAAAGTATTATTTTCCCGCCACAATAAATAAAAATACAATACCAGACACACTCTGTACCCAAATGTTCCAGTTGAATTCAAGAGGCACAGAGGCAGAGACCGGCAGTAGGAAAAGGTGGGCGATGTCGCTGTCTCATGGCAGAGGCCTCATTACCGGGCGGAAAAACAGAGACGAGAGTATGCAGCCATGCTGATCTCCCAGACCTTCCTCCCCTCCATGCATCCAGTGAGACAATAAATGTCAAGTAGCTCGGCTCTTCACTCAGTCCCCTGCCGCAAGTGAGATTCATTACCGGCTATAGGGGTAATGGCAGTCAGAGAGGAAGTGAAAGGCTCTCTCTCTCTCTATCTCTCTCCCAGGGGAAATGATCAATAGTGAGAAACGCCTGATCAGGCGAGGAGAGAAAGTGTCTCCTTCGTTGGCTGTCTCTCGCCAAGAGATATAGCTCCATCTCCACACCGGGGGTTGTTATAGTTATGCATTTTCTATTGTTTAAAATAGTTCAGTTTCGGTTTAGTTTTTATTACTAGTTTTAGCTCCTTTGTTTATTATGTATGGTATTTGTCAGGGGCGAATATTTTAGAAGTTCAGGATACTATAGATCTTTAGATATCTGAATATTTCAATACTCATTTGCCTCGCCATCGATACCAGTTGCCTGTGCCTGCATTCTTCTCACTCCGACAGTGATACACACACACACACACACACACACACACACACACACACACACACACACACACACACACACACACACACACACACACACACACACACACACACACACACACACACACACACACACACACACACACACACACACACACACACACACACACACACACACACACACACACACACACACACACACACACACACACACACACACACACACACACACACACACACACACACACACACACTAGGTGCTGTCGGCCCAGCCTCCTCTCACTCATAGGGCTCAGCTCTCGCCTCCTCTCTTCCACTTCACTTAAAAAGATTTCTGCGGATCTTGTCTGTTGTTCGCATGTTAAATCTCCACAACCGGTTTTGTTAGTGGAGTGCTGTTTGGAAATGCTTTGTGTTTGAGGCAAATTATCATGGAAAGGCAAAGGACACATTACTAGAAAGCCCACAATAAATGATACAGAGCAGTGGGAGGTGCTAACACAACAGATTTAGCAAAGCACCTAACATTAAAGGAAACAGCTCTCATTTCAACATCAATGAAGCATTAAACAAGATGTCCCAGACAGCTAAGCTAACTCCCCTCAGAGCTATTGGGCCTGAAAAATCAGACAGCTGGGTTGCAATTGATTTGACTTTGACTATGGTCAGTAATTAATTTAGTAAAAATGCTAGTGTGCCTGAGAACACACAGTACACCTCTATATAATGAGGATATCCCAAGGCTCTCAACTGTTTTGCACACATTAATTTAGGTTGACTGTTATTGAGAGTTAATGCATTTTGATATCTCCTCCTGTGATGTCATCAGAGGACACTGAATCATTGTGTTGTGTTAATTACAGCTCAATTAAATGATGTTGATGAAATAATATGCAATCCTTTTCATCAAACCTTTTTCAATTATTTTCATCTACATAATTGCATTGGAGTTGTAATGAACACGACACAAGGAGAATGGTAGCCTATTGAATATAAACATATTTCACAATATTGTATCGTTCACGATTACACTATCCTCCTCATGTAGACATCCCCCTCTCAGTAAACGCACCAATGCCTCCTAAAGACATGTTCTGTGTATCCTCATTTTAATTTTAGTTTGTACACAAGTACACAATGTAGTTAGTTTTAGTTTATTTCCAACGTCTAGTTTTTATTTAAATATCAGTTAACTAAAATGTTCTTCACACCTTTTAGGTTTTTAGTTTAGTGTTAGTTAACGTAAACCTTTGCTCCACACTGCATCCTCTTTGTACCAGACGCCTGGCTGGCAGGCAGCAAGGCAGACAGGCTGTCCCCGGTCTGATCTGTCCTCAGTCTGCCTGGAGATCTGTATTACAAAGTTCTTAAACACTTCTTAGGCGTTATTTGTGTCAGTCTCTCCTTTCAAGTGCGCGCATCGCAGGGGCTGGCGCACACAGGCTTGGCCCAATATGAGTCGGTGCAGAGAGAGAGAGAGTGCAGAGACGCTGTCAAAGCTGGAACCGCTAATGAGAATCAATGCAGTTCAGAGGCATTCAGAAGCCGTCTCACCCACTGTGTTGGTTGCATCTGACATTTCATTCGATTACCATTTCCCATCTCAAAAATCTATTCCCAGGCATTCCAAATGAGGAAACAAAATGCTAAACGACACAGAGCATGCAGCCACAGCCGTGTTACACATGTCGGAATGACATACAGCAGCCACACAACTGCTGCGACATCACACACTCACACGTGTGTACACACACACACACACACACACACACACACACACACACACATACACACACACACACACACACACACACACACCATGATACAGCACGCTAAAGGTCATCAACATGAATATGTTATGAGCCGCTGGATCACTTACATGCAAACTGGAGGCTGACCGTGCGGCTGAGGATGGACCCCAGCATGTTGAATGCAGTACACTGGTATATCCCCGTGTCTTGGTCCCGGTCCAGACGGCTAATGATCAGGTTGCCAGCAGACACGTGACGCCGGTAGTCACCCCCCAGATCAATGGGTGTTCCGTTTAGCGACCATCTGGAAAGACGCAAACACAATCAGTGGCTGGGGTCCCTGGAGACGCTGCACTCGCAAACATTTATTACAGGGATCGATGCGACTGGTCGGGCCCACCCTATGTCATCCAGCAGAACGCAAAGGTGGATAATAAGATTTGTGATTCAATATCATTCATCCGACGGTGAACACAGGAAATGAAGTATCCTGAGTACCTCCTTACAGCTCCTCTATACAAGTTATGAATATAGAATGGTTGTATTTTATGCTTAACATCACATAAACACCTGATATGTTGAATGAATAGTTTATTTTATAACAATAATACATATAAACAAGAAATAACAATGTAAAACAAATATTATAAAGTAACATAAAATATTAAACAAAACAGTATTTTGTCCAAAAAGAAAGAGGAAGAAGCAATAATGCAATACCCTTAACCTCTAAAGCCCTAGCCATATTTTCAGAAAATTTGCCTAAAAGTACATACCCAAGTAAATGGAAAAAGCCCATTTGCATGTTATTGGTATCTAGGGACATCTATGGACCTCAGGGAATATATTCCAATGTATATGCTTGAGTAAATTGTAATGAACCAAAGGAGAACATAATTTATTATTAGTAGTAGTATTTTTTTCCATCTTTGATGGTGAATAACACCATGCTAACATTGACCAAAAGTGAAATATTTACTTTAGGCGCATTCAGCACCTTCTTGAGGCCAAGTGTACTAAAGATCTAAGTAAATTAACAAAGGGCAGATGATTTACAGTGGTTTTTGTAGATAGAGTACTGAATTA
This sequence comes from Notolepis coatsorum, assembly GCF_963971535.1. Taxonomy (NCBI): domain Eukaryota; kingdom Metazoa; phylum Chordata; class Actinopteri; order Aulopiformes; family Paralepididae; genus Notolepis; species Notolepis coatsorum. Next base: position 147,761,858 of record NC_140170.1, read on the forward strand.
CCATCCGGACACATTTGAAATATGAATAGAGAATATAGAATATCAGGCCTATAAATGACCTTATTATGGCCACGTCATGCATCTATGGATCGGGCCATATCTTCTCTTTCCAATGTCAGAGTTAAATCTGGATTTAGTACCACCAGGCGCCCGTTACAGGGCAGCAAAGACTGTGAATAAAATCTACTGTAAGTACAGTTACTTTTGTATAATGTCCATAGCTCCAAAAAATTTTACCGGACGCGACAAGTTTTTTTTTCTAGACGTTCAGGTAAATAAACAATATACGTTGTATTTTATGGCAATAACGTTGAGGTTTGTTCGACCTGTGAGATATAAACACAAAAATCACGTCAATATTTCTATGAGAAAAAGTGGTTGGACTTCCGTCGTCGGCGGCTGGTGTGAGCTGGATAGTGGAGTTTTATGAAATGTCGATGTCCATCGAAAGCTCTGGGTTTCCTCTTTTTTAGGACTACATCTTTCTTATGATCTCATATTTATTTATTTAAATAAGACTTAAAATCATTGGTAAACAAACGTAGTGCTGAAAATATACACTTTGACTGCAGTTTTGATAGGGTTAGGGTCTTTACTCTTGGCTACATTTGAAAAGGAAATGCAACATCACTTAATACGGACTGCATTGATCTATTTGTGACGTGAAATAAATCTCGGGTTTAGGAGGTTAACACTCTTTCAAAACAGTGTTCAATTTACTTCCAACAGAATCATCTGCAAACAAAATCACTTGTCCATCGATCAAGTTAATAATATTAACTTTATTATTATTTTATTATTAATAATAATTCTTTATTAATGTTACCTTAGTGTGAGAAATAAGATGTTCTCTTCTCATGTTAGACATAACTCCAAATCGGAGAAAGCTAATTATGCAGGTCAGCATAAGTATGGAATATTCAAGGTACTTGACGAGTCTAAGCTTCAAGAAGTGTAGGTGTAAATTACAATGTTTCCTTGCCATGACACCTGTCTGTACATACCTTCATATAATTATTTTTACATATGATCTGTAGATACTATATCTATATATCTGTACATATCCCTTACCTACTCTTACTAGTTATGCTGCTGGCCAGTATGACTTACTACCATAGTGTCTTTATACCTGTATCACTGTACATATTAATTAGGGCTGACCTTCGAATTTTTTTTGGCAATCGAAGCTTCGGGGCCGAGCTTCGATTTTAATTCGAAGCTTCTAATACAAAAAAATGTATACATTTTTTTTATATTCTTTTATATATATATATATATATATATATATATATTTTATCTTATGTTGTGGGACTTGTACAGCACTTTGGTAAACTTTGTTGTTTTTAAATGTGCTCTATAAATAAAGTGGATTGGATTAATGAATTAAGTAGCCCCTTTCGTGACTGTGACGCAGCCAACACAGCTGTGTGATTTAATTCAAGGTGGATCGCTGTTGTCGTTTGAACAACTTCAGATTTCATGGGAACTACCAATCCCCCAAATCAAGAATGTTTAAGATGAATGAAGTAAGATTTTGATTATTTGAAATATGGCCTGTGTAGACTAAACTATGCACAGAATTATGTCAGTCTACAAGGTCCGGATTCTACATGGTCCGGCAATGTAGACCTTGTAGACTCCACTACAGACCAATTATCAGTGAATGTTCATGCATTTTTAAGAAGGGCTACTTCCACAAAAAAACAAAGAACTCACCAAAACATCTCAGTAGCACCTTATCTAAATGTTCTATTTCATATATGGAGATTCATATTTATTTATGTATTGCATGCATTTCTACATTTTATTTCCTATTTTGTTTATTCATATCTTTCTTTCTTATGTGTGGAATTCTACAAGGCATTTACATTCACATTTACATTTAGTCATTTAGCTGACGCTTTTATCCAAAGCGACTTACAAGTTCTGTACGACAGGTCATCAGGAAGGATACAACTCTATCAGCTGAGTAACAATATTCATCAAAGTGTTGCGTGTTACAGTGTAGGTTAGTTTATTAGGACAAGTGCATGACAGTAAGGTTAGTTAGGGTTCGATTTTAAAATTTTTATTTTTTTAATTTTATTTCAGATAATGGTTGAAGAAGTGCGTCTTTAGTCGACGGCGAAAGATTGGACGGGATTCGGCTGTCCTAACTGGGGTGGGTAGTTCATTCCACCATTGTGGGGCAAGGACTGAGAATAGGCGTGTAGGTGGTGTATATGTGTTTGAGGATGATATCCTTCAAACAGGCAATAGTGATGATATAATTTGGGCAGTGCTGAGCTGGGTTACTTTCCTCCAGTGTATTTGTCCCCCGGCCCCACCCAATGGCCCCATGCACGCACACACACACACACACACGCACACACACACACAGAAGTAAAAAAAGAAGAAAAAAAAGAATAATTGAAAAAAAAAATTGTGAAAAAAAAAATCTTTTTTTTTTTTCTTTTTCTTTTACTTCGATTTTTTTTTACGGTTCGAAGCTTGTGCCATCGAACGAAGCTTCGAAGCTTCGAAGTATTTAAGACAGCCCTAATATTAATACAACAACTATGTACATACATCTGATTAGCACTAGGGGTGGGTAAAAAAATCGATACGTAGTAGTATCGCGATACTTTGCGTGGCGATACTGTATCGTTACAGGGACACCAAGTATCGATATTTAATTATTCATAAAAATATATATATATATTTTTTTTGTATAGGGAAGTTGCATTGTTCATTTCAATACCTGTAATAGTACAGTAGTCCACACACACACACACACACACACACACACACACACACACACACACACACACACACACACACACACACACACACACACACACACACACACACACACATGTGCATTCAGTTAAGTTGGAATATGACTGTAATACAAACAGTTCAGTTTGTCAGGTACATGCAACACAGATTACAGTGTTTACATCTGTCTGCTTGAGAAAATACCATGTTCTGCAATAAAAATGATTGAAGTGAGATGAACAGACTGAACTTTATTTTTTTAAAGATTTATTTTTTGGCGTTTTATCGCTTTATTTCTATCATATCGCGGCTCAAGTATCGCGATAGTATCGTATCGCAAGGTCTCTGCCGATTCCCACCCCTAATTAGCACTATTAGTCAGTAGTACTAATTCATATATTGTATACCCAGTTTAATCACCTGTACATTGTATATTACTGTTGCACTTTACTGTTACATTTGCACTCTGGTTGGATGCCAAACTTATTTTTGTTGTACTGTACTTGTGCTGTATAATGACAATACATTTGAATCTAATCAAACACTAACTGTACTAATATAATCTAATATAAAGCTGTTATCATTGTTATTCTAGAAACAAGTAGCATGAATGAAAAGAAAACATAAAACCACATGAACATTGATTTCACATCGTTAGAAGAAGATGTATGTATTTTGATGTACCAAGTCCAGACGAAACTCTGTTACTGATAGAGTTGTACCCTTCCTGCTGTCTTGTTGTACAAAACTTGTAAGTCGCTTTGGATAAAAGCGTCAGCTAAATGACAAAATGTACAATGTGAGGGTTGGAGTTTAGTAACATATTATACTGTGGATTTCTCCAGACCTCACTTGGCAGAGCCTGAGGTGTGGTCCACAGTAGCATAATATAATAGCACATAAACAAAGAGCTGGAAACAAAGCATACCACTAGTACCATGTTGTCATATTTTGCCTAGACGTCGCTGTTTGACAACATTACAGATTCTACCTTTAATAATAAACCTTTTGGCCACTGACTTCATTGCACCTTGCATTATACAAGTGACATTTCTTAATGCACAACTTTTTAGCCCCACTAGCAAGAACTAGCAAGGTGCTGCAGAGATGGCAATGCCGCTCGATCCCTCCTCTCAACACAGGATGAAGAGTAATGCTGCGTTCCAGACAACTTGCAACTGGGTATTGTCTGAGCTCCTACTTGAAATGGTACACTGGAGAGTTCCTGGGAAAATAATCTACCACAACTTCACAGAAAATCAATTGTCTGACCTCAAACAACAATGGCATAAAGTGCAGTAAAATTAAATGTAAAGTACGTATAATGGAGTCTGTTACCTTATGAATAGTTGTTCCTCCTCTTTTTAGTTTAAATAGGCAATAAGGCTGCACTTCTCACTGTTTTACTGTCTTGCCACTTGCCACAACAAAAAAACTGTTTGTCACGGTTTACGTGCACCTGGAACGCTTGGGGGTCGGAAATCAATCAATCAATCAATAGCGCCGACAACATTGGGAAAGCCGACAACGTTAAATAACAATATTTAAATAATAAATAAGATTGCATGGGATCTCTGGGTGGCTGGCTCAATATCATCCTTGATTTCATAGAGTAGATAAAGAATTGCTTGAGCTGGCAACCTGTGTCTCCGGATGATTTCGGTCTCGCTTAAATCAAAAAGTGATATTCCCATTAGAAATATTCTTTCACGGCCGGGCACGCCTGGTATTACGATGCCTGCATCTGGCAAGAATTACTGCTGCCATGATCACCTGTGACGCTGGCAGTGATGCTGGCAGTGATGCTGGCAATGACACCATTTTATAGATGCGCTTAGTTACCAACAGATCTCTGAAGACTTAAAGAGTGTCACTTTAACTGCATGGTGCAATTAGCGCCAGCCTTTGTGAATTGGGGGTGTTTTTGGACAAGGCTCATTTGCATAGAAAGGGGAACATGTTCCACCCATATTACCTCATTTAAATCCCCGCAAATAGCACTGGACGCAATGCTGATGGAATGCAGTTACCACTAGGGTTGCCACCCGTCCCTTAAAATACGGAATCGTCCCGTAATTGGAAACTAAAAGACACGTTCCGTATTGAACTGATACGGGACGCGGCGCCCTTTGTCCCGTATTTTAAGGTTGCCAGTTTAGTGAGAGAAATGAGCCAGCTGAGCTACAAAAACAAGCAAGATTGTGTCAAAGTTACGGGAAATAAACAGACATGGCAACTCTGGTAGTGTGCCACCGCTGTAAAGTATAGGGATTTTCACTGTGCGTTGCGGTGTTTGCAGGGCTATATCTATATTATATATTATAGCTATCAGTGGTGGCTGCTGACCACATTTTTTGGTGAAGCAAAAATTCTATTTTTAAAACATCCCCCACTGTGTGTGTCAGTGGTCAGTGGACACAGAAGAAAACATATTAACATTAGGTGACAGCGCACCTGACCAGACACAGATGCAAAAGATTACATATTCGGTGACGGCGCACCTGTGACCAGACACAGATGCAAAAAAGTACATATTCGGTGACGGCGCACCTGACTAGACACAGATGCAAAAAATTACATATTCGGTCACGGCACACCTGACCAGACAGATGAAAACATATTAGGTGACGCGTGACGGCACACCTAACCAGACACAGATCAACACATATGGTGACAGCGCACCTGACCAGATGAAAACATATTAGGTGACAGCGCACCTGACCAGATGAAAACATATTAGGTGACAGCGCACCTGACCAGATGAAAACATATTATGTGAAGGTGACAAGGAAAAGGAAAGATGAAATGACCTACCTGGGTTCCATCCTAGAGGCAAATCTTTCCTGTGACAAAATAGCATCCAATGTAATAAAACGAAGTCAACCAACAAACTAGATTCCTGTACCGGATCTCCTCTCCTCTCCTCTTTTTTTTTTTTTTCACTACCTATCTTTGTGAAAGTGGCTTCTCAGCTCTGGTCCAGCTGAAGACAAAGCGGAGGAACAGATTGGACATTGAGCATGACCTCAGAGTTGCTTTGTCTACCATCACCCCAGACTTTGAGACTCTTGTCAGGAGCAAACATCATCACCAGTTATCCCATTAGTTCCCTGCATGTTAAGCTAAGAAGTCTGCTAAGAAGGATATATTATTTATTATTATTATTATTTTATTTCATTGTGTTTTTAGCCCTTAGTTGCACTTTTGTTGCAAAGTTATCCCATTAGTTCCCCCAAACGTAGGTCTGTTATGTAAAGCTAAGAAATCTGCTAAGAAGCATATTATTTATTATTATTTTATTTCATTGGGTTTTTAGCCCTAGTTGCACTTTTATTGCAATCCCAGTTATCCCATTAGTTCCCCCAAACTTAGGTCTGTTATGTTAAGCTAAGAAGTCTGCTAAGAAGCATAATTATTTATTATTATTATTTAATTTCATTGGGTTTTTAGCCCTAGTTGCACTTTTGTTGCAACCCCAGTTATCCCATTAGTTCCCCCAAACTTAGGTCTGTTATGTTAAGCTAAGAAATCTGCTAAGAAGCATATTATTTATTATTATTTTATTTCATTGGGTTTTAACCCTAGTTGCACTTTTGTTGCAAACTCAGTTATCCCATTAGTTCCCCCAAATTTAGGTCTGTTATGTTAAGCTAAGAAATCTGCTAAGAAGCATATATTATTTATTATTCTTTTATTTCATTGGGTTTTTAGCAATAGTTGCACTTTTGTTGCACTTTTTTGTGTTTATTTCATGTTTTGAAAGATTGCGTATTACTGCAAATATATATTTTTTTACATAAATCATAGTGGTTCAAAATTTTGGGTCGCGACTTAATGACTAAGGAAAATGTTGGGTCCCGAGGCTAGACCAGTTGAGAACCACTGGCTTAGAGTAGACGACAGAGTACAGCAACTTGCAATGGGCCTGGTCTACAAGATACACTACACCACTAAGATACCCATGTGCATGTCGAAATACTTCCCAAATGTCAGTGAATACCACGACCACAACACCAGAGGGAGTTCCACAAATCATGTTCAACCCAGATTCGGCTCAAACAAGGGACTAAACACGTTTCGCAATTATGCCACGACAATGTGAAACGCCCTACCCACAGCCGGAAAATAGTCTGGGATGGTGCCCGTAGCACACAGTGGGGGTGTGTGTTTAGCCCCCTGGCTGTCTCCATGTGGTTGTTATTTTAGTTCTTATGAAGAAATTCTGAGCCCCCCTGTCTTCCCCCGATGGCTGGGTTTAGGGTGGGGGGAAGGATGGAGGATGAGGGGAAAACGAGGGTAAAGGCAGGGGAAGGGTGGAGGAGGGAGAAGACAGGCCTTTGAGTTGAATGTTCTGTATGCGATGAATGAATGAATGAATGAATGAATGAACGAATGAACGAATTAATAAATAAATGAAAACTTTATTTACCAGATTGCAGAATGGGTAAAATAAAATACAGTACGGCTCAATACACACAATTGTTAAGGGGATGCATACCAGAGAAATATGTTTGTCTTGTTTACATCAGGGTCCCCCATTTTCAATTCATAGTGACATTTATGACATAGGGACATACATGATATACAGGTATGTAGTACTGTTACATTTGTGACATATACAATATGCAAATATACAGTACTGTTACCCATAGATCCTAACAGAGAATATATACATATGATGGGGAGAATACTGTACATTAGGCGGGGATGGGTGGGTGGGAGAAAAAATATACATACAGTGGGGAGAGAATATATACATACGGTGGGGAGGAGACTGTCTATTAGGAGGGGGTGGGGGGGACGTTATTATCAATATAACGTTAGCTACCAGTACCAACTTTAACTTACATGGCTGTGCGGCTAGCTAGCTATAGCTAACGTTAATGTAACGTTAATAACACAAGATGCATTTCACTATGAATTGAAAATGGGGGATCCTGATGTAAACAAGACAAACGTCTTTCTCTGGTCTGCATCCCCTTAACAATTGTGTGTATTGAGCCGTACTGTATTGTACCTGTACTCTATTGTATCTGTTAAATAACGTTTTCATTCATTCATTCATGCCTTTTGAAAAGTGACATGGTCGGTGTAGTTTTTGTAAGGAGTTATGATGCGGTTTAAATGTAGCCACGGAGTAAAATACAGCCAAATAATTGATAATCAACACAGACCCACACAGCTACTATATATATTTTAAATCCACTCACCATTGATGTCCCAGTCCCTTGATCACTTGTAAATAAAATCCAAAGCCATGTGCGTGTGCGTCGCCCTAACACTCCGAGCAAGACGAGGAAGCTAGAACAGGTTCGGGAGTTGGACGTCCTCTTGCAATAATAATCCTTTTCTCTTCAAAAGTCATAATTGCATGCTTGAGCAGCGCTGGTCTCCTCCGTAAGTCCTCCGTAAACTGGATGCTTGCAGACTGCAGAAGGGAATTCCTCACGTCACGCACTCGCATAATGCCCATATATGGACCAAGTTGCCAACTAAGATAGTCTCGAAATGTCCGCCAAAGCAGTGAGAAAGCAGTAGCACTCACTCACCAAATCTGTGTGCTGCTCACATGAAGAGGAAGGCAGCACAGTGGTTCTTCCTCTGGGCGAACGTTTCGATGACTTTGGGAACAAAAATTGAGAAAGACAGGACAGGAGCTTACTAAGCTAAGCTAGTAGCTAGCTACAACCGGAGCCAGAAGGCTAAATAGCTATTAGCTAGCTACAACAAGTTACATTACAGTCCAAGGCGGCACGTTCACATCAACTAATCAACTACACTACTTAAACTGAGATAAAAAAATATATATATATCATCAAACGATGATAAGTTGATGAACAATTGAATTAAGATCTTAAAATATGAATTATTATATTAGGCAAATTAATCTCTTCTTTTCTCGATGTCAGTCTCTTTCAAGTCAAGTTGCACACAGTCAGTCTCAGAATGGTGATGATGACATCACATCACATTGAGAAAAATCTAGAACATTAGCTATTGACGCCTAGCGCCATTCGATTATTGGGTGTCAAGTTTGTCAACACAATGTAACACGCCGTGAAAGCCAATCAATCAAGTGCACTAAGCCTCATTACCCGCCTTTTTGAAACTCAAATAGCCTATTTTGAAACTCAAATAGCCTATTTTGATTGGATTATTAGATTCTAATGCCTGGCCCGTGCAGTTAAAATGCAGTGAATGATTGACAGCTGGCCATCAATGTGTTATGGGATCAGAGAGCTGTCACTTGGACATTTTTTAAGACAAAAAAAATGCACTGCCATTGTTTTTTTCACAGCGGAAAACATTTCTAAAAATATATATATATATAATGTATATCCATACATTCAACATGTGAAAAATAATACATATTTTCATGTATACGTTTGCGTGTTATACCGTGGTGAATATTGTATAGTTTCAGAGTGATCCTGGCTAATTCCTGGTAACTGTGTTATGGAGCAATACGTGCATTTTGCTAAAAGCATTCACGTTGCTCGCCTGGACATGCTACTATTTCCAATTCAAAGGTATATAATAGGTATTATGTTTCATCATGAATGCATCAAAGGGGGGGGGGGTCGTTTTTTTATGCTTTGATCGGCAGTTATGGCATTCGTTTTGAATACTACATAAGTTGATCGGCCGGATCGATATGTAATCATTGTAGGATCAAGGTGGAATTGATGTCATATGTCAGGATCCTAGGCCCGGTCCTGGCTGGACTGGGCAGGATGGTAACATTGGGCAGTATCCTCCACCTAACTTTGGGCAATGCCCTCTATCTGACATTGGCCCTCGGCCTGACATTGGCGCCCTACCACCCTCTAGTGGTGACAAACAATCGGTGCGCTCCAGTACACTGGACATCCTGACTACTGTGATAACAATAATTAATAGTATGATTAATGTGGTGTCATGGTGTGTACTGTTGTTGACTTTCCCTTCCCTTGTGTGATGTGGTGTACTGTTGGGTTGTTAGGAGTTGCTTTTGTGTTTAGTTGTTCTTTGCTTATTGTCTAGGTGTTGTTTGTGATTCTGTGTTGGCCAGGTGTTCTTAATTGTTAATTAGTTGGGGTATATAGGGTTCTGTCTGTCCTCCCTTCTGTGTGGCGACATTCCTCCAGTTACCCCCTGTTCCTCCACGTCGTGTCGCACCGTTCTCCCTCTAGTAAGTCTTAGTGTTTGTTGTTTTGTATTGTGAAGTTGTTATGTAGTTTCTGTATTTTTCCTTGTATTGCACTGGATTCTACAGTAAACACCCTTCTCCAAGCTTCACTCCTCGCCTCTGCCTCCTCCATTCCTTCCCTTTCTGTATTATTGCATTCTACCTAACCCCATCGTGACAGAATGTCGCCACCAACATTAACGAATGCAGCAGGAAAGGCAAGCGATACCATCACCGTTGTCCTGGCCCTGATGGCCGGTGACATGAAGAGTTACTCACTGGCCAAATGGGGGTTCCTACTCCGGAAGATCGACCAGGTCGCCACTGAGAATCCGACACTGCAGACGGCGATGTGGGAGATGGCTGGACATGTTGCTGTCCTCATGGAGAAGCATAAGCCGAATGCTAGGGTAGCTAGCCTGCCGACTGTTCTCAGGCTTACGGTCAGCCTAGATCCTCCCACAGCCGCTGAGGTTGCTCGGATGTCCATCGCCGGTCGGACGTCCACAGCTAACCTAGCTCCGCCGGTTAGCTTTGTGCCAATAGCTGACCGGCCATCCCCAGTTAGCACAGCTCCTCCTGTTAGCTCCGCCACTATAGATGGCCAGACGTCCCCAGTTGGTACAGCTCTACCCGTTAGCTCCGCTCATACAGCTAACCAGACGTCCACAGCTAACATAGCTCCGCCGGTTAGCTTTGTGTCAATAGCTAACCAGCCACTCCCAGCTAACCTAGCTCCGCCCGTTAGCTTCGTGTCAATAGCTAACCAGCCACTCTCAGCTAACCTAGCTCCGCCGGTTAGCTTTGTGTCAATAGCTAACCAGCCACGCCCAGCTAACCTAGCTCCGCCCGTTAGCTTCGTGTCAATAGCTAACCAGCCACTCCCAGCTAACCTAGCTCCGCCCGTTAGCTTCGTTTCAATAGCTAACCGGCCGTTTCCAGCTAGCACAGTCTCCACTGCCAGACTAGGCTCCAGGTTCAGGGTGAGCCTAGTATCTGAGACAGACCAGATGTCTCCAGCTAGCACAGTCTCCACTGCCAGACTAGGCTCCAGGTTCAGGGTGAGCCTAGTACCAGAGACGGACCAGATGTCCCAAGCTAGCCAGGCATTCCCAGCTAGCACAGTTCTCACAGGGAGTCCAGGGCTCACAGTTATCCTAGCCCCTGAGGCTAGTATGGCTAACAAGGCCTCCACAGCTGTTCCGGCTTCCACGCCCGAGACAGCTAACCAGACTTCCACAGCTAACATAGCTCTGCCGGTTAGCTTTGTGTCAATAGCTAACCGGCCGTCCTCAGTTAGCACAGCTCCGCCTGTTAGCCCCGCTACAGTAGCTAACCAGACGCCCACTGCCAACCTAGGCTCCAGGTTCAGGGTGAGCCTGGTAGCGGAGACTGACCAGATGTCTCCAGCTAGCACAGTCTCCACTGCCAGACTAGGCTCCAGGTTCAGGGTGAGCCTAGTACCTGAGACGGACCAGATGTCCCAAGCTAGCCAGGCATTTTCAGCTAGCACAGTTCCCACAGTGAGTCCAGGGCCCACAGTTAGCCTAGCCCCCGAGGCTAGTATGGCTAGTAAGGCCTCCACAGCTGGTCCAGCTTCCACGCCCAGTCCAGCCTCTGCTCTGGGTCCTGGCTCCTCATCCCCGGATCCTACACCACGCCTCGCCGCCGAGACCGATCCGGTCTCCACGCCCTGCCCGGCCTCTCCACCTGGTCCGGCTGCCGTGCCGGCTCCCGGCTCTTCGACGGATCCTGGCTCCCCGTCTGGTCCAGCTCTGCGCCGTGATTGGCGTCCTGGTCCTCGCCGTGGTCTCCGCCGGGGTCTTCGCCGTGGTCTTCGCCGGGGCCTGCGTGGGATCCTGCTCCGGGGGTCGTCGCCGCCGCACCTCCATTCCGGCTCTCCTGAACCGGTCCCTAGTCCGGCGGCTGGAGGGCCTCTCGTCCGGGATCCAGCTCCAGGGTCCAGCTCCCCTTCCCGGGCTTCTACACCTGTACCCACCCCCCCTCGTCGGGCCTCGCTTCCCAGGTCCAGCCCTCCTCGTCGGGCCTCGGTTCTCAGGTTCTGCCCCCCTCCCCGGGTCTCGGTGCCCATCCCCACCCCCCCTCGTCGGACCTCTGTTCCCAGGTCCAGTCCTCCTCCCCGGGCCTCTGTTCCCGTCCCCACCCCCCCTCTCCGGGCATCTGCGCCCGTTTTCTACCCCCCTGGCTGCTATGCCCCTCCTGGGTTTTTCGTTCAGCCTCCTGGTCCCTCGTCTTCGGGTCCTCTCCCTGGGTCCTCTCCGGGGTTCCGGCTTCCTCCCTCACCTGCTTATGGACGTTGTTTTCGGGTGTCTGGAAGCCACCCGTTGAGGGGGGGGTACTGTCAGGATCCTAGGCCCGGTCCTGGCTGGACTGGGCAGGATGGTAACATTGGGCAGTATCCTCCACCTAACTTTGGGCAATGCCCTCTATCTGACATTGGCCCTCGGCCTGACATTGGCGCCCTACCACCCTCTAGTGGTGACAAACAATCGGTGCGCTCCAGTACACTGGACATCCTGACTACTGTGATAACAATAATTAATAGTATGATTAATGTGGTGTCATGGTGTGTACTGTTGTTGACTTTCCCTTCCCTTGTGTGATGTGGTGTACTGTTGGGTTGTTAGGAGTTGCTTTTGTGTTTAGTTGTTCTTTGCTTATTGTCTAGGTGTTGTTTGTGATTCTGTGTTGGCCAGGTGTTCTTAATTGTTAATTAGTTGGGGTATATAGGGTTCTGTCTGTCCTCCCTTCTGTGTGGCGACATTCCTCCAGTTACCCCCTGTTCCTCCACGTCGTGTCGCACCGTTCTCCCTCTAGTAAGTCTTAGTGTTTGTTGTTTTGTATTGTGAAGTTGTTATGTAGTTTCTGTATTTTTCCTTGTATTGCACTGGATTCTACAGTAAACACCCTTCTCCAAGCTTCACTCCTCGCCTCTGCCTCCTCCATGCCTTCCCTTTCTGTATTATTGCATTCTACCTAACCCCATCGTGACAGTCATATAGTCCTTACCTTTACGAGGAGGAGGTATCCCAAAAAGAATATTCAAAAGTAACTCAACATCTAAAATTACTTTTGTCTCACTTTTAAACTCATAACTCATTCTGCGCCGGCCATTTTCCTCATCCTGTTCTAGCTAGGCCACGCTTTAAAGATAGGGATGCGTCACCGTGTTTGTAGAGCTATATCTATATTCTATATTATAGCTATGTAGACAATACTATGGTCATTTGACAGTCAGTATCTTCCGTCAAACATGCAAAAATCATTTTCAGTTTCATCCCTGGACACTAGGGGTGTAAAGGTATATGTATCCGTACCGAACCGAACAAGTTTCAGTGTGTACCGTACCATACCGAACGGCTGTGTAGTGTACCGAACTAATACAACGGTATGTTAAGCACTAACGACCGCCCACCGGGGGCTGTTTTTTTCACAATCTGATAAAATAAAAAAAATGTTTACAAGTCGATTATTAATTTCAATATAGAATATTTGTTGACAGCCCTACAAGTACAATTAGTTACTACACACTACATCACCCCTGAGTGGAACATCGAAAGCCAAACTTTCCCCCACTGTACCGAAAACCGTACCGAACCTTGCCATCAAAACCGAGGTACGTACCGTACCGTGGTTTTTGTGTACCGATACACCCCTACTGGACACACTACTATTTCCAAATAAAATGTATATAATAGGTATTATGTTTCATCATGAATGCATGAAAGGGGGGGGGGGTAATTTCTGATGCTTTGATTGCCAGTAACGGCATACGTTGTCACACGCTGATCAGCTGGATCGATATGAAAACATTGTACGATCAAGCTGGAATTGACGTCAGATATTCCTTACCTTTGATTGGGGGTATTCCAAAAAGAATAGTCCAATTGTATGTTCGCGATTTCCAGTATTGGTGTCCATCTGGTCCCAGACATAATTTGGCACAACTTATGGATTGAGTGTGCTAGATGCGTTTTGAAGTTGTCGGATGAAGCGATCTACTTGGCTCTGTCTAAATACAGCGCCCGGAGGGGTTTAAACGTAACACGCGGTCTGGAACAGGGTTTACTGCACTCTCGATACTGCCACCTAGTAGGATCTGGCCGGTACTGCACCCTCTGGATCCCAGTATGCCTTTTAACGGCAATATACAGGTCTGTGACATTGAATAGAATATTACAATCGAAAAAAAGGAAAGCGGACCAAATAATGTATACGTGGTTGGCGTTCAACGGTTGTCGAGCAAACACGGATATAAACGTTGTTGGCGCAGATTGAGTTAACAGTTCTGCATATTTTGCATAAAACGCCTGTCGATTGCATACGGAAAGTAAATAGCTCATTATTCTGGAACCATTTGTAGCAGATGCATAAGTCTGGCCTCGTTTGAAAGGAAACACTCTGAAATGTCACTCTAACACACTGAAATAAAAGTTTTTTTCATTTTCGTCTGAATTATTTTGAATTAACAGATGTCTGCAGATCTATCTACTCTATAGTTATTACTTTTCACGGTTAACCATCTGTAGTGTGGTAGTGAAATGGTTAACCGTTTGTAGTGTGGTAATGAAAGGGTTAATGTAGGAGGTATCTCCTGAATCATCTAATTGTAACATTTTATACGTTTTCTTTCCAACAAATTATTTTCTATCATGTTAATAAAGTTTGGCGGGGGACCCCTAGTTGCTCATTGACTGTGAGTCGTTACATACAGTTATGCCTTGTTTGGAAATATCAAAACATGTCTTTCGAAGGCAACCCAAAGTCCACCCACCTTTTAAAGGTGCTATACAGTGATGCAGTGGTGGTACCACTCGGTACCACGCCGTCCTAGCAGTTCGCTGAGCAGAATTGCGCGTACGGATGTGTACGCACAGTCGCGCACGGATGTGCACGGGTGTGCACACAAAAATGTGTTCACAATTTTCACTGGACTCGTCGCGCTGTGCGCCAAGTACCCGGCACTTATCTATCACCTAGACTTTGCGTAATAATAGGATACCGATAGCATAACAAAGAACGAGAAGAGCCAAACCAAAATACAAGCCCTGTACCTGTAAGTGGTGTTTACTTGAGCTGTGGAGCCTCTCACTATGTGACAAATGGTCCCGACTGGAAGGATCAAGGATGAGGCATTAAGTTGTGCTTCAGAAGAAAACTGTCCTTCTGTAAACTAAGTTACATTGTTAATTTAGTTTGTATTTACTTTTCTAGTTTAAGTTAATTCAATTAAACATTTTTTAACTACAATTACATTTAAAACATTGTTTGTTTTTCAACCGTATCTGTTGACAATATAATTTCTTTATATATTGAATGCTACATCCTGCTACCTTTTTCAGCTTCTCTATTTCAAGGCAATATTTACAAAAACTAAACTAAAACTAGTAATTTCCTATACAAACATGTTTCCTACTATTTATGCATAATAATCATCTGTTCTGTGCGCAAGCGAGGGAACATGCGCGGGAGCGCGTGCGCATGCGTGCACGTGGTGTCCAGGCAGTTCTGATATTACGACTGCACCACTGGTGCTATAGATAACATGGAGCCACACCAGAGCACCAGCATGTCATTTATCCGATCAAGTGCATTCCATGTGGTGGAATGGGAAATAGGGAGGCAATACATTCCTGCAAAATGTAAACAATAACATACATTTTGGATCCGCAAACATTTAAAAAATTATTTAAAAAAAATATATATATATATTTATTCTGCACCTTTCTAAAAGCTCTGTGGATTTATAATAATAATAATAATAATTATAATTTTTATTATTATTATTATATATTTTTTTGTATTATCTTTTTCTCCCTCCTTTTTCCGTTTTTCTCCCATCCCAATGTTAGTCGTTATGCCGATTCCCAATCCCCTTCCTGGTCGTTGCGCACTCTACCCCCTACCGTCGGTCTGGGAGGGCGGAGACTATCACATGCTTCCTCCGACACATGTGTAGCCAGCCCTTCGCTTCTTTTCACCTGGCAGCGCGGACTCTCACTGGGGGAGTGTAACGTGTGAAAGGGTCACACTACCTCCCCCAGATCCCTCCCTCGCTGTGCAGGCGCCCCGACCGAACTGTAGGAGTCGCTGTTTACAACTACCAGGACCCACCCCACCGGCTTTCCCACCCGCTGACACTGCCAATTGTGTCAGTATGGACGGCCGACCAAGCTGGAGGTACCGCAGCTGGATTCGATCCCACTGTCTATGCGGTGGTAGACAGACGCTTAGTCCGCTGTGCTACCCGGCCGCACCGGATTTATATTTTTTTTTATTATTACTCTCCATAAACATTTTAAAGATGGATGCAAGTCTTGATATTCAACTTGGCCGTTGACCTTTTTTCTGGCCTGCTTCTTTTACTCTGCTATGCTAAATGCCATGTTACACAATGAATATGTTACACACTGTATCAGCAGATATCAGGTTACGTTGTTTGGGTTACAGCTAAATTAGTTGAATCAGTGGTTCTAAAATCCGGTGTAAGGAGAACTGCCAGCAGGGCTTTCAGACTCTTAGTCGTGTTAGATACAAGACAAATCACATTGATGCTGAGCATATTGAATCAAACACTACAAACCAGGGCGCTCACTTCCAGTTATCGCCTGAAAGGCACCAGGATCCTGTTTGTATGAGGAATTGGATACAATCATAGTTTGCATTGATGGATCGTGGCTTCACATAGCCTGTATTATAGGCTACAATGTCTTGATGAGTGTCAAACTGAAAAGGATCCTAGTTTGCATGACCCTGGTGACCATGAGACCCATTCAAAAACCCAATGTACAACTTTAAAAGTAGTGTGTAATTTAAGGCTTTGGAGGTGTACCAGATAAGAAGATGTACCATCATGGAAACAGGTATAAAGGTATAGATCAGTGGTTCCCAAACTGTGGTGCGCGAGCGCCCTCTAGGTGGAGCGTGACATGAAAAGGCTAATGGTGGTAAAATATATATATATATTTTTTTACAATAAAATTTCATAAAAATCTTAGTCAAATCTTTAGTATTATGGATATTAAACATGCTGGCAGAGTACATGCATCCATGTTGTCGTGAACATTTTAATTAAATAAAGAAATGCCCTATCCATAGTCGCCGTGGGAAGAGATACAATAAAAAATTCAATAAAATAAATTCCCTACCTACTCATGGCCTTAACTGACAACCAACAGGAACCAAACAATATTTTTTTTTATGCCTAATAAATATAACTAATAAACATTATTTCAAATGGGGATTTTCACTGTGTAAATCATGAAATTCAAGAAATGTTTTAATAATAATAATAAACAATAATGTCTCGGGTGTGTCTGACACAGGTGTGCTTCATCTGTGCATGGAGACCAGCAAAAAAAAATTCAAACAGAAACCCATTGGGGGGTGCGTCAGCTAGGTCGGGAGGTGACAGGGGGTGCACGCCCAAAAAAGTTTGGGAACCGCTGGTATAGATGCTTACAATACGATATATTGTAAAATTAAAGAATAATAGACATGCTGTAGCTTAGATGCAGCAGTTTTAAAATTGTAATTTGAATGAAATAAGCACCATGACAACTGTAGTACAACATAAAACATGACATGCATCACATTGTAAATTGTACTGAAAAATATATACCGTACTTTTCGCACTATAAGCCGCACCTGACTATAAGCCGCAGCAGCTAAATTGAATGATGTGTACATATATAAGCCGCACTGGACTATAAGCCGCATGTGTTTTAATGTTTAATTACCATATGTAAGGAGTGGAGCCTGCGGCTTAATTTGACTCAACACGGGAAACCTCACCCGGCCCGGACACGGAAAGGATTGACAGATTGATTGCTCTTTCTCGATTCTGTGAGTGGTGGTGCATGGCCGTTCTTATATTGAGCTTTAAGTTCCCACCTCTACAGAGAATGACTCCCATTAGGACACAATACTGTCGGACAAATAACATTAACTCATTTACAAGTTGTATTAAGTTTAGCAAATAAGGGAACAGATAAATAACATTTCAATGCAGTAAAAAAAGCAATATTTCAATTTCGGGTTTTGTCCACATATAAGCCGCACCGTTATATAAGCCGCAGGGTCGAAAAATGGGGAAAAAAGCCGCGGCTTATAGTCCGAAAAGTACACTTTCGAATATGTGGAAACGTTTTTTTCAATACAGTACAGAACATTTGTTGTTCAACAATGGGATTAAAAGGAGATGTATTTCTATTGTTGGGGTTAACTTGTGGAACAATGCTGATATACATTTAAGAATGAGTAATCTGCGTTTGGTTTTCAACATATTTTTTGTTGCATTTTCTTTTTATTTATTTATGTTTTGGCTTAATTTGATAAGAATATAGGGCAGGCATATATAAGCATTATGCTTCAGCCTACCTTATCAATCACTGCCAAAATCAAAGACCGTTGACAGTCTGGAATGATTGTAAATGGTAAATGGCTGCATTTATGTAGCGCTGTTATCCAAATCGCTTTACAATTTGTTCCTCACATTTGACCTGTTCACTCACACATTCACACACCGACAGCGGAGGCAACCATGCCTGCTCGCCTGGGGCGGCGTGGCTCAGGGGTAGAGCGGGGCGTCCAATGATTGAAGGGTTGGTGGTTCAAATCCCGCTCAAGCCCATGTCCATCCCATTGCCGTTGTGTCCTTGGGCAAGACACTTAACCTACTTGCCTCGTATGAATGTGTATGCATGTGAATGAATGTTGGTGGTGGTCGGAGGGGCCGTAGGCGTTGATTATTCGCCACGCTTCCGTGAGTCTGCCTCAGGGCAGCTCTGGCTGCAATTGTAGCTTACCACCACCGGTATGACTGTATGAACGAATAATGGACTCTGTGAAGCGCTCTGAGTCAGAGCAACAGTTAGTCAGAGAAGAGCGCTATATAAATCCAATCCATTATTATTATTGCTCATCAGGAGCAATTAGGGGTTAAGTGTCTTGCTCAAGGACACTTCGACACACTGCCCGGGAGGAACGGGAATCGAACTGGGAACCTCCGGATTACCAGATGACTGCTCTACCTCCTGTCGCCCCTATTGTGCATATTGTATTGTGTGTGATGACTGAATAAAACGACTACTACTACTACTACTACTACTACTACTACTAAATACCGTTATACCATCCAAAATATATATATATATATATATATATATATATATATATATATATATATATATATATATATATATATATATATATATATATATATAACACAGTACACTCAGAAAGCAGGTGGGTCTCTGAAGTAGCACGATGCCCGAAATGAACGGAAAATATCACATAACACTCCTTTTGTCCTTTAAAACAATGCAAGAAACGATACACAATTATGATGCGACATTGCTCCGCGGGGACCGCAAAAGGACAATTTGCCTGACACGCTACAGAAGAGCATGCTGTCTTCTCATTTTGTAGCCTGCATTATTCATCTAAGACTGTGTGCCTTTCACATAATCTGACTGATTTTGTCGCTGTTCTAGGAACTGATATTGTTTTTTTCTTTTTAAGTTAGTCAAAACAGTGAAGCTTATGTTTCCATGAACACAAAATATGAATATATAATACTATATAATACATAAGGAATTACATTAACTGGACCCATTCATAACATGTCTATAATCAGGCCATTACATATCTATAACAAGTCTGTTTCATATACTCATAACAACATGTGTTTATTCTATCAAGAGGTAGGATGTACACTGCAATTGTAACCTATCCATATCAACATATCATCAGACTTTTATTCATGCTTGTAAAATCATTGAGGTTGCCCTCACTTTCAATGATGACGAGTTACAGTTCAAATAAAAAAGCAAAGCTAAAAGCAGGGAAAATCATCTGAAACAGTTACAGTCGACTGATACACAGTGATTAGTGATCATGGCTTGAACTGTGCATACTGTAAGTTTGGAAGAGTATATTGTTGCAGACTCAATGAATGCATATTAGGGAGATTTTGGTATACAGGTAGGCCTACGTTATGACCTGGTTGTAACTAGAGATGTCCGATATTATCTGCCTACCGATATTATCGGCCGATATTGGCAAAATAATAGGTGAAGCTAATGGTGAAGTATTTACAGTTTACGGACCAGGAAATGGCCTAGAGAAAGATGTGTGTATTTCAGTGGCGGCTGGTGAAAAATATTCTAGGTGGGGCTGTGCCATATTCACTCAGTTTCAGTAACTACAGTATATAACCAGACCTGCAAACTGATAAGAGGTGAAAAGGGTGACATGTTTGTGTAGAAGGGTGGATTATCCCTGCTTGTGGGAGTAGTAGTACACAGACACTGGGTAGTAGGATACTATAGTATTGGACCTATAAGTACCCCCTGTCTTTGGCCCGGAACGTCGTACTGGAGGGCTTGCAGCTGGACTGGATGGGGCCCAGGAATTAGTAACCTGGGGACTGGTACTCTGGTCTCCCTCGCCTTCCAAGGTGGTCAGCAGTAGCTCCCCACACACCCTCACTCCCTCAGTACCTCCGACAGCCCTCCCACACCCAGTGACTGTCAGTTCAATAGTATTATTGGGCTTCCCTGTAAGCAGTACCCTTCCTTGACCACCTGTATAGACCATTCAAATGCTATTCTGTAAATGGGGTGTAAGGGTTAAATAATTATGCCGTCACAATATTTACCCAGAGAATAAAATAGCAAATGGAACTCAAAGAAAGAGACACACACAATGATCTCAATTAAATCTATGTTTAGTGAAGCCTGGGCAGATTATACATTACAACGTTAATGTTTACTCATATGGCACCGGGTGCTCTTGTAACCAATGTAGGGGAAGCTCTTCCCACCATAGGCACCGAGTGCTCAATACATTAAACCACCCCGCTTGTACTGGGGGAACCCAGGCATAGAACGTAAACACTTTGGGAGTCTCAGAATCAAACAGTCAATAAATCAATAACAAAAATAACCAATAAATGTGGGCCCACGTTATCAAAGAAAACCTAACCTAAGTCGGCTTAAATTGTTTGGGGTACCCCTTAGACACTGGTGATTAGCGTTCACTTCAATGGACGTTGCTGTTGATACACACGTGGTACTGTTAGTACTTAGCCAAGATGGCGGACCCACTCTTGTCACCGCTAGTCCGGATGACAAGATGGCGTCGGCAATCCGCGAGCACAGCCAGCAGGTTGGGCGAACAGCAGGCAGTGGTTAGCGGGCAGAGCGTGCTGTATGGCGTCCTCTGCTGGTGGGAAGAGGCGTCCTCTGTACCGTCTGGGAACCGTCCACCGCTGCTGTTGCTGGCTTGCTTCCGTCGCGCAAGCTAATACTTGGTGCTACCTTAAACACAGCTAAGCTTTGGGTCTCGGCGCACCCTCCTGCTATTCGGTTATACTGTTAACGCAACGTGGCTGGCTACACCACCGGTCTCTTCAGCGCCTCGCGCCCCGGTAGTCTACTCAAGTCAGACGGAGCCGTTAGCGGCATGCTACTATACCGCACACAGTAACTACTATAACCCGATAACATTAGACGTTAGTCTCGTTAGCTTAGACGTTAGTCCTTGGGTTCGGTTTCTCTTACTCACACACTATCACGGATACTTCTCGGATAACCCGTCACTAGCAAGTATGTCTCATCACCCGTCGCTCGCTCCGGCGGGGCTCTCTGGCTTCACTTCTTCAACGGGGCTATTCCAAAGCACCTCCCGTTGTAGCTGTGACCGTTCACTGCCAAATCCAACGCTGAAGAGAACTTCCTGTTCTCCTCACCTCCCGGTGATTCCCTCTTCCTCGTTGCTTGCTTCTCTCCATTGCTCCACCTGCCACCACTGCACTCCGCCCCCTGCTGGCAACCTCCACCGGTCCCACACAAAGACCGCTCCAGAAAGGGAAACAAAGGCTCAATGTTATTGCTAGTAATCCATACTGCATCTGGAGAGAAATAGCACCTCACCTCGTCGTTAGACTGGGCGAGCTATCCAAAGGAACACTGTTAGTCTATCCAAAGGAACACTGTCAATCACACGTTATACACACACAGGGAAAGTAACAGTTAGTTAGCACTACTGAATACTTTGTAGAATATTCAGGCTGCTACATTTGTAAACCAAACCCCTCAGATTAGTTTCAGAACAAAATTAGATGCTGCAGTGGATTGGACTATGATATTTTTTGTATTATTATATTTCTCATACATCGTCATTCTTTTTTGGTGGGGGTGTAAAAAGATGATCGCATGTGGCAGGGAGGGCGACGCACAAATCGTCATAATCAGTCAGTCAATCCCTGGTGTATTTTCTTCAGCAAATCTCTTAGTCACAACTAGACTACCGTCAAGGCATCTTTATGTATCCACGTGATGTATTTAGAATGATCACTTTGGCGAAACAAGATGAGGTTTTGGGAGAAAGCCGTGTTTGCAAAGGCTCTTGCTGCTCTAGTGGTCCGAGAACTATTGGCAGATACCGACCGTCTAGTTTAAAGTTTCAAGTTTCTTTAATAGTTGTCATACAGAAGTACAGAATACTTTTATACAAAATGCTTCTTACTGTTACGCTCCAGAGACTGTGCTAGACAAGATAAGTATGAAATAAAATAGTATAGCATGTAAAATAGAAGTAAAAATAGAGGTCACAGTGTTCAGTATAGACATATGTACAATGTTCGATGCAGAATAGAAGTAAGGCCTAACAAAATTAATAGTTGGTTTCAGGTTGCCGACCGACCCTGCCGATTTAGGTGCGACCCAATATATTTTATGAGTTTTTAAAAAAAAATTATAAAAAAAAAAAAAAAAAAAAAAAAAAATTGGATTAAAGTTTCATAGAAATCTTAGTCAAACATTTAGTATTATGGATATTAAACATGCTGGCAGAGTACATGCATCCATGTTGTTGTGAACATTTTAATTAAATAAAGAAATTCCCTATCCATAGTCGCCGTGGGAAAGAATAAAATAAAAAAATAAAATAAAATAAATTCCCTACCTACCCATGGCCAAACTGACAACCAACCTGAAACCAACTATTCATTTTGTTAGGCCTAACTGAGTTACCATACAATATACAATATACTATGCAATGTACTAATATACAATACTATAGTGCAAAGCAGAAATGGGATGAGGTACAATTTAGGTACAATTTACAGTAATGTGTACGAGTTGTAGTGCAAATCCTTTACCAATAAATATAAGGTGTGTTTAGGTGATCTAAAGTGTGGAGAGTGGGTGCTGCAGTGTGTTGTTTGTTTAAAGTGAGTGTGTGCGTGTGGGTGTGTGTGCTGTGTGCATTTGATGGTTGTTGCATAGTGTTTATTGTTCGTTGAGCAGCCAGATGGCCTGGGGATAGAAGCTTCTTCTGAGTCTTTCTGTGCTCGCCTTGAGACTCCGGTATCGCTTGCCTGACCGCAGCAGTTCAAAGAGGCAGTTGTTCGGGTGGCTGGAGTCCTTGATGATTCTCTTAGCCTTACCCCTGCACCGCTTGTTGTAAATGTTCTGGGGGGTGGGAAGCCCCCCTCCAATTGTGCGTTCGGCTGAACGTGTCACTCTTTGTAGTCTGCTACGGTCTTGTGCAGTGCTATTCCCAAACCAGGAGGTGATGTTGCCAGTCAGGATGCTCTCTATTGTACATGAGTAGAAGTTCTTAAGGATCTTCTGACTGACTTGGAACTTCCTTAGGCGCCTGAGGAAGTAGAGGCGTTGTCGTGCCTTCTTCACAACACTGTCAATGTGTGTGGTCCATGTCAAGTCCTCGGATATGTGGGCTCCGAGGTACTTGAAACTGTTCACTCTCTCAACCGGTGCCCCGTCGATGCTGAGGGGGCTGTAGTCCTTAGTCCTTAGTCCCTAGTAGTCTACCTTACCAGCATACTGCATTGGTGCAACCCTACTTTCTACTTCCCATGCGGTCACTAAGTCTCACGGTCCAGCAGCGACAACACCTCAGACAGGTTGGCCACCACGCCATCTCCATTCACAATGCACGAGTGGCTTGTCACCAACATCCCTCCCCCTGCTATCACCGAGTAGCCCCAGGGCTACGGCATTCCCTGCCAGCGGAAAGGCCTGATTAGGCTCAATCCGACAGGCAGCTTTGGTTGCCGCGGAGACCCTGTACATCACCACCTGTTATGATCTGGAGTTGTGATTGACCAGCGGAACGGCGGCAGCAGTTTGTCAATAAACGGTTTACCCAAAGGCAACTGTGAGCTCAGAGAACAGAGGGACACCACGTGCTGTCCTGGAGTTTATTTTATTTTATTTTATTTTTTTATTTCTTTATTGCAGGAAAAAAATATTGAACATTTACAGTTATAGTTATTGTACATTTTCCATCTTTTTTTCTTTTTGTCCCTCTCATTTCCCCTTCCCCTCCCTCATTCCCACCCCACCCCCCCCACACCGAGGTTGTTGACAAACACATCTGCAAAATATACAAACACATAGCATAGATGTTGCTGGGAAAGAAAAACAAAAAACAAAAAACAACAACAATATCAAACATTAGAAAATAGGAATAAAATAATAATAAAAGATATGGAAGTGCAGTTAGAGGTGTAAAGCTCTATCCTTTCTAAGTCTCTTCATTGATAGTCAGGGTATCGATGTGTTGCAGAAATGGTTGCCAGGTCACATGGAATGTTTCAAGGGAGCCCTTTACGGAGAATCTGATTCGTTCATGCCTAATGCAATGTAGTATCTCATGTATCCATCTGTTGTGAGTGGGTGGGGAATAGTGCACTGCAACCTTGCCCAGGCCCGACGGAGCCCGGCCTGGCCCGGCGGGTTCGGGCTGGGTAGGGCTTTTTTTTAAATAAATAATTCGGGCTCGGCCGGGCCCGGGCACCGCCGTTTTTTTTGTATTTTATTATTATTGCGTTTTTTTTTTTTTTTTTATATATAACTAGGGTTATATGATACCCTTCGTTTTAAGATTCGCTTTCTCTTTTGCGCCAGAGAAACATTTGGATGTAATTACTGCAGCGCGCAGAGAGAACTCAGGGGACAAGTTCAACTCGATTGGTTGTGTTGGAATATAGCCAGTTGGCGAACGTTTTAATTTGTTCTTGGGATGTATGTAGCCGGTTTTGTTAACGGTGTTCAACGAGTTGCTGACGTCTGGTGAGTGATGTTTACTATTTGCTGGGTCACGACTGCTACTTGTTTTGTTGTGATTTTCATTACGTTGCTCTGCTCGAAATCTGATTTCTGTTTTCTGTTTGTTTGTTTGACTGAGTAGGCTATTGTGTGTCGTGTGTGTGTGTGTGCGTGTGTCAAAGAAGATTCTATAGCCTTCAATACGTTTTACGAGGCTGATGTGTGACAGTGTGAGTCAGTCTATATAAGCGAGCACTGGGAGAGACGGCATTGCGAAACAGGCTATGTAAATGCTTCTTAGTTTTGTTTATTTATTACGTTCATATAAAACCGTGTTTCGAATATTTAAAACAAATACAAAAAAAATTATATTTTAATAATAATAATAATAATAATAATAATAATAATAATAATAATAATAATAATAATAATAATAATAATAATAATAATAATAATAATAATAATAATAATAATAATAATAATAAATTTTTTCGGGTTTTCACGCGGGCTAGGGCTTAAAATATTATTTACAGTCGGGCTTATTTTCGGGCAGGGCCTGAAGTTCAAGGGCTCGGGCAGGGCTCGGGCTTTATTTCAAGGCCCTTGCAGACCACTAGTGGGGAAGGGTGTATCCACTTAAAGAGAATAAGTCTCCTAGCGAGGAGGGTAGTGAACGCCACAACTCGTTTGCCCTAGATGCGATCGAAGGGGTATTCGGGATACAGAAAAAGGCAGTGAGTGGATCAGGGTCTAACGTCACACCCAGGACCCTACTCAGTGTGTCAAATATTGCAGTCCAAAACTCTGTGAGTTTGGGGCACGTCCAAAACATGTGCATATAATCGGCTGGAGATTGTTTACATCTATTACACGCATCCGTTATATCCGGGTATATCTTTGCTAACCTTGCATTGGTGTTATGAACCCTATGCAGGATCCTACACTGCAGCAAGCTGTGTCTTGCACATATAGAGGAGGTGTGTACAAGGTCTAATATATGATCCCATTGTTCATCTGTAATGATAATTCCCAGATCTTCGTCCCATTTGGCTTTTAGGGAGTCTAAGCAAGTTGGGTTCATCCAAAATATTTTATCATATATAATTGAGACGAGCCCTTTCCGCCCGGTACCGAGCGATAGGAGATGGTCAGTCCTGGAGTCTGGAGGATGGCCAGGGAATTGTGGGAATTGGTTCTGAACAAAATGTCTGATCTGAAAAAAACGGAAAAGGTGGGAGTTTGGAAGACCAAATTTTTTTGATAATTCTGCAAACGAGGAGAACACACCTCCGGAGTAGAGGTCATTAATGGTTAGCAAACCTTTGTTCGCTCAGCTTCTGAATACAGGATCAGAACAGGATGGTAGGAATAGGTGATTGCGAGAGATTGGAGCTAGCCCCGACGGAGCGTGTAGGCCAAATTGTTTCCTAAACTGATTCCAGATTTGCAAAGTATCCGTTACGATTTGGTTCCGAGCCACCTGTTTAATAGGGATTGAAGTGGGTAGTTGGGATGTTGCCACAGACCAGAGTGAGTACTTTGAAGAGGAGACTTCCATCCGAGCCCATTGGGGTTGGTCTTCTTCCTCCCTCCTGGTCCTCCAGTAAAGGAGTTTGTTTATATTACATGCCCAGTAGTAATAGCGAAGATTAGGCAAAGCCAAACCCCCTTCTGATTTGGGAAGCTGCATGATCGTCCTCTTAATACGTGCTCTTTTGTTACCCCACAGGAATGAACCTATAAGTTGATCAATCGAAGTGAAAAAGGCTTTATTAATAAATATTGGTATATGCTGAAAAGCGTATAAAAATCGGGGTAAGACCACCATCTTTATCAGGTTGACCCTTCCCAGAAGTGAGAGGGGGAGAGAGCACCATCTCGTCAGATCTAACTTAAAGCGATCCAGCAGAGGACGGAAATTTTTTGCGAAGAGCTCCGTCTGTGATTTGGCCATAAAAATCCCTAGATATGTGAATCCTTCCGTGGCCCTTTTAAAGGGGAAAAGCGATTGAGGAAGCCGTTCCGCAGATGCATTAACAGGTAAATATTCACTTTTCTGGAGATTAAGTTTGTACCCAGAGAGCTGCCTATGCTGTTCTAGAATATCCAGGATAACAGGGATGGACGATGACGGATTGGAGACATAAAGTAGGAGATCATCGGCATACAGTAAGAGTTTATGAACCAGGCCGAACCTCTCAATCCCCTCAAATCTGTCCTCACTGCGAAGCCATATGGCTAAAGGTTCTGCGGCGAGCGCGTAGAGCAAGGGAGAAAGCGGGCATCCTTGACGGGTGCCGCGATAAAGCGCAAACTGGCCCGACTTGGTACCATTCACATTAACCGAGGCCACCGGGGACGAGTATAGGAGTTTTATCCATGAAATAAAACCCGGGCCCAAACCGAATTTCTCAAGTGTATGGAACAGGTATCTCCATTCCACTCTGTCAAACGCTTTCTTAGCATCTAGGGAGAGTACCATTTCTGGTGCGCCAGTCGTGGTTGTGAAAAGGATATTTAACAGCCTTCTGGTGTTAAAGAAGGATTGCCTGTCCATGATAAAACCCGTCTGATCCGGGTCTATCAGGAATGGGACCACCTTCTGAAGACGGCATGAAAGGACCTTAGCCAATATTTTACAATCCACATTAAGGAGGGAGATTGGTCTGTAACTGCTACAAAGGAGAGGGTCTTTACCTTTTTTGAGCATCAGGGACAATGACGCCTCTGATAGCGTGGGTGGCATTTGGCCCTTTAGAAGGGAGTCGTTATATACTCTCAGTAGGAACGGAGCAACCAACACGGAGTACGTTTTATAAAATTCTGTAGTATAGCCATCTGGCCCGGGTGATTTACCACTTTGTAAAGATTTGATTGCCTCAGTCACTTCAGAGATGGTTATAGGCGTGCCTAATTCTTCAGCTTCCGCTTCCGTCGCTTGAGGGTACTTGAGAGACTGGAGGGGGTTTGGACGATCCCAGTCCTGCTGGGAAGACTCCGACGTGTAAAGTTTGGAATAATAGTCAGAGAAAATTTCAGAAATGTCCGTAGGGTCTGTTGTAGTGACACCTAATTGGGATTTTATCCTGGGAATCAGTCTAGAGGCACTCGCCACTCGTGCCTGGTACGCAAGTAATTTTCCGGCCTTATCCCCCTGTTCGAAAAAACGTTGCTTGGTGTGCAGGAGTAGTCTCTCGATCTTACTAGTTGAAAGCAAATCATATTGTGATTGAAGCTGGAGTAGTTTTTTATATAGAGCAGGGGTGGGTTTAGACGAGTACTTGATGTCTAATTGTTTAATCTCATCTGATACCCGTCAATTTGGACTGTTCCTGCTTCCCAAAATGAGAGGTAAAGGAGATGGCCTGTCCGCGGAGATACGCCTTAATTAAAGGCCTCCCAGAGTATGTCACTGCTAACTTCAGGTGTGTCGTTTATCTCAAAGAAGATTTTTATTTGTGCATGAATAAAATCCTTAAATTCAGGTTCAGATAATAAGTGGTAGTTGAATCTCCAAAATTTAGAGGGTGTTCTACCCTGGGGGAAGTTAAGTTCAACGGATGTCGGGGCATGATCGGAAATGACTATACTATGGTACTTAGTATTTCATCTAGTAAAAAGAAGTCTATCCTCGAATATGTGTGGTGGACATGGGAGAAGAAGGAGAAAAGTTTATCGGTAGGAAATTTTGCTCTCCAAGGGTCTATAAGGCCAAGCTGTATAATAATTGCAGCTCCCCTGGCTTTTGCAGAGAATTTAGAATGAAAAATGTGTCCCATCCATGCTCTCTTAATTCGGGGGATATCTGAGGTGCAGATGTGTGTCTCTTGTAAAAAACAAAGGTCACCCTTTAGATGCCGTAGGTGGTTAAGTACCTTGTTAGCCTTGATAGAGTTATTCATCCCTTTGACATTCCATGAGACGAAACGGATGTTCATGCCCGTCACTGCCATGTTCTGTTAAGTATATACATACCTGAGTTGAAAAGATGAAACATTGGTCAAGTTTATTTTCCAGAGTGGTAATGGCTTTTCTGAACTCGGTGGTCATAGCCTCTTTGTGGTTTTCAAGCAGGGTGGCTAGCAAGGCCTTGCTAAAAGCGTCGTCGGCCTCCTCTTCTTTCTGAACATCGCCCCGTTTTGGTTTTGGAGTATTGGATGCCATCTTTGCGAAGACAAATATTTAGTTATCTGTATCGATACTTGCATATAAAAAAGAACAGTGATGTTTTGGAGTCTTAAAACGTGGAATTAAAAAAAACATGAGGGAGAGAGGGAAAACGCGTCTTACTCCCTGCTCACCATACCGGAAGTCCGTCCTGGAGTTTATTGACTTCACACAGGGCTATACATTCAGGACAAAGGCAAGGGGAAGTCACGTACACACACTAAAAAATGGCAGACTATAATATTGCAGAGGTAACCTGTGGTCTGGTTAACTGCCACAAAGATATATATGTTCATCAGAGCTGGCTGACGTACTTGCTGACATTTACAACCTGTCACTAGCACAAGCTGTTGTGCCAACCTGCTTCAAGACCACCACCATCGTGCCCCTGCCAAAGAAAAACACTGTAACCTGTCTGAATGACTATCGTCCCATTGCACTCACCCCAATAGTGATGAAGTGTTTCGAGAGGATAGTCATGTCACACATCAAGAAGACCATCCCAGACACACTGGACCCTCTGCAGTTTGCCTACCGTCAGAACCGGATGCAGCCAACACCGTCATCCACACCACCCTCACCCACTTAGAGGGCAAGGACACATATGCCAGACTATTATTCATCGACTATAGCTCTGCATTTAACACGGTCATCCCACACAAACTCTCTGCTAAACTCCTCACTGTGGGTCTGACACCGGCTCTCTGTGACTGGGTGCTGAACTTTCTTACAAATAGGCCCCAGTCAGTCAGAGTCGGCAACCGGACATCAGGCACAAATGTTCTAAGCACAGGGACCCCCCAGGGCTGCGTGCTGAGCCCCCTACTGTACACCCTCTTCACACACGCAAACAAGACCAAGGAGATGATTATTAACCCACGGAGGAGTGTACAGTACACACCTCTGTACATAGGTGAGACAGAGGTGGATAGGGTTAAAACCTTTAAATTCCTCTGTATCCACATCAGCGAGGACCTCACCTGATTACTGCTGTGAACACACTGTCACACCCTTCCCCCCCAAACTATGAATCACTAAAGACACTTTTAACTGCTGCTGTGACCCACTGTCACCTCCATTCACATGTAAATACTGATCGGAACGTGCAATGTAACTCACTGTGCCTCGTATATATATATTTGATCTATTTTACCTTATTTTCTAGCACTCGCTTATATTTAAATATATTTAAGTTAAGTATTGTGTGATTTTGTGTGAAGGGTGGACTAGCAAAGTAAGATTTTCATTGTATGGCAAACTGTCTGTTTAACTGTGCATATGACAATAAACAATCTTGAATATTAAGGCCGGGCCGTTAACGCAATTACCGGGCTAAATTAACGGCAGACTATTATCGCGCGATAATATAATTGCTGCCGTTAATCTATTCTCAAAATTGGGTCTGGGAGCCAATTACATTAGCTGATGTATACCTGGTCGAATTACTCTGTGTGCGTAGAACTCCTGTGTGGGGACAACTCGGGACAACTCCTAACACCGCCTTTCATGGTCCTTCTGCCCCTCCAGTCAGCGGAACGGAGTGCTACGCTGAGGGATGGGAGGGAGTATTGTTTGTTGCCCTAACAACCACCAGCCAATCATGTCACTTTGAAAGGCCACTTGAGTCTAGACTCTGGAACAATGAGAAGGGCCCTGACCTCAGGCTGTGCTTCAACTCATAAGGGATTAAAAATGTCTGCAGTGAGGCTAGGGGAACAGACCTAGCCACGCTTTAAGCATATCAGTACAATCTTAAAGCAGAGGGACATATGGGAAATCGGTTTTGCTTAGTCTTTGTGTGGATATATGGACTTGGCTGTCTGAAATGTTGTTTAGGTGCTCCTTGCCGCATGGCCAGGGTTTTCAGATGAACAGATTAACAACCTGTTTAGAAGTGTTGCCCTTGGTGATATCACAAGGGGACACGGGCGATTAATTAGCTTTGATTAATTCATTAACTGTGCTTCTTTTTGAGAGTCTGGGACACTGCCTAATATACTGACCCAGTTTGTAAAGGTTTATTACTTTTTGGTACGGGGTATAGCCAGGCATATAGTGTGTGCTACACTCACCGAAGAAGGTGTGTTGGAAAGAAAAGAGGCGCTGGAAAATGAATAATAGAAATTAGGGCTGCAACGATTAGTCGGCATAATCGACGACGTCGATCATAAAAACTTGTCGACGCAGAATTTTTGCGTCGATGCGTCGTAAAACATATATTTTTTTAATACTTTTTTTTTTTTTGTACTACCTATCTTTGTGAAAGTGCCTTCTCAGCTCTGGTCCATCTGAAGACAAAGCAGAGGAACAGATTGGACATTGAGCATGACCTCAGAGTTGCTTTGTCTACTATCACCCCAGACTTTGAGACTCTTGTCAGGAGCAAACAACATCCCCAGTTATCCCATTAGTTCCCTGGGATGTTAAGCTAAGAAGTCTGCTAAGAAGGATATATGATTTATTATTATTATTATTATTATTATTATTATTATTATTATTATTATTATTATTATTATTATTATTATTATTATTATTATTATTATTATTATTATTATTATTATTATTATTATTATTATTATTATTATTATTATTATTATTATTATTATTATTATTATTATTATTATTATTATTATTATTATTATTATTATTATTATTATTATTATTATTTTTTTTTTTTTTCATTGTGTTTTTAGCCCTAGTTGCACTTTTGATGCAACCCCAGTTATCCCATTTGTAGTGGCCAAAATCCAAAAAGTCTGTCCTATATAACTATATTTGAATGTCGCAGTCGAAGAACAGAAAACCACTGGATGTTTTTGTTGCTTGTTTAATGTCCAGAAAGAACAAAATATGAAAACAATATTATACATAGAATTAAGAGATCAGGAGATCCTAATAATCTGGTGAACATAAGGCTGCTTCTGCGTGTCTGACACTGCTTCAAAGCCCTACAAGTGGCCAAGAAAGGAACATTCAAATATAGTTATAGGACAGACTTTTTTGGATTTTGGCCACTACAATAAGTCAATGACAGTATTGCTGCTGCCTGCTGCCCTGCCGTCACACGCCGCACCTGTGGCTTATAGCGTTAACCCCGCCCCCTTCACCTGAGCAAAGCGCCCTACTCACTGAAACAGAAACATGTATTAATAACGATTCAGAATTAATCAAAACAAAATAAACTTAAATGCGGCTCCTACACCATTAGTTCCCCCAAACTTACTGTCGGTCTGTTATGTTAAGCTAAGAAGTCTGCTAAGAGCCCGGAAAAGGAGCCAGGCCCACAGGAAGCAGAGATGGAGGGTGTGACAGAAAGAATCGTTAGATTAGTCGACTAATCGAAAAAATAATCGACAGATTAGTCGACCACCAAAATAATCGTTAGTTGCAGCCCTAATAGAAATTCAGATTTAGTTTCTTTAAAGAGTAAAAAGTAAAAGAGTGATGTGGTCTCTGTATTTTAGCACATTTAGCAACATGAGTGAGCTGGAGATGTGAGACTGAGTTTTAAAAAGAGGCAGAGAGACAGAAAACTATCACATTTATTTTATATATTTATCTATTTATTTTCAAAGGGGCTATAGATAACATTTGTATGTAGAGTGATCATTAGAAATAACTAAAAGGTACATAATAAAAGTATTGCTTTCCCCCCAAAAAAGGTATTGATTCATGAATTCATCATTTGAAAAATGGTTGCTGGTCCAAAATGTTTACATGATGCACCTGATTGGATACAATGACATGCTGGTGCTCTAGTGCGACATCTAGTGACTGAATGTTATCTATATAATAATGCAATATATAATGCAGGACCTGTCGCAGAGGTCTTTTAATGGGCATGCAACGACACTCAATGTTAGCGGTTAGCACACACGGTTAGCACACACACACACACCGGAACACACACGCATGCATTGTTTTTGTAGGATCGCCGATGCGATACTCCTCTGCGCTTAACCCATCCCATCGTCCTTCCCCCCAAGGGCAGCCGGGAGCAGACGAGGGCTGTGGCGTGAGCCACGCCCGGGGACCATCCAAGTGCTCCCGCCCGTCTTCGTCACGGACGCGACAGCGTTAGCGATCTGTTGTTTTTATATATGTTGTATCTATAGCACCTTTAAATCGATAAAGGATCAAAGTGGCTTGATTTCTGACATATTTCTCGGTTAAAGGAAGCAGGATTGCACTACTCTCTTTACCTGCACTGCCCTCTTCCCCTCCACTTCAAAGCCTGGTCACTGTCAAATGGCAATGGATTCAATAATACTGTGAGCTGTACGGTTCCTATAGAAGAATCCACAGACCTCAGAATGTCAGGGTTATGGATAAGTCTTCTACCTTACCCTAGGGATGTCACTTTTCCAAAATAAAATAAGAGTTTGTTTGAATGAATTCAAACATTCATGTAATATGAATCCCCTATTATAATGCCGCTTCATGATCGCAAGCAATCCCAAAACAATTATTAATGTCATCGATTTGGCTTGGATCGTTTGTAGCTGTGATCGAGCGAACAAGAGAGAGAGAGATAGAGAGAGAGAGAGAGAGAGAGAGAGAGAGAGAGAGAGAGAGAGAGAGAGAGAGAGAGAGAGAGAGAGAGAGAGAGAGAGAGAGAGAGAGAGAGAGAGAGGAGAGGGAGAGAGAGAGAGGGAGAGGCCTTGAGCACGACATAGATGGAGCTGCGGCTACATGCAGACATAAATTACGATGGCACTCATTTCTGGCTTAAAAATGTCATTATTGATAAAAATGACAGGCATCCTTTTACTCATAATGGTGGACTGGATTGCACTCCTCAAGTGAGTTTTGTATCAATGCAATTAGGTTATTCAGCACAGCAGTGCCTGACTGGCTACTAGTCTGAATTCTTCCAGGCTGCGCCAAGTAAATGGGCACTCCATCAGGCACAAACTGGACCGTTCATAAACTCAGAATTCCTATTATTTTATTCCTAAGAATCACACTCTAGGAGTGATCGCACTCAGGCCGCTGGGCGCACCTCAAATGCCCCGTTGTAACTTCCATCAACAAAACTAATGTGACTAGCTAACCTATAAAAGGTTCAGACAGTGTATCTGCTTTGAAAATTACAATGGCTCATTTTACATTGTTATTTCTACACGTTGCAAATACATTTTACACGTTGCAAGTCACAACATGTAAATGACACAGTTTTGGAGTAGTTGGAAAGTATATTTCCTTACTTTTGACGGAGCTAGGCTACTGGTTCGTATCCACTTTGAGGGACACTAAAAAGCAGACTGTGAAGTGAAAGAGTTAAGTGCACTACGATTGTGAATTTGAACACATCAGATCAGTTTCACAGACATTGTAGACTGGTCTGTAGTGTTAAGCCAACCAATTAGTCTTAATTATAGATTAGTCTAATGCGAAGACTGTTTCACAAAAATAAAAGACACCTTGAGCCCAGGCTAACTCAGGCCTAAGAAATCACAACTAAATAGCACATGGAACTGAGCCACTGTGTTGCCTGCCTCCCCGTCCGCAGTTACATGAAGATATTAAATTAATTATTAAAAAGTAACAAACAATATAACAGATTGCCTGCGTCTCCCTCTGCTATCTAGCTGCAGTACCTTTCCTCCCATGCCTTGTTTCAGGGTTCTCTCTCTGTCTGCATCTGATTACAGGAGTGCAGTCAGGAGTCATCTATTAGCCCTGCTACTTAGACCCAGCCCAGACTCTGCCAGATCGTAGACTCAGCTACCCCAGTTAGTCATGACCCTAGCTCTCTACTTGTGATGCCAGATCGTAGACTCAGCTACCCCAGTTAGTCATGACCATAGCTCTCTACTTGTGGTGCCAGATCGTAGACTCAGCTACCCCAGTTAGTCATGACCCTAGCTCTTTACTTGTGATGCTAGATCGTAGACTCAGCTACCCCTGTTAGTCATGACCCTAGCTCTATACTTGTGGTATATTGCTCTGTCACTTTGACGTGTATTTTAATTAAAAAAATTACGACTTGTTTAAAGCCACAGTTTCTCAATAATGAGCGAGTGGGGTGCAACATCTGACTGGGCTGTCTTATTTCAGTTTCACAGTGTTAGTAGGCACGTCAGAAGCCCACATGTATGTGCACAAGCACTGAAAAAGTGAGATTGAAACACATTGCCTCATGTTATGTGTGTGTGTGTGGGTGGTGCATGTGTGTGTGTGTGTGTGTGCACATGTGTGCACATGTGTCTATCTGCATTTGTGAGAATTTGTGACATGGACGACAGATTTATTGCCCAAGCAGAAGTCCTCCGTGGCAGTTTCCATGATAGAGGCTATAGTGATGCATTGACACTTAAAGCCCTGAATAAAACCAAACAGATTGACAGAACCTCGCTGTTTTCCCACAAAAAGAAAAATAAAACACGGACAAAGTATCATTTGTGTTTACTTATAGTCCCATCACGAGAGACATAGGTAGCATTGTCAATAAATATTGGCACATTCTAGAGTCAGATCCCGCCCAATTATTTTTACAAACGACAAGCTACTGTAACCTTTCCAATATTTTAGTCAAAACTGATCTTCCCATAAGGAAACCCACACATTTTATGTCAAACATCCCTGATGGTAATTTCCCCTGTCAGGCCTGTGTACAATGCCAAGGCATGATTAAAGATAGATTCTATGCACACCCAAAAACAGGCAAGCGTATACCTGTCAAAGGGCATATTACTTGTAATTCCTCAAACCTAGTGTATCTGTTGAAATGTCCTTGCAATTTTTCTTATGTGGGAAAAACAACTAGAGCTTTTAAATCTAGAATCAGTGAGCACAAATGTTCAGTCAGAAATCTAGATGTCAAGTCATCTGTAGCTCGCCATTTTTCCAAATGCAATCATGCTGTCAATGATCTGAAATATATGGGACTCGAGCTAGTCAACAGGCCCTCTAGAGTGGGAGACAGGCATAAGCGGATATTACAACGCGAATGTTATTATATTAATTTGTTTAACTGTATAGAACCAAAGGGAATGAATGAAGATAACGTGTTATCCTGTTTCCTATAATAAGTGACTTTTATCATTATTGTTATGATTATATTATTATTATTATTATTATCATTATTATTATTTTTACAAATGGGGAAATGTTTTCCTCCTGTTTTTCCTTCTGTTTTTGTTGTTCTTTTCTTAGAGAATTTTGGTTTGCAAATATTGCAATTGGTTTATTTATTTAGCCCTATTAGCTATGGTGAAGACGGTTTATTTTGTTTCTGGTATTTTATTTTGAGTTTACTTCACATTATAACATATTATATTATAATGTCCTTCCTACGGTCAAAGTTGACTAGCAATTCCAGGCACACCTGCATTGATGTCACTTCCTGCCTACCTTGTACATAGCCCCCATCTTTACAAGCTATCATTGCTAGCCATTAACACTGACAAAGGAACACCTGTTCCGAAACATGTTTGTACACAGCTGCGATTAAAACTTGTTGAACCTGAGAGTGCTGGTCCGGCTTCCTGCTTTCTTCTACTCTATCTGCATTTGCACATGTTTTCAGCTATAAACTAAAATATATAGACAAAAGAGCGATTTGATTGTCAGGTTACATCTCCTGCTGTCTCAGCCAAGATTTAAACTGTAAATATCAGTTACCTTGCAACACACAGTATGACAGTATCATTTTCATTCTACAAATTATGAATGAATAATTACTAAATTAAAAGCCTGATAACAATAAAGAGTTGAGCACTAGCAGATGGAACTCTTTAAATAATGTGACATATACTCAGTAAATGTTAAAACCTCAATTAGAAGTACACAACCTATTTACTCTTCCATTAAAACCTCTTAAGCTGCAACGTCCCTCATATGGGATGATTTTCGGATTTCTTGCAACCGGCACTTTGGCGACCCCTAGTAGCTCGGGTGTGCATATTTTGTAATACAATATATATATATCGAATTGAAGGCTTATTTGTTGCCTGTCGACAAAATCCGACAAAATCCGTTCAGCGGTTCTCGAGTTACATGCTGGTATTTGAGGCTTGTGCAAAGTACACGGTATTGAGCAAAATACCACTCCCGACCATACCACCTTCTGGGGAAATACTACCTCTGGACTACTAACTACTACAGAAAAACTTGAGTAACACGTTTTTTTACAACTCAAGTTCAGACCTATGTAACTCTATTACGTTAGCACTAAAAGTGATTTTTTTTGAAAGAATGTCATCTTTCAAAAGAGACCAGGCTATGTGCTATAAGTATAAAGTATGTTGTTTTGGTTTGCAAAAAAAGTATGCAGTCCTCAAGTTCAAGTAAAAAAAATCCCACTTTTCTGCCCGCTTGTTAGCATCACAAACTTCAATTTATGAGGCATCAGTACAATGAATATTGTGTTTTAATGTTGTTGCTTTTCTTATGACTAAAGCCTTTTGATGTACAGTATATGCCCATGGATATCAAACCATTTAAGATATCCAATCTGCTTCTTTTGAAATATTGCATAATATACACGGTTACTCTGATTGGCCCATCAGTCACATCTAGCTGAGTGGTGCTTACTGTCAGCGTAGACGAAGGCCTATCAAGCATCTATAGTGTCTAGTGAACAGAAGGCCACATCCCCCTCTGATCGACTGAGAGTTGGCTGTGCTCAGAGAGGGTGACCTAAAATACTTATAACAAATCAAACGATACATACATAATGATACATTTAACATCTTTGATGCCCCTGTCAATTGCCTTAACACTGTCGCTGCAATTATTTTATTGTTTGTTACACTCTTTGCAAAAGATTCCAAGTAAAATGTCTGTTGAATTCTTCCAAAAGACAGACATTCTCTTGATTTACTCTGATTTTAATCTTTTTATTTAACCAGAATGAATTGTACTTGTAGTAAGATGGTCAATAAATAGCTTTGTGATGAATTTAGACAGTTGTCTATTTATTCGCAACAGGGTAAATCAAACAATCCCTCAAAACCCACCTTTTTACCCTTATTTTCAACCCATGATTTCCTTCCTTTTTCAGCTTTTAATTTCTCTCTACTAAAACTCTATTGTATTGTATTGTATTGTTTGTTTTGTTAAAGCGTCTTTGAGCATTTGGAAAATCGCTATATCAATCTGATGTATTATTATTATTATTAAATCTGTATTTAGCTATGATGCCCCTAGCTCATGGTATGAACTTCAACGGTCCATAACCCTTTCCCTACCACACTACAGAAGGTTAACCTTTCACTACCACACTACAGACGGTTAACCTTTCACTACCACACTACAGACGGTTAACATTTCACTACCACACTACAGACGGTTAACCTTTCACTACCACA
The DNA here is from genome assembly GCF_963971535.1 of Notolepis coatsorum. Classification (NCBI taxonomy): domain Eukaryota; kingdom Metazoa; phylum Chordata; class Actinopteri; order Aulopiformes; family Paralepididae; genus Notolepis; species Notolepis coatsorum. The sequence continues at coordinate 147,800,365 of NC_140170.1, forward strand.
CTACAGATGGTTAACCTTTCACCACCACACTACAGACAGTTAACCTTTCACTACCACACTACAGACGGTTGACCTTTGTCGTGTGGCAGTGATAGGGTTAACCTTCTGTATTGTCACAGTGGAACGGTTAACCACTTGGTAGTGTGGTAGTGAAAGGGTTAAAGCTTGAGATTATCCCCTCGGTTGCAGAGTTTAATACCTTTCCCAACCGTTTTCAATCAAGTTGTACATGTTTTAATTTATTTGTTATCCTTGCTTTTGTACCCTCTTCTTGTTGTCTTATTCTTATGATTTTATATGCTGTGTGATTTTATGTTTATTTTGCTTATTTCTGTATGTACCTTCGACGTGACAGTAAATGAGGGAAACCTCAGTTGCCTTTCGAGTTTAAATAAAGGTTTGACATTTTATTAAATGCTAAATGAGATATCTTCTGGATAATTACGTGCATCTGGTAAGCATGAAATGTAAAAGAGATATTCTTGATTATTATTATTATGATTGCATGTGGGACATTATTTTTAAATGTGTCCATTAAATCAACAAATCGAGAAACTCTATGACTTCATTGACAAAGTGTTTATTTAGCCGAGGACAGCTAATTTACTTCCTTTTCATAATTGCTCTCAGCAATTTCAGAACAATTGTCATTGATAGTAATGAAATATTTCCACCAGTTGCTTGGACCAGTAATTCAAATAGTTTGTGGTGCATTCTCTCATGCGTTTCCTATATATATCAATGCAATGAGAAATATAGCCTAAACAAATAGCAAGACTATCCTTTTTTAGCATGGGTAGTTGCCTTTCTATATTCTGTAATGCTGTCAAACAGTGACCTATAGGCAGAAGAGCCCTAAAAGAGCACAATTGTTTCCATCTTTGGTTTTGGTCTGATGTGTGGGTTGGAGTTTGGAAACATATTTGACCAGGCGCAGATAATAGGGTAATTTTTACATTATATGAAAGTACAGGTTCTTAGCTTCAAAATAAGCCATCACTTGTACAAATCGGGCGGTTACTTTTCAATCTGCCTTAAGGGCTCTACATGCTCGAGCAACTGCAACGTGACTGTGATGCAACTGCAACACAACATGGTTGCAGATGTCGCAGAGTGTGTTGCAGAGGATGTGGCGAGGATGTTGCGTACCTATCACAGAAATCTAACTAGATTAGATGTTGCGTGGATGTTGCATAGCATTGATTGGTTGGTTAGCGAATGGGGGTGGGGCTGTCATATAGTATTGGTTCCGCAGGGAGGAATACTATCCTCGATAGTTAACGTAATTTATACAAATGGAAGTATTGATTTCTTCGTAACGAATCATTAAAAAAATATACAGTCAACTGGAATATGTTAGTTTTTTTTACACATATACAAACCAATAAAAAATTGTGAATTAACCAGTGGTTATCCTATAGCCCTAGTTATATGTACATTTCAACAAAGTGGAGCTGCAGGGGAAGACTTCCATAGCATACGCCTTCAAATCCTCTTACCTTGACGATTAAAAGCCTCCACAATTTAGTAAACAGTATTCCCATGGCTGGTGTTGAGATTTTACGATGCCAGCTTGTGAGAATTCGTTGTAGCCAACCAGCTAGCGTTGATGCTATTCAATGCTATCATACCCAACTAATGTTAATGCCATTCAGAATTTATTAACATAGCTACAACACACAGTAACGTTAATATAATTACATGCATCATTGTTTACAATGAACGGGTGGGGGTAATCGAAAGGACTGGACACAGGGACAAGTTAAACAGCAATCAATTAATTTAATACAACAGGTAGTTCGAGATGCAATTTTGTGCCTACGACTGCACCACAGCCACAGGGATATACGGCTTTGACGAGCTCTCTCTCTCCTGCCGATTAAAATCAGCAGCTCTGCCTCGAGTGCCTGTAGCTGCCTGCATTTGCACAACGGCGTCCATCCCTGCTGCTAGCTAATGTTAAAACTAACCTAAAGTTAGTTGTTCACCAACAATCTCAACATTTGTATTTAGAGTTAGCTTAAAAACACAGAACTGGACTACACAAGCCGCTAGCGATAGCAGCAATAATACTTCCGGTCGGGGGGTTTCAAAATAAAAGAGCAACGTCTAAAACAACGGAAAGATGTTTATTTTGTACATTAATTTTACATTTATTTGTACAATGTTGCATAGGCTACGCGTGGATGTTGCAGAAGTATAAAGGCAGAGTGTCTGCAACATTGTTGCGTTGTCGATGTTGCGTCGTAGTCGCATTGCAGTTGCTCGAGCATGTAGAATGAATCATGCTGATACCACACTACTCATTCCTGAGCAACAGAGTTTCAAAGAAACCAAAGCCATTTCTCTTGATAATGCTTAATGATGACTATGCACTCATCTGTGTTCCACTACACACATGAGTGCATGCTTACCAACTGTCCGTCTGCAACACTACTATCACCAACATCTAAGAAGGGAGATCCCCCCTTGAATGGCCCTTATAAGGTTTCTCTCCTCCACACTGCCTGTGGAGCTTTTTTCCCTATTGTTAGGTTTTAGTGAGTTTTTCCTTACCTTCGCATGGGGCATGTCTGGGAGTGCTTGCATTCTTTCATTTATTTGCATTCATCTAAAAATGTTTGGACCTTATGGTGTTCTTGTTCTGTTCTTGACTTATTGTTATGTTTTCTTCTTGACTTGTTTAAAGAAGATCTGTACGGCCCATGGGGACATTAACGTGTGTTGTCGGGCCCTATAAATAAATTTGATTTGATTTGATACTTTACCCGGAAAGCAATGTAATACCCCCCCCCCCCCCCCCCTCTGACTTGACACCTTCAGTCTGAGGGCAGCCCTGCCTTTGTTAGTGTTACATCCCAATGTATATATTCCCCAGTGTGTGTCTCCATGTGTGTGTGTTCTCCATTTTGTTTGTTTCCTCCCTCCAGCCATTGTTCCCTTCACCATTGGTCAATTCTTCCATTATTGCAATACAGCACCGATTGGTGGATGGCTTCAGACTCCAACACTCAATCCACACCACCCAATCATGGATCACCCCACACCTGTTAAAACATGGCTTCTCACTTCAGTCTTTCTCTCTCTCTGGCATGAGGCTAGGCATGTTGTGTGTTTTTGGTAAACCTGTAACTTTGACAGTATTGCATTTCGTTTATTGCCTTTGGTGCTTAGTAGTAATTTCCTTGTGTGTGTATGGCCACAGAGAGAGCATTGTTAGTTATAGTTTGTTTTTGTATATATTCTGCTTTTGTTTCTGTATAATTAATGTGTTTTTCTCTCTTTCTCAGGAAGCACAGATGGGGTGAGCTGCCATTTCCTTTGGACATTGTTTTCTCCTGTTTTGGTTAGGTAAGAGTAGTTTAGGTAATGTAATCTCTTTTACCATAGATTAGATTGTGTTTATTTGGAGTATAGTGGTGTTTGTTTGTTGTTTTGGCCTGGGCTCACCCCTGAGCTACATGTGCTTCCTTTGCCTCTATTCAATAAATATCATTGTTGTTTACAAACCTGGTCCATCTTTTCTGTCAACCAACTGTTATGTTACAGCCCTTTACCCTTAGACTCACAGGGGTCGTAACATAAATGGGGGCTCATCCGGGATTTTGTAACCCGTGTTCAATTGTTGGTTGATGGATTTGGTGAACTGTGTTTGTTTACACTTGTATAGTTATTAATTACTTTGTGTAAAAATGGCATTTGTGTAAAAAAAAATAATGGCAGTTAGTACTTTTGATCTGGGGAAATTCTTGAGCAATCCTACTTGGGAAGCGCTAGATAGCTGCCGCAAGGCAGACTTAGTGGAGATTGCCACACATTTCCAACTCTCGGTTCAACAAAAGCATCTTAAGCAGGATATCAGGTGTCTTGTGGTAGATAAGCTGTTGGAGCAGGGGACGCTTGTTTTACCTGCGGTCTCTGATGAACATGCAAGTCCTCCTGGTGAACCTACAGAAGCACCGCCTTCTGAGGAGCAAGCCCATGGTGCTGAAAAGGCAGGTGTGAACGTCACATTGCCACATTTTCACTTGACCTCTCCTGTGTCAACTGGGTCTCGAGAAGGGGCCCAGGTCAAGGTTAGAATAGCCCGTCTCCAGATGGAGGCTCAGGAGAAGGCACAAGCACGTGAGGCGGAGTATCGGCTTCGTAAAATGGAGCTTGAGGCGGAAAATGAAAGGGCTATTAACATCCGTAGGTTGGAGCTTGAGGTGGAAAAAGAGCTCAGACTGCGGGAGTTGGAGCTGGGAGACCAAAGGAGTGGATCCAACTCTGCTACACCGACTCCTCCACAAGGCCCGGGTATGTCCTCCTCCACAGCTTATTCATCACACACTTTTGATATAAGTAAACACATTGCTTTGGTGCCTCCGTTCCGAGAGACAGAAGTTGATACTTATTTTAATGTGTTTGAGCGTATTGCTGCTTCATTGCGCTGGCCAAGAGAGGTCTGGCCTTTGTTGCTTCAATGCAAATTGACTGGTAAAGCCCAAGAGGTTTGTTCAACACTTTCCCTAGAAGATAGTCTATTGTATGATACTGTGAAGGCTGCCATCCTTCGTGCATATGAGCTTGTGCCCGAAGCTTATAGGCAGAGGTTTCGCAGTCACAAGAGAGCTGTCAACCAGACCTTTGTAGAGTTTGCTAGAGAGAAGGGAACTCTCTTTGATAAATGGTGTGCAGCAAGCAAGGCCTCAGATCTTAACTCTCTCAGAGAACTCATTCTATTAGAAGAGTTTAAGAATCGTTTGCCAGAGCGTATTGTAATTTACCTGAGTGAGCAGAAAGTGTCCACTCTGCAGCAAGCTGCTGTATTAGCTGATGAGTTTGCGCTAACCCATAAAACTGTGTTTGTAGATAGGCGTGACTCGTTTCTCCCCCATGATTTCTCTCAGAGACCTTCTGTCCCCAACCATTCAGAATTCACACACCCCCGACCAAAAATGTCACTTCCACGCTCAAAAGAGGAGCGGACATGTTACTACTGTCATAAATCTGGTCATGTTATTTCTGACTGTTTAACATTGAAACGTAAGCAGCAACCGTCCTCTCAGAACTTTAGACAACCCAAAGGGGTTGGTCTGATTAAAATGGCACCTGATTCCGATCAACAGATGCACAATGATCAGGATGTTCTCGATCCTTGTTTCAGGCCATTTACTTCCAAGGGTTTAGTTTCCTTGACAGGGGATCCAAAAGATCAGTGTACAGTTCAGATCTTACGAGATACTGGAGCCTCACAATCCTTTATCCTCTCTGATGTACTACCTCTGTCTGAGAAATCTTCCTGTGGTTCTAGTGTCCTAGTTCAAGGTATTGAGATGGGTTTCGTGCCAGCCCTGTTACACTGTATTCATGTACAATCTGATTTGGTCACTGGTTTCTTTAAAATAGGGGTGAGACCTTCCTTGCCAGTTAAAGGCATTTCCTTTATCATGGGAAATGATTTAGCTGGAGGACAGGTGAACGCTGTGCTGGAAGTGTTGGATCACCCAGACACAGATTCTCTGCCTGATGACTTGTCACATAACTTCCCTGAAGTTTTTTCTGCAAGTGTTGTCACTCGGGCTCAATTGAAAAAGAGAGGTGATGAAATTAATTTGTCTGACTCTGTTTTTGCTTCAGCCTTTGTCAGGGAGGAGTTGCTGGCTCCAACTTCTGATACCGCTGACAAACCACCGACTCATAGTAAGGTACCCCCACAGACAACTGTAACTAGTTCCGACGCTTTGAAGTTACCCGTTACTCGTGAAATGCTAATTACTGCCCAGAAGGCTGACCCTTCTCTTGCAAAATGTTTCTCTTCTCTTGAAACAGAACAGAGGAGAGAGTTGCATTCTTATTTTGTGGATGAAGGAGTTTTGATGCGTACATGGAGGTCCCATGGTACTAGACTGGCAGAGCATGCACAATCGGAGATAGGGCTACCAGATCAGGTACCAGACTGGAGCACTGTTTATCAGATTGTTGTCCCTGCAGTTTATCGTCAGCATGTACTGTTCTTGGCCCATGACCACCCTTGGTCTGGACACTTGGGAGTCATTAAAACATACAACAGAATACTTCAACATTTCTTTTGGCCCGGTTTGAAGTCCGATGTAGCACAGTACTGTCGTACCTGTAGTACTTGTCAGATCACCGGAAAGCCAAACCAGGTAATTCCACCTGCTCCCCTCTGTCCTATACCAGCGGTCGGTGAACCATTTGAACATGTCATAGTTGACTGTGTTGGTCCGTTGCCAAGGACCAAAGCCGGCAATCAGTTTTTGTTGACAATAATGTGTACCGCCACCCGTTTCCCTGAGGCTATCCCTCTTCGCAGAATTACAGCCCCTGTAATAATTAAGGCTTTGACGAAGTTCTTCTCCACGTTTGGACTGCCTAAGGTAGTACAAACGGACCAAGGCACCAACTTCCTGTCTAGGTTATTTGAGCAAGTGTTACAGTCCCTGGGTATCCGACATATAGTGTCCAGTGCCTACCACCCTGAAACTCAGGGGGCTCTAGAACGTTGGCATCAGACCTTAAAGTCCATGCTGCGTAAATATTGCTTAGACACAGAGAAAGATTGGGATGAGGGTGTCCCCCTTGTTCTATTTGCTGCGCGAGAGACCATACAGGAGTCTCTTGGTTTCAGTCCTGCTGAGCTCGTTTTTGGGCACACTGTTAGAGGGCCTCTGAAAGTTCTTAAAGAACGGTTCATGTCAAAGGGTGCCAGCACACCCACTAATGTTCTAGATTTTGTTAGCCAGTTTCGAGAGCGACTGCATCAGGCGTGCTCTCTCGCAAAAGAAGCGCTCTCTTCTTCCCAGAGAACTATGAAACGGCGCTATGACGAGAAAGCTGTTTCTCGATCTTTCCAGCCAGGTGATAAGGTTCTAGTCCTGTTACCTATCCTTGGTTCTGCTCTTTCCGCTCGTTTTTCCGGACCGTATGCAATAGACAAGAAGATAAGTGATACAGACTATGTGGTTCGCACCCCTGATCGTAAACGTCACTCTCGTGTTTGCCACATCAATATGCTTAAACCATATTTTTCCAGAGATAGTGTGCAGGTGAAGACCTCAGACCAGACAGCCGGACTGGCCGTCTCTGCTGTTGCCTCAACTCCAATAGTTCCGGACTCTCCTGACGTTAGTGGTGAGGATGTAGATGGCTTGGAGTTGCGCAATGCAGCCCATCAGGGTGCTAGATTGTCCAACACTGAGATGTTATTGAACCTGCCCACTCACTTAGCACCCTTACCTGAGGAGCAGCGAGAGGACATCACAAATTTGATTCAGGCCTACATGGCTCTGTTTGGTGATGTTCCCTCCTGTACTTCTGTATTGGCCCATGATATTAAAGTTAACAATGCTGTGCCTATCAAGCAACATGCATACCGTGTTAACATCACCAAGAGGGCCATGATGCAACAGGAGGTTGACTATTTGTTAAAACATGGTTTAGCCAAGCCAAGTTGCAGTCCCTGGAGTTCACCTTGCTTGTTAGCTCCCAAATCGGATGGAACTCCTAGATTTTGTACTGATTTCCGAAAGGTAAATGCTGTCACCGTGCCTGATTCCTTCCCACTGCCCCGCATGGAAGATTGTATTGACAACCTTGGATCTGCCACCTATGTTAGCAAACTAGATTTGTTAAAGGGTTACTGGCAGGTCCCTTTGACCCCCCGTGCCTCGGAAATCTCGGCGTTTGTTACTCCTGACAATTTTTTGCAATATACTGTAATGCCTTTTGGAATGCGTAATGCCCCGGCCACTTTCCAGCGACTGGTGACCCTAGTCCTGGCTGGTGTTCCAAATTGTAATGCCTATCTCGATGACCTGGTTGTCTATTCGACCAACTGGCGTGACCACATGACAACCTTGCAAACTGTCTTTGACCGCTTAGCTGGAGCCTCCCTGACCCTTAACCTTGCCAAGTGTGAGTTCGGCAAGGCTACGGTTACCTATCTTGGTAAGCAGGTAGGACAAGGCCAAGTGCGTCCGGTGGATGCAAAAATATCTGCAATCACAACTTTTCCAGTGCCTACTACTAGGCGGGAATTGCGTAGATTCCTTGGGATGGCTGGGTATTACCGTGGTTTTTGCCGGAACTTTTCTTCTGTCGTCACTTCTCTCACTAGCCTGTGTAGCCCGTCCAAACCATTCATTTGGACAGCTGATTGTCAAAATGCATTTGATAGTGTTGAAGCTCTCTTATGCAGTTCCCCTGTTCTCTCTGCTCCAGATTTCTCCCTGCCGTTCCAGCTGGAGGTGGATGCCAGCGGGGTGGGAGCTGGAGGGGTGTTATTACAGGAAGATCATGATGGTGTCAGTCACCCGGTTTGTTATTTCTCCCGGAAATTTAACAAACATCAACTAAACTATTCCACTATTGAAAAGGAGACTTTGGCTATGTTGTATGCGTTGCAACATTTTGAGGTGTATGTCGGTTCGAGCGTATTACCAGTGGTAGTATACACCGACCACAACCCATTGGTTTTTCTGTCGCGGATGTACAACCACAATCAGCGCCTCATGCGTTGGGCGCTCATAGTGCAAAATTATAACCTCAGCATAAAGCATAAGAAGGGGTCTGAGAATGTGTTGGCGGATGCTCTATCTCGGAGTTAAATCTCTCGTTTTATGTTGCTGTCGACTCGTTGTCTGTTGCTGTCGACTCGTTCTACTGTATATTGCTGTCGACTTGATCTATTTTTGCTGTCTACTCGGTCTATGTTGCTGTGGACTCGTTTTATGTTGCTGCTAGTTTTTTTTATAGCTCTTTGTTTTGGAGTGCATGTTAACTCGGAGATGTTGAAAAACATGTTTAGTTGGTGTTAAGTGTCAAACATGTTTTTGTCTTATGTATGGGGGTGTTACATCCCAATGTATATATTCCCCAGTGTGTGTCTCCATGTGTGTGTGTTCTCCATTTTGTTTGTTTCCTCCCTCCAGCCATTGTTCCCTTCACCATTGGTCAATTCTTCCATTATTGCAATACAGCACCGATTGGTGGATGGCTTCAGACTCCAACACTCAATCCACACCACCCAATCATGGATCACCCCACACCTGTTAAAACATGGCTTCTCACTTCAGTCTTTCTCTCTCTCTGGCATGAGGCTAGGCATGTTGTGTGTTTTTGGTAAACCTGTAACTTTGACAGTATTGCATTTCGTTTATTGCCTTTGGTGCTTAGTAGTAATTTCCTTGTGTGTGTATGGCCACAGAGAGAGCATTGTTAGTTATAGTTTGTTTTTGTATATATTCTGCTTTTGTTTCTGTATAATTAATGTGTTTTTCTCTCTTTCTCAGGAAGCACAGATGGGGTGAGCTGCCATTTCCTTTGGACATTGTTTTCTCCTGTTTTGGTTAGGTAAGAGTAGTTTAGGTAATGTAATCTCTTTTACCATAGATTAGATTGTGTTTATTTGGAGTATAGTGGTGTTTGTTTGTTGTTTTGGCCTGGGCTCACCCCTGAGCTACATGTGCTTCCTTTGCCTCTATTCAATAAATATCATTGTTGTTTACAAACCTGGTCCATCTTTTCTGTCAACCAACTGTTATGTTACAGCCCTTTACCCTTAGACTCACAGGGGTCGTAACAGTTAGTCTAATGACTTGTGATCCCGTTCTATCCCCAGGCCATCAGGATGCTCAGGCCCTGTCCACACGAACGCGGGGTGTTATGTAACCGTGATTTAATGTGCGCAGTTGCACTGTTCGTCCACACGCATGCAGGTTTTTGGAACACTGCAACCGTGGTCTTTTACAACCGGAGTCCAGGGTGGAGTTTTGGGCTCACCCCGGTTGCATTGGTTGCGTGTGGACATAGTAACCGAGATTATTTCCAGTGTTTACGGCAGAGCTGTCCCAAGAAGCTGCGGCTACCAACTAAGCTCATGTGTTGTCAAGTTATTGTTATAAGGAACTCAGTCCAAACTACAACAGTCTGCATCCCCTTAACAATTGTTTGTATTGAGCCGTATTGTATTGTACCCATTCTGCAATCTGTTAAATAACGTTTTCATCCATTCATTCTACTATAGCGTTAACGTTACTATGCTAATGTACGCTAGCCGCAATGCTAACTATTATAATGGCAAATCCCAATCACATTAGCATGTAAGCTAACAACATCAGCAATCTTTTTGTGAGACTAAACTCTCTGCTCTTGGTGGTAAATTGTGTTGATGTTGGTTTTGTCTCATCAACAAATGAGGCAGAACACACAGTGAATGTATCCTTTTTTGTTTATTGCACTTTTTTCTTGCTGCAAACAAAGAATGAATGCTAATGTGCTAAGCGAGCAATTTAAAGATGGCGGGTTTCTGTTTTGTGAAGGATGTTCCCTCATGTAACTTGTAAGTGAGGCGTTCAACCCTTCTGATTGGTTGAAATGGCCTGCATGTTTGAACTACATCGCCACATATTGCTTTGGTATTGTACTACATGTATATTACATCAGTTTAAACCACCCGTGTATACAGAGTTTTTTTTTTTTTTTTTTAACTCTGTGTCAAAAATACCTGTGATTGTGTGGGCTGGGCCTCAATGACTCTATGCAACACTAACCCAACGGGATGTTAAATGGCTTTGCTCCCCTTTGCGTAATTCACTCACAGCTTGGGCTGTCGTTGTTTTAGAGACATGATCATGATCAGGTTTTTGTGTACATGAGTATCCCAAACAATTTAAAACCAGGCGCGAGTCGATCAGAGCTTCCTACGCTGAGATATGGTAATTTTTCCGCACCTAACCTTACCGGTGAATGCGTCATGCGTCCGCGGATACCCGGAGTTATGCGGTGCACACACACACACACACACACACATTTATGCTTATAGCAGACTTAACTTACATAATCAACATTATCTGGCCATCCTCTTATAGTAGACTTAACATATCAACATTATCTGGCCATCCCCTTTCCAAAGACCAGAGATGGGACGAGCGCTCACGCACACGCGCACACACACACACACACACACACACACACACACACACACACACACACACACACACACACACACACACACACACACACACACACACATTTACGCTTATAGCAGACTTAACTTACATATATATCAACATTATCTGGCCATCCTCTTATAGCAGACTTAACTTACATATAGGGTTGCACGATATTGATTTTTTTGACCCCGATATCGATACCGATAACTTTCTGCTCCTCAAGGTCGATACCTATACCGATAACCGATAATATATATATATTTATTGTATTATAATTTTATTTTTTTATGTATATTCCTGTAGTTTTGACCTAACCTGACCTGACATGAGCGTTACTACTATGAACAAAACAAAGCCAAGAGAACAGTTTTGACTCTTCAAATAAAGTGACTATATTTATTTTTCCAAATAAATATAATTTGAGTCAATCACAAAATTCACAATCCGTCAATGTCATTAACAATGTGTTTCCCGGAACAATGAGTGATCTAAAAACCAATAGGTATTGTGCTTTGTCAGCAGATAAAACATTTGACGCTATAGGAGAGGAGACTGTTGTGGTCTTGGTCCATGAAACAACTATTACTTGGCATTTATAGGACAGCACGCCTCAAAATGAATTAAATAAACCAAACAAAGTTAACATCACAGGTCCATATAGCCGACAGAATCCTTTGTCTTCGACGAGGGAAAAGGGCTGGTCGTCAAGTGCCATCATTCATTTCTGTGATCAAGTTAGAGATTGCTTGGCCCTTCTCTGTCAAACTTCTTTAATTTTGCAAACGCCTCGTCAATAAATACAAGCCCCGCCAGTTCCTTTGCAGCTGGCTTTGGATTTGCAGCAGCTTTAGCTGCTCGTGCGTCGTCGTAGGCTTTTAACACACCATCGTAAGGTGATGTTTCAGGTGACTTATTATGTTGGATGTGTTATATATCATACTGGTCATCACGTCTCGCCATTATGAGATAACTCTTATCTCCTAGCACCTACTGTGCTCATGAACAAACAATTTGCACTCATGCAACAAGGCCACGCCCCCGGGTCCTACTATATGACACCGGACATGGTCACACTCTACCTTCCTCTTTTTTTGTTTCCAACATGGACGTTGCAGTGCACTCCATGAACTAGTTGTTATGAAAGAGAGAAATCACACAATGTTGGGTTTTCGCCGGAGGTTCACCAGCCCCTGGAATCTTCTCGGCACATCCTAACAGCGTTTCGGACCTGTCCTGGGGTTCCCTCATCTCGTGACAGCGGATCAAGGGATGTCGTGCGGCGGCTAGCTGTCGGGCTAGGTCGCGCACAGGTAGGGTCTGCGCTGCCAGGCATCAATGCTAGCATTTGTGATACTACTCGTTGTCCCGTGAGACAGCCGAGTTGTGTATTGGCGCGAGGGGCAGGATATCTGGGTAAACATGGTCGTCATGACTCTGTTTTGGGTGTTTTCCCAACTATCCTAGTGCGCGCGGCTAATGCTAATGCTACAATGCTGGGTCTCCGTTCTTGTTCCCCGCCGAGAGCTGTCTTTACTAAAAGGTCTTCCCTCCTCTTAACCATTCATGCTGACGGTCAATCAGTGTCTAATGTTGGGGGTTTAGCGGGGGCTTGTTTACCATTTTCATGGGTGGATGGGCTGAGGCCTAGGGCTGGTGTGCTTTTTGTGAATCTATGAATTGTGTGCGGGACTGGTGTTTTTCTCTGGTCTGCATCCCCTTAACATTTGTGTGTATGGGCTAGCCCATTCTGCAGTGTGTTAGTGGAGTTTTCGTTCATTTATTCATTGACCCCTTCATGGGTGCACACCACAGTGGAGGTTGCTGCATTCCTACTAGTGAGGCAGTGCTATATGTAAACAATTTAAAAAATGTAAGATGCCTCAACAAGTCCCTACTGTCTACGGCTAGTCACATTTACGCTTATAGCAGACTTAATGATTTTAGAATATTTCAGCTAATGAAGTTACATCAACTATCCAGTTCGTTTTATGAGCCATTCAGTCTGATTTGAGGAGCACGCACTCCTGGACTTAATCTATGCGCACTAATGCCAGTCAGGCTTGAATGCCTGATTCAGATACAATTTAACACAGCTCCAAAGATACTAATGTTTCACACCGCCAACAAAGTAGAATACTGAGTCCGTTGTCTCGGAATGGAAATTAGCTGTAATATCTGCGTGTCTCCCTCCAGAGTATTTAACCACACCCCTCCGAGCCTCCGAGGCAAATATAGTTATTCCCACGGCGTTGGAATACATACTGTCAGACAATCTAACAAGAATTAACACATTTACAAGTCGTATTACATTTAGCAAATAAGGGAACAGATAGAGAAAATGTCAAAGCACTCAAAAATGCCAATATTTCTGAATCGTGCAATGTTTACGGCGATTCTGAAGAATCTCCCCTTGCGCCGTATGTCGGGTTAGACCGTGCCGGGTCACATATTTGACTGTGCATTTCCCCACTCTACTCCAGCCCACGGACCAGACCAAAACCAAACATGTAAACACAGTGCAATACCAGATGGGGCCCTTTTGCCTAGAGGTCGCTGTTTGACAGCATTACAGATTGTACCTAAGGCTGTCAAAGTTAACGCGGTATTAACTCGTTAACGCGTTAGGTCAAATCTGTAATGCTGTCAAATAATGTAATAATAATGTAATAATGTAATACCCGATTCTATTAACGCCACAATTTTTTTTAACTCATGATTAACTTTAAACTTTTTTTTTTCCTTTTTTTTTACTTCACTCAGGTGTATTATTGATGCTCTCATTGATACTATGTTTGTTTCTGAAGTGTGTGTGTGTGTGTGTGTGTGTGTGTGTGTGTGTGTGTGTGTGTGTGTGTGTGTGTGTGTGTGTGTGTGTGTGTGTGTGTGTGTGTGTGTGTGTGTGTGTGTGTGTGTGTGTCTCAACATGCTGAACAGTGACGACCAGCACATCAGAGAGCAGGCCAGAGCCTCTCTGTTCTTAGACCTGCAGAGACGCAAGGTCCCCCTGGCGTGTGGGTCGGATCCAAACTTCCTGGGTTACAAGAAGAAAGCAAGTGGAAAGCTGGACAGCCGCGCCCCCGGATTCGGGGTGTGGTCTAACTGGCCAGACCTGAATGACCTATGCGGCTGGTCCAACGTGGCCCTGGAATGAGTGGGGCCGGACTCAGACGCTGTTAATGTTTCTGAGGAGATCATCTCTGACCCTACCATCTCTGTGAAGGCCACCATTGACATCTGTGGAACGTGGCAGGATCTGCCACTTACCAATGCCTGTGGCCAGCTCATGTCGGCACAACAACAACGCCAACGTCAACACTGGACTGAGCTTAAACTGCAAGGGAAGCTTGCCTGTCTCCCTGCCGCTGACCACTCTGTCTCGCACGCAGTTTTAAAAAATTTAGCTATAGATAAGAGCATCATCATTTTTACTTTAAAAGCTAGGCTACAGGTTTTACCATCAATGCTCAATCTTTCCATCTGGTTCCCTGGCAGTCATAGCCCACACTGCATACAACATGGTCACGAACAGACAACAGAAACCATGTCTCACATACTCAATGGCTGTCATGCATACAAAGGGCTCTACATTTGTAGGCATGATAGGATCGTGGATCTGATTGCAGACAGTGTCAGTTCCACACTCGGGTTACCTGCAACATATACGCTGTATAAGCACACCAGTGTGAAGCCATATATGCTCAATCTGTGTAGGGACAATTCATTGTTCTCTGATATTTCAGCAAACACCCCCGATGTTGTTATTGTTAATGAGAATAACAGAGAGGTTCTCATCCTAGAAGTTGGCTGCACATTTGACTACAGTCTAGAGGAAGCCTTTACAACCAAAATGTTAAAATATCAACTGTTATACCATACCATATCACAACTCGGCTACAACTGTAAACTTTTAGTCTTCATATTTGGAAGCCTGGGTCCATAAGTTGGGTGTTAGAGGCCTTCAGATGGCCGGTCTTCCGAAGAGAAGAGCCAAACAATTAGCAAGATATTGCTCAGTGTCAGCAATTATTGGCAGCTGGGCAATTTGGAGAAGACGCTGCTATCTGTATCCATGAGCTGTGTGTAGATTGTCAGGTTAATCATCCATGTGTGTGTGTAACTTTGGGTGCCATTGTCAATTTGGGCACGACTGTATCAGAATAACCCACAATGTACAAGTGCACTGATAATATTTGTGTCCTTTAAACATTGTCTTTATGTGGACATAAATAAAGATTCTAAATGTGTGTGTGAGAGAGAGGGGGGGGGGTGGTGTGATTACTCAGCCCTTGTGTGGGTGAATGTAACAAGTTCCTAACGTTTTCTTTCCCCTATTATTTCATGCACACTTTATTCATTGTTTTAAATTATTATTTTCTTTTAAGTTATTTTGTGCATCACTCTGGTTTGAATTTGATGCAAATTTGCAATGCATGAGGGTCATCCTTTTGTGTTAAATGGCTGCATAAAGCAAGCATTTGTTGACTCTCATGTTGATAAGAGTATTAAAACTTGGAAAAAGATCCGTTTAAGGTACAGTAGATAATATTTTTTTTAAATGCAATTAATTTGCGATTAATCGCAAGTTAACTATGGACAATCATGCGATTAATCAGATTAAATAGGTGTGTGTCTGTGTGTGTAAATATGTGCCAAATCTACAATAGCCTGATATCTGAATCCTTTGCTTTACCAACCCTTTGGTTAAAGTTACTGATTTATGGGCGGCCGGGTAGCGCAGCGGACTAAGCATCTGTCTACCACCACAGATCAGGCCACGTGAGCGGATCGGCGCGGCCGAGAAATCCGCTCTTCGCTCTTTAAAGCTTGGTCCGCTCCGCTAATCGCTCATGTTGACCCCGCCCCCAAGTCGCTCTCCGCTCGCTCCCCGCTCACCTTGAATCGAGCGCTCCCCGCGCCAGATCGCTCGGCATTTTTTTTTTTTCTTTTTTGAGCATGGTGTAAATTAGCTCAAACTACAACAGTCTACACCCCCTGGGCCCCTTAACAATTGTTTGTATTGAGCCGCATTGTAATTGTAGCCATTCTGCAATGTTAAATAACGTTGTTTATCCATTCACTAGCTCTATTAAGCGATGATAGGCTAGCCGAGCCACAATGCTATGGTCGCTGCCATTAACGTTAGCATGTAAGCTAACGTCAACAACAATGGCGTCGATACTTTTTCTAACAGGAGTGAGTGTGGGCGTCTCTACAGTGACAAAGCCTGAACAGGATATCACAGGTTCACCCTTCTCATTGGTTGAAAATCGCCTTCATGTTTGTACATCGCCATCTGTTGCTTTGGCATTGTACTGCATGTATATATTACATCAACAGTGTTAAACCACTGTGAGTGGCCTGGAGTGGATTGGAGCGGAGGAGAACTCTCGCTCCGGACGTCGCGCCGACTCATTTTAAAACCCACTCCTCACTCACGTCAAAACCGCCCGCTCCGCGCCCCGCGCCGCTCACGCGCTGCGCCGCTCACATGGCCTGCCACAGATCCAGTGGGATCGAATCCGGCTGTGGTGCCTCCAGCTTGGCCGACCGTCCATACTAACACAATTGGCAGTGTTAGCGGGTGGGAAACCGGCGTGGGTGGGTCCTGGTCGTTGTAAACAGCGACTCCTACAGTTCGGTCGGGGCGCCTGCACAGCAAGGGAAGGATCTGGGAGAGGTAGTGTGACCTTCCACACGTTACACTCTCCCAGTGAGAGTCCGCGCTGCCAGGTGAAAAGAAGCGGTGGGCTGGCTACACATGTCTCGGATAGTCTCCGCCCTCCCAGACCGATGGTAGGGGGTGCGCAGCGACCAGGAAGGGGATTGGGAATTGGCATAACAACTAACATTGGGATGGGAGAAAAACGGAAAAAGAAAGGGGGGAAAAAAAAATTAAATAAAATACTGATTTATTTATTTGATCTGTCTCAATACTGCAGTACCCTGAAATCTATTGCCAGGCACCAGGTACTAATGAGTGCAGAAATATGAACAGATAACACAACAAATACAAAACAAGGACTTGTCAGTATTGTCGATACTGTAACAGTGGTTCCTCATGTCCCCCCTTCACACAGATTCACCCTCTGACTAGGCTGAGTAGCCGGTGTTACTCAGTGTTGTTCAGGCATCAACCATTACTTGCCCACCGGCCACATATACTATATATATATATATATATATATATATATATATATATATATATATATATATATATATATATATATATATATATATATATAAACCCATTTAGTGTCCAGTGCCCACATTCATCAAATATTGTAAAATACGTGTTATCAATACTTAGAATTCTTTATTATTATTATTATTATTATTATTATTATTATTATTATTATTATTATTAAATTTGTTCTTGTTTAATCTGTGGATTGTATGTTTCTTTGTATATGGTATAAATTATTATTTTGGGTAAATTAGGTTGTACGCCGACCATCAAGCAGGTACTTCTTCCTGCTCCTTTTGCCCATGGTATGGTATTTATGATTTTGTATGAAAACTCTATGATTGTATTTGCTTCCATGTGGCAAATAAAACTCTGAATCTGAAATAATCAAAACATTATAAACTGAACGTGTCTGCAGCAGATACTTGTCTTATTACATATTAATATGATATTGTAAGGAAGGGGCAGGACCAGATAAGCTTTGCTTCTTTCTGTCCCTTCTCAAACAAAACCATTTGTCTTGAGCTGTGTTGATTGCTTCTATGTCTAGGAAGATATATTTTATTT
Organism: Notolepis coatsorum; assembly: GCF_963971535.1. Taxonomy (NCBI): domain Eukaryota; kingdom Metazoa; phylum Chordata; class Actinopteri; order Aulopiformes; family Paralepididae; genus Notolepis; species Notolepis coatsorum. Next base: position 147,818,074 of record NC_140170.1, read on the forward strand.
TATTTGTATTTTATTTGTATTTTATTTAATTGTATTTATTTATTGAAATTTTGTTTTTGTTATTACAAATGTGTGTGTTTATGGTTGTTTGAGATAAATAAAGATAAAATCAAAATAAAATCAGATCTATTATATAGGTATGTGCAGCACAGTCGCAGTACAGAGTAGCTTACGTTTCCCTTGCACTTTGAGAGTAGATTTAACTTCCATGAAGGAGAGAATGAGAGGCAACACGACAGGTTACACAACGATGGAGGATAATTTGGCAATCTTTCGGATTTAAACCCCACAGCAGCGAAAGCCCGACTGGAGAGGAGCTCAGAGGACCAGCAACAGTATACAGGGTATGTTTGCAAGGCTGCAGCTACAATGATCCGTCAGACAGAAGATTGACAGAAGGTATTACCGTCCGTTGGTTTATTTTTAAATAAAAACCTAACGTCAACTCTGTCTCTTCAACAAATGGATACTAGTCATTAAAATGTATTAAAAGATCAAATGATCAAAGTATGCTCTACAGACAGTGTGAGTCTCATTATGTCCGGTGTCACCGGTAATACCGGCCGGTGTTGTCACAAGTTTATCAGTCATGGGAAATCATCTCACATCACCACGGCAACCCTACATCCGACTTGGAACTGAAATCTGCACTGGGAAAAAAGCGGAGCGACTGGAAAAGCTAGAGAGAGTCTCAGCGTTACTTCTGCCCGGATGAATATATTGAATGCAGCGCATCAGGCAGAGTGAGAGGGAGGTAAAGTACAACAAAGAAAATCCAGAGGAAAAAGTCTTCCTATGCTTTGGGCTATGACTGAACATGGTCCGAATGAACCATGGCCGACCTTGAAGTTCACATCAATTTTGCATGAGGCCTCTTCATCAAGTAGAGGCTATACAGGGATTCTGCTGCAGCGGGCGTCTCCAGCCGACCACCTCACCCAGGCTTCCTGGAGGCAGGACAGACACAGACGGTACTGTCTGCACACATGCACATGCCAGCATGCACACACACGCACGCGCGCGCACGTACACACACACACACACACACACACACAGTACATTGTTGCTGCTTTTTCTTAAAAAAATATACAGTACAATGACTGGATGAAAAGAGAGATAGTTGACAGTAACCGGTACTGTGTATTGCTGTGGAAGTTAGTGTTAATGACACTAGTAAACCAAAGACATGCCTGTCTGTTTCCTCAGGCTGGCATAATGGAATAAACCCACCCAGGGTTTTTGGTAGTGACCAAATCATGATGGAAAGATTGGAAACACCATGATATTACAATTGGTGTCATGGTTTAACTTGGATTACACCATGGTATTATTTAAGTACAAACGTGGTAGCATGGCAGTATACATTGCATGGCAGTGTGGTCGGTACCATGCTAAAACAATAATTAACATCAAACTAATATGACTGTTTGGTAAGAGTATTCTGAGTAATAATTCTGGAAACACTTTCTGCAGCTCAGAGCAAAGGAGATTAAGTCTGCTACTTTAGAATTATTCATATGAAAATCATCTTCCTTTTCTCATGTCTATCAAATATTTCACCAATAGTCTCCCACTAAAGCCTCAGGACTCCTCACTTCTAACTCCTCACTTCTAACTCCTCACTTCTAACTCCTCACTTCTAACTTCTCACTTCTAACTCCTCACTTCTAACTTCTCACACAGTAGCTGCACAACTCAAAGCTAACCGTTGCTTTGTTTGTCTTTACTACTTATTAGAAGGTGTCACTGTAAAAGGAATAATTCAGACATCACCGAATCCAGACAAAAGCTCAACTTTCGCTCATCGTAGTTTATATCCGGACTGCTGCACGCCGTAGCTAGTGTGTGCATATTCCCAAACCAAATAAATAAAACATCTATGTGGACCAAACTGCTCAGCTAGCTGATTCTCCTTGAACCAAAGACAATTGAGATAGAAAAATACTTTCCCTTTTTCATTCAAAATTTACGAACCTTGAAGGCTAATATATCCCTTTGTACACAAGAAGTGAAATTGCAACAGCGGCAGGCAAGCAGCGTCCATTTTTCTTCAGAAAAAGAAGGTCAATAGAGATCTCATTTTTATCTAATTCGCTGCACCGAGCTTCGGAGTTGGTAGTTTCCAATAAAGCTAATTTGGCTCAGAGACGCCTCCCGAAATATCTTATTTATTTCTCAAATTTTCTCTTTAAGGAGGTTTTAGGGAGAAACTACTCAAAAGAGAGGCAAACGTGCAGCCGTGCGTAGAGAGGCAATATCACCTTCACTCCCCTGATGCCTACAAGTTATCTTAGTGGCCAACAAGCTTTCCCCTCTGGATGTGCATGAGCACACACAGACACACACACACTCACACTCACGCACGCACGCACGCACACACACACACACACACACGCGCAGACAAATGCACACATATACACACAAATACATGCGCATACACACACACACACACATGCACACGCAGCCAAATGCACACATATACACACAAATACATGCACATACACACACATACACAATACAAATACAGAAATGTACTACAAATTCATGAACGCACACAGACACACACACACACACACACACACACACACACACACACACACACACACACACACACACACACACACACACACACACACACACACACACACACACACACACAATGTAACTGGGAATTGCTATTCAGATACAGTATGTCTTATCCCATACGACCCAAATAAACAAAAGCAGTGTATGACACCATCATCCCTGAAGTCCCTGATAACAGATACCACTGTAGCATAATATCCCCCCTGTCCTGCTTTGCCCTTGATTCGGCATTACAGTCAGTTAATTAGGTGCACTCATAATTCCCATCTGTGTTTTCACAGTGTCAACTTCTTAAGAGTGTTGGAGTGACCCAAGCGAACTCTGCCGTTACAAAAATAAGGTATTATGGTCATTTGGAAAAAAGTATCATTGTATTTCCATCATCTTTTGGTTACCATTTAATGGTAGTGCCCAAATAATTGGGGTGACGGTGACCCAAGAGGTAGAGAGTGGTCGGAAGGTTCCTGGTTAGATTACGGCTTCCCCCTGGCAGCGTGTTGAAGTGTCCTTGAGCAAGACACTTGACCCCTAGTTAGCGCCTTGCATGGTTGCCTCTGCCGTCAGTGTGTGAATGTGAGTGAATGTGTGAGTGACTGTGAGGCACGAGTTGTAAAACTTAGGATAAAAGGGCTAAACTGTATAAATGCAGTCCATTTACCAAAAATAAAAAATAATCAAATGTATTATATAGCTGGCTGGGCAAGTCGGAAAAATCTGAGATATTGACGGTACACCGATTGCCCGAGTTGTGGCATATAATCACCATAACCAACTGCTAGAACATTTTGTAGTTCAGTAACAAAAAACAGCAATTACTAATTGATGGTAAGAAACTATTAAGATAATGCTGTTTGTGAAGGTCTGGTCCAAGAAAGCAAGTTATGCATCAGGCGTATTCTGTTCAGTCAGGAATTTGCAGTATTGGGAAGTTTCCAATGATGATAATAAAACTATTATGCTAATTCCTTGTTTTGCTTTTTTTGACAGGCGCAAATGCGGTTTTAAAACCAGAGGACGGCAAACATTGAAGCATTTTCCACTTTTACTCCTACAACCATTCAGACGTAGTTGGTGTCAGCAGATTTTACCTGCGTCATCTCATTCAAAAATAATGATATTCGGTTTGCCGTCTACCATCTAACACCACAGTCTCGACACGCCATTAGAGGTGAGTGCAGTGCAGTACAGTATGTTCAGGGTTCTTCATTTCAGTCAAGTATAGTCCTCGTCCGACTCTGATGCAACCCAAATGAAGCCACACACGATCCCTTGCTCCAAGTAAAACTAAGGACAAAACAATTGCCAGAATTGTCAACCCAGCCTAGAGCATCTGTTCACCAAAATAACTATTGAACCCTTGCACTGCAGAACCATACAGTAACTGACATATTTTTGACAGCCCATGTACAGTATTTGCAGTTGTAAAGTCAATCCAAATGACTTGGGAATGTGACTGTTATATATCACCAGAAAGTACTTTACTGTAAGTAAGTACCTCTACTGTAAATTAACTATGAATGAACAAAACA